>NC_090444.1:1457633997-1457937027 GCF_031143425.1 Pleurodeles waltl
TTGGAACTGCACCCTTCATCCTAGGCTGAAGTGACTCCAAGGGTCAGCTGAATGCCCCCCTGTTCTGAGCTACAGGGACAGAACAAGCTCCAGAGTCCTCCCTGCATCTGCCCATCTGACCTGCTACCTGAAACTGCAACTGGACCTGTCTGAACCCTGCTGGACTTTGCTGGAGTGAGTTCCTGATCCCCAAGAGGTGACCACGAGGTCCTGGACCCTTCATGTGGCATCATTTGAGCTCCCTTCCCAAGAAAAGGAAAAATCCTGATGTTTTGTGCTCTTTGCAAACACGAATGGGTCTTTTTGTGCCAATATCCTGCTTCCTGGATAGACCACCAATGCAAAGCTTTCATGAAAAGGAATCCTAATGCTGTAGTGGGCACAAGTGATGACCAGCAACATGAGATCTTCACTTTGTGCTACAGTGACCACCTGCAGTATCTGCCAAAACTAATCTGTTGCAACAACCATCTACGATACCCGATAGGAGCTTTGTGTTACAGCGATGACCGTCTATGACTACAGGTTTGCTCTGTGCTAAATGATGCCATTCTACAATACTGTTCCTAATCCTAGCAGCACCTTTCCACCATGAGCCAAACTCTTCCTGCTAGACTTTAGAAGGTACTCTTAAAGAGGTACTAACCTGACCTGTATCTGGTCGATGCTCAATCACATTCATCCTGAACTTGGGACTTTAAACCTGTTTCACACAACCAGATAACTATGAGTGGTGCTTCATACTTTTAGGTGCTATACTTACCTGAGGTATTTACAATTGTACATCTCTGGTTCTACTGATTGGAATTCTATCATTTTTTTACTTCATTTTTTCAGAATTGCTGGAGGATTTGTTTTTGTGATGTGATTTCACTTTATTACTGTTTGTAGTACATTAATACTTGACCACAGTGCAAAAAAGCAATCAGGCTTAACTTAGAGGTAAAGTTGCCATTTAGAATGATCACTCAAATATTTAAAAAACTCTCCAAGATATCATTTGAATCACTGTTTTAATGGAATTAATTATTACAAATATCCTGTTCCATGTGTGGCACCCAGCTGTGTATCCCTTTATCAATGGAAGTGACCTACATAAGAAGTGCAGTTATTAGTTTGAATTCTCACTGACAGTCGAGAATGGGAATGAAAGGTTGGGCATGGGAAGTATCTTGATCTTTTATAAAATGGAGGTGTTCTTAGCAGGCTTAAAGACAGTTGCTCATTGTGTTTATTCATTTTGATAATTGGCAGTCTCTCCACATTTCTAGGAAATACACTGGTTCCACCAGCTGCACTGAAAATCCACTCGAAGGTTACACTGGGTATAGGCATTGTAGATACTGTATTGCCAATCTGATGTGTTCTAGTCACTCTTCCTCTTCCTATGCCAATAGGTCAATGGCTTTTGAAGTAGAGCTCTTTTCAATCATCCAAGCAGTCTTGTATCATCTTCTCTGTTGTCAAAGTTGTTGCCATTTGTTGTTTCTGAGTTTTCTCTGCCTGTGCACATTATTTAAGTCCTGGAATAGCCATAAACCAGCCTAATGCAGAGGTCGGAAGTAATTCAATTGGTATTGTTAATTTAGTCACAGATGCGCCTTGGAATGACATCTGTTACCTCTGGAGTTATAACATGCTTCTGGACTCAATGTGGCTACTGTACTATCAAGATGTTGAAGACCGCAGTTGAGTTTTACTTCTTCCAAGTTGTGATCATTCACCTTTCAGTTTGCTTACTTTCCTGATGATTCATTTCCTGTAAATGAAAATATCCAATGCTGAAAAGGGAAAACAAAAGGTGGGTAGCATCTCTTTGTACTTTGGATTCAATATAGACTACATCATACTCTTCTCAAAACACAATGTATATTTACACACCAATATTTGATTCCTGAATTAGGCTGTTGACTAAACTAACTGCTTTATTTATTGATATTGGAATACAATACTACAGCTTTGCAGGTGTGTTCCGATAGCTTGTGCACAGGTGGGAAGGTCTGGCTCCTGACACAATCTTTCTTGCTGACTTCCCAGGTCAAAGTTTCAAAAGGCACTAACATTTTATTCAGGCTTTCTAGTAGCTGTGATTTATCACTCTTCTTAGTCATGACTCCGGTAGCATCCCCTCTCCTTTTTAGTGTATAACCATTAAGAGACCTGTAATGCTCAGACAGGTCCAGGCATATAGAAGGTGTGTTCCCAAAGTATAAAACTTCTTGTATGAGGATTTTTACTGAGACTTCATTAGCATTATGAATGTTCCATAACTGCTTCTGGGGTTGAAAGGAATGATTGCACACCATGCCATTCCAGTTTAAACCCAACCATATGAAAATCAGTCTCGACCCTGGTCCCCATTAAAACAGTTCACCCCGAACTTCCAGACCAGGTCTTCACTGGATGAGAACCAAGCATTCTGTATCTGGTTTTGGGTTTTCATTCCTCATCTGTCAGGCCAGTTTGAAGTAGGTGGCATAGTGAGCACTGAAGCCACTTCTGGGCGTACCCTCCCCACTTAGGGGGATAAATGCAAAAATAACAGATGATGCCCCTGGGGTGGCATGGTGAGCAAAAGAATGATAAATTCAACCCAGATCTGTGACTGGAGGTGAGTGTTTGAAAGGTTTTAACACTCCGTCCATCATCCTTTTGTGTTCCTTGAAAATCATCAGCAATGATAGGACCAGCTGCTAACCTTTGCCTAACCCCTTTGAAGAGACCAAGGGCCTGATTTAGATCTCAGCTGAGGGTTTACTCTTTCACAACAGTGATGGATATTCGGTATGCTCAAATTTAAATCCCATTGAAAACAATGGGGTTTAGATTTCGGCAGACAGGATATCTGTCACTGTTGTGACAGAGTAACCCCTCCGCTGAGATATAAACCAGGCACCTAGTGTTCAGTGAAGCAAATAATAGTCTGTAACTTGAAAGCTGGTCCACATTTCTTAATCAAAATGGCTGTACTGCCAAGCACTCCTATTCATTGTTTTGCTAACCATTTCTACCACTTGATGATGCAGTTGTGGCATAGCAACAGTTTACAAATTGGTCCAGCTTGGAATTTTCCATTCTATACAAAGTTTCATCACAAATTTCAGAAACTCCTCTCCTTCCATTAAAGAACTGTGGTTGTCAACACTAATATTTTGTCCAGTTTTCATTTGTATAAATGGACCAGCTCATCCATTAAGATGTGCGGTTACTCCTTGTTGAATATAGAATGTGAGTGGGTGTTTTGTGTGATAATTCAAACTTAAATGTGCTCCTTTGAGGAGGTAGGTTTCTTGGATGCTCTGGGGTACAAATTGTATCTATCGTTTCCATGTACCAAGCTGAGTGAGTTGCAGGTAATGGATACACACTAAGGGGGTCATTCTAACTTCGGCGGGCTGCGGAGGCCGCCCGCCAAAGTTCCCCCGCCAGAATACCGCAGCGCGGTCAATTGAGCGCCACGGTAATTCTGACTTTCCCGCTGGGCGGGCGGGCGACCGCCAAAAGGCCGCCCGCCCGCCCAGCGGGAAAGCACCAGCAATGAGGAAGCCGGCTCCGAATGGAGCTGGTGGAGTTGCTGGTGTGCGACGGGTGCAGTTGCACCGATCGCGATTTTCAGTGTCTGCCAAGCAGACACTGAAAATCAATGTGGGGCCCTGTTAGGGGGCCCCTGCAGTGCCCATGCCAGTGGCACGGGCACTGCAGGGGCCCCCAGGGGCCCCACGACACCCGTTCCCGTCAGCCTGGTTCTGGCGGTGAAAACCGCAAGAACCAGGCTGGCGGGAAGGGGGTCGGAATCCCCATGGCGGCACTGCTTGCAGCGCCGCCATGGAGGATTCCCTGGGGCAGTGGGAAACCGTCGGGAAACCGCTGGCTTCCCTTTTCTGACCGCGGCTTCACCGCCGCGGTCAGAATAGCCCCAGAAGCACCGCCAGCCTGTTGGCGGTGCTTCCTCCGTCCCCTACCCTGGCGGTCTCGGACTGCCAGGGTAGGAATGACCCCCTAAGTGTGCTTCTTCCAAGACAAGTATATCTTCATCATCACCTCCCATCTAGTTAACAACTTTTCTATTGCCACTAGCTATCCATTTGAACTGTTTTTCTACATGATTGCATGTTATTTTTTTACAGGGATCTGTTGGCCCAGGAATCATATAGTCCACTTGGCTTCGCACAGCACACTGGTCTGAAGCAAATTAATTGTGCAGTCTGCAAAATGGTCCTCATGTGGCCTAAATGTAAAGAAGTTACATCAGGGAGGAGAGCTTCTTTAAATAGCCAAAGCCAGAAGTTGTTGTGGTTGGGTTTGCCATTCTCTTGAGGTGGGCTGTGACTGTGTGGGGACAGTGTTTGGTGTAGGCTTTTGGGTTTTTGATAAGATGGAACTAGGCAGTATTGGTGGTAATACAGAACTCAGAGCAGGCTGAATAGAAGTGATTTGAACTTCATCTGTGCCCTGCTTGATGAGAACAAACACTGATTCATATTCCTCCCTTCTAAGTAGTCCTTATGGTAACTGCCCTTTAACCTAGTCTCTAATGCCATTCCTTGCACTATTTGAAGGCGGGTTTGGAGAAGATGGTGAACGGTCGGTCCCCTTTTGCTTTGGAAGAGATGATGAATTTGTGTCTAATGGAAGAGCAGTGACAGTATGTTGCTTTGTAGCAAGTTCAACTTCATGCTCCACTCCTACCACAGAAGACCAAGTATTGCAGACACTTGATGTCATTGAGTTACCTGATTTCAATTTGCTGGGATAATTAGACTGCAGACACATTACTCTTTGCCATGACAGCAGTCGATACAACGTTGAGACATCCACTTTAGTTTTGGTGGTGGTGGTATCATTGTTGATTCAGGATAGATCTCCCACATGTGCCTTTGCAAAAGGAGGCTGTAGTAGGTTGTCAGTGTTGACCTCCTTGGTAGAAAAAGGATGGAGATTTTGATGTCATGGTTGGCAACAGATACTTCTCAAATACTGCATTCTTGACAGGAGTCACCTTCTCTGGTGATCTTAGTTCACTTTTTGTTGGTCAGCAGCATTATCAGAGAGGTCTATGGACTATGACGTCAGCTAATTCTGTCTTAGTTTCATATTGTGCACCACCATGCAATAAAAACATAAGAAAGACCATGATACTTGGCCATCTTATCCTAGTGGTCATTTGATTTAAGTCATCATTATAACCATACTATATCCACTATAAATTAACTGCTTAGTAAGAGAAGCATTTACATTGAAGAAATGTTGTATAGTAGGACCCAAATAGGAGCCAATGGCGGAGCTAGCTGGTTCCTTCTTGGGACCTGACTCTTGTTCTCAAAAAGTTGTGGGTTGCTCCTTTTTGAGCATCAGGAGGAGGCGGAGTTGGTCTCTGCTGGCTGTCTTGATGTGCTTGGGGTTATCCTGACAGTTTTGTTTTCCTTCTCTCATGTTCTTTTCTGTTCTTGTGGTGCTTGCCTGCACCCTATGTTTGTTTCTCGAATTGCTTCTTTCTTGCCTTTGGCTCAGGTGGTACTTTTGCAGGTTTCTCGTGGCTCTTTCTTCCTTGCTTCCTTCTTCTCTGTATGGCTGGAAGGGATTTTCTGCTTCTCTTGGGCCCACATCCTGTTTGAGGTGTCAGTTTCTTCTTCCTTGCTTCGGTGTCTGTGGCAGGTAATGTCCGGTGTCCCCTCAACCTACTGGTCACTGGGTCGGTCAGGCCTTTGCCTGTGCCAATAGTATTGTTGAGATGGCTCCTTCTTTTTCTGTTCTGGGCATGTCCATTTGGCCATTTTTCTTTCCTGCCTTGCGGGCGGTGTCTGGGTGATTGTCCTCTTGGTGCCCTACAGGATGGTGTCTGGTTCTTCCCCCGATTCCCTTTCTTTGTCTTTGCCATTTTTCTATAGGTCCAGCCTCGGTGGGCGGTTTTTCTTGGGCCCTTGTTTTTGGCTGCTATTATACAGTGGTGTTGGTTGTTGTTGGACTGTACACCTATTTGGCGTTTGCATCAGGTGTGCTTTGTAGTCCTTTCAGGCTTGTTAGTTCCTAAGTGTTTAAGGACTGGGATGAGGAGGAGCTCATGGGGGGGTAATGACTAGTTACTTACCGGCAATCTTCATTACCCTGATTAGGGATCCACCTCAGCCCGGTTCTCTTCGCTCCCTCTCCCCCAGTTGCTCTTGTGTCTTTGCTTGATAGCATAACAGGAGGAGGTGAGGGGGGGAGCTTATATAATGTGTGAGGGGCATAACCCTCAGTGTGTGAGGAATGGGACCTGGAGGACCCCTAATCAGGGTAAAGAAAATTACCGGTAAGTAACAAGTCATTCCTCATTCAGTATTACAGCATCATTTTTGAGGAACATCTTGTAATGACAGACTGCCACATATAAAAGTGAAATATTTGTCCCTTGCAATTTTCAACCGCTTTAGTATTTTTTTACTGTTTTTATTCTCCAACTATATTTGATTACTGTTTTACTTTATCCAAATCTCTTCTACTATCAATTAGAATGCTAGTGTTATTCCGTTCATAAGTTATTATTGTAGCATCAACCTTAATGTAGACCTAATGCCATTTTTTCCTCAACGGTATTGGATTGTACATGATGTTTCCTGCCCATTTCTCTTTTGAAAATGTGGGTTGCACTTAGACTATGTTATCTATAGAAGTGCTCAGAGTTCCTCATTGGGACTTTAGCATACCTCTGTTTGTGAATAGCTACTGCCATAGAATGTCAACCAAAGTTGTAGCCATTTTTAATATCTGGTTTCTCACCAGCTCCCATATATTCATCACTCAGAGACAGAGTTACATTGCAATCCATTGCATGGGTTCTATGTTTAGCCATTTTTTTACTGCCCTAAATAATCATTTTTTCCTTCCAAAATCCTTTCTTTCAGGCAATAGAGATTCTTTTTTTCTACAAAATATAAAGCATTCTAATCCCTTCTGGTTGGTCAAAACTGTAATAAAGGCACAAATGTTTCCTCTTGGGGAAATTTGCTCCAATCTGACTCTATTTTACATACGTTGTACCTTTCTTTGAGGATGATACTATGCAAATTAAGACTTTTTCTTATCCTATTCCTCCCTGAAACCTTTGGCAGTCCCAACTAGGACTCCCATTTCTTTCTTTGAAATTGTTCCAATTTATCTTCTCTTAGTTCTGTTTTCCTCTGAGAACAATGATGATACCCTAGTCTGTTTCATATGAGTTTTCATTTTATGGGACAATCCATCCCGCTGTTAACTGTACTTTCATATTAGTTCCTGTACCACATGTTTGTAAATACTACACACTCCCACTCACTTCTGAATTAGAAATACTGACCAAACGCTTCAACAGCTCTACTATGAAAGTTTTGTTTATAAGGTTACCACCTCTTGCACCCCTTGACTTAAATACTTAAAGAAAAAAAGAACATAACTGAAAACAATTCCTTGTAGTTCTTAAAATCAGTTTGTATAATTGTAATGGCCTGTGCTATCAAACTGCTTATGGCATCAAAACTAGAGTTCTGTATCAACCCTTAAGGTCCTTTATAACTTTATAACAACAGGACTAAAAGTAATTAAGATTAGCCACTTGTAGAAGTGTTGCATATAAAAACTTTGAACTACCAAAATAATCCCATAAATAATCCAGTAAAATGAACCTGTTAACTCTCATACATTCTAAATGCTTGACTAAATGTAACCAGGGAGATAGTTCTTGCTAAGCATGGGTATGAATTTAAAGTCAAAGACGGTTCAGCCACACTTCCTCAGATAACTGATGACAGTGTACTTGTGAGAAAACAGGGCTGATTGCAGAGGCCCCCTAACTTTTTGCCCCCATTTTTCAATTTTTGCTGGTGTTTTCCTGACTCTGATGGTGCCCTGGGTACTGCTAACCAGTCCCAGGGCCTGTGGTCTGTGTAAACTCGGTATGCAAATTAGGCTAATTATAATTGGCTAAGTCAACCTACCTATAAGTCCCTTGTATATGGTAGGGCATGTAGGTTTAGGGACCCCAGCATAGGTAGTGCACCCATAGGTGCACTGCTGAGGTGCCCAGTGTCATTTTAAAGGCAGGCCTGCCTTGCTGGCTGCTTTTAAATTAAAGTTACATGCAAATTTGACTTTGGAATTAAAAGTAGTTCCAAAGTCTTAAACTACCTTATTGTTACATATAAGTCACCCTTAGGTGTGCCCTATGTGCCCCTAGGTCTGGGTGCTATGTAACTATAAGCAGGGACCTTATAAAAGTAGTTGTATAAGCCCTAGTGAGTTAAAAGAGCCAAATTTGTGTTTCCCTCTTTGTAGTGAATGACCTTCATAGGCTAGAATGGGGAGACTTTATTTTAATTTTTAAAGTCCCCTAAAGTAATGGATACCAAGAGTTTGGTATCAAATTAATTGTTATAATAAATCCCACAACTTCTAGTTGTGGGATTTAATATAACTTGTTCAGGTAAAGAGTTTTTACCTGAAAAGTTACCAATTTCAGCCCTGCATTGTTTTTGCTGCTGTCCTCTGATTGGCCAGCCTCTGGCAGCCTGGCCAGGCTGCCTTGATGAGGTGTGAAGTGGCCTGGCTTCACACAAAGAGATGTGTCTGTGTGAGGAAATTTCCCCTCAGCAAATGGTGAGGCAGGAAGGGGGAGGGCTGCCAAACTGGTCTTCAAAGGCAGAGAAGGACATTTGGAGCAACCCAGCAACACCCCCACATCCTGCAACCCCAGACAACTAGGTGCCCACTTGATTAGATTAGGAGAGGGCAGGGGAGGAGTGTGTTTATGATTTTTAGCCACACCAGTGGGTGGGCTCAGCCAGATGTAACCTCCAAAAATCAGATTCAGCCATGATGGATTTTTGAAGAATGTTGCCTCCTGGGATTGATTTTTGCCACACTTCCCAGGGAGTGGTCATCACAGGGGGAAGGACCCTGCACCTGATTGGAGAATCAGGACCCCCCTGTTTGTCACCCAGGAGCAGGGATAAAACTGGCAGACCTGCACCCACACCTCAGTTCCCTACCAGGAAGAACTACAGAAGAAGAAGGACTGCCCTGCTGGACCCCTGGCCTGCACCTGGACCCTGCACACTGAAGGACTGCACCAGCTGCACACTTGGGCTTCACCACAAGAAGGACTTTGCCTGGCTTCAACTGGTTCAAGGAGGGACTCCCTGTTTGGTACAGGTGAAAAATTGCTAACCAGAGACCCCTGCACCAACTTCTGAGGAAAGAAACCAGCTGACCACTGACCAGTGGCCAAAAAGGAGTTTGCACCAGGTGCATTGTGGGAGTTGTAGTCCGCACCCCCAAGGATCATCTCAGAGCTTCTGGACCCTTGGGGTAAGCTGTGGATCCCAAAATAACCTTAAAAGAACATCTGGGAGAAGCCCCAGAAGTTTGGAGAAGTTTTGACAACTTTTGAAAAAAAGCTCCATAGAGGGACTGACCCGCCACGGCAACTCTAGCCGGCTTGCCTCAACCGCGAACAAGCCTGATTTGCAGGTTCGTCCCGGTAAAGAAAATCCCAAAAAAAGAGACTAAGGGGGTCAATCCTACCCTGGCGGTCCGAGACCGCCAGGGTAGGGACCGCCAGGGTAGGGGACGGAGGAAGCACCGCCAACAGGCTGGCGGTGCTTCTGGGGCTATTCTGACCGCGGCGGTAAAGCCGCGGTCAGAAAAGGGAAGCCAGCGGTTTCCCGCTGGCTTCCCGCTGGCTTCCCGCTGGCTTCCCGCTGCCCCTGTGAATCCTCCATGGCGGCGCTGCAAGCCATGGGGATTCCGACCCCCTTCCCGCCAGCCTGGTTCTGGTGGTTTTCACCGCCAGAACCAGGCTGGCAGAAACGGGTGTCGTGGGGCCCCTGGGGGCCCCTGCAGTGCCCATGCCACTGGCATGGGCACTGCAGGGGCCCCCTAACAGGGCCCCACATTGATTTTCAGTGTCTGCTTGGCAGACACTGAAAATCGCGACGGGTGCAACTGCACCCGTCGCACACAAGCAACTCCGCCGGCTCCATTCGGAGCCAGCTTCCTCGATGCTGGTGCTTTCCCGCTGGGCGGGCGGGCGGCCTTTTGGCGGTCGCCCGCCAGCCCAGCGGGAAAGTCAGAATGACCGCTGCGGTCTTTTGACCGCGGTACGGTCTTCTCGCGGTTCCCGCCAGGCGGGTGGCGACCGCCGCCCGCCAAAGTAGGAATGACCGCCTAAGTCAGAAGGTAAAAAGTTGACTGGGACCTCCCAGCCAGCGTATCCGAGGAGGGTTCCAGGGACGTCGGATCAAGATCCAGGTTTACCCCGGTCGAAGGATTTTCACCTCGAAAAAACAACTAAGTCCGAAGATAAAAATCTCCACCGAGGATTCCCGCGACGCGTATATGGAGAAGGGCTCCAGGAGGTCGGATTGGACTGGCAGGTTTGTCCCGCTGAAAAAAAATAGTCAGAAAAACGACTAAGTGTGAGGGTAAACTTTTGACCGAGGCCTCCTGCGGCATGTAGCCTGTAGCCGGGCTCGATTGCGGTCGGCTTGAAACTTTGACTTTGCCCCGGTTGAGGTGCAACCAGATGACCCGATTGGCGTTTTTTGTTCTAGGCGCTAAAAGACAATAATTCTTTAAAGATTCATATCTCCAGTTCCCTTTCTCTGATGTTATTCTTTTTTGTGTCATCTTAAAGATAAAAATATAATCTATTTTTATAAATTGGTTTTGGATTTTTAAACTGTTTCCTGTGTTTTATTTAATGACTGTTTTGTGATATTTGAATGTTTTACACTCTGTCTCCTAAATTAAGCCTTGTCGCTCGTTGTCAATCTATCAAGGATTGAGCTGGGTTTCATTTACTGAGACCTAACTGGACCTAAGTGGATGTTAGTGGCCTATTGCTAAGTGTAGGTACCTACCTGCCCTTACCAATAACCCATTTTCCAACAGTACTGGATTGAGAATCACACATGAGTAATATTTGCTTTGGGCTTGCCTAGTATTTTTTATAATAATATTACTTTGTGTGATTAATAGTTTAATGAGCACAAAATCTATGTCACAGATGAGTCTAAACAATACAATATTAATTAATAATATTAATAAAAAATGCATGTACCCAAAGAGTTAACTTTCCAACTAGCAATCCTGCAGCCCACACTGATAACTCACAATGTAAATTTGGCATGGAATGATTGTGATATTATTTTGGTCATTGAAATATTGTTCAATGCTTACAGTAGATTTTATTGCAACTCTCACAATTGTTATTCAGGAAGAATTACCATATTTCTTGCATTGACTCCGCGATGTGTATAAGTCATGGAAAGTTACTTGCACCTCCCTTGGATAAACTTCTAACCAGAGGGTGAGTTGAGTGCAGAGATGACAGAATAAATCACAAAAACTTAAACAGGATACAGGCCTCCTGTACTTCCCTCCATAAGTCTGCCCCACATGTTGTTTTAGACCCAAGGTTAGCATTATATTAATCTAGAAGTGTGAAAACAGGGTTGCTGCAAAGTCACTGAGATTCTGTTTACCAGGGATCATCTGCTTCTACATATAGCTACAAATAACTTAATCAGTTTGCAGGAGCTTATGTGATCAACAACAAGAATATACACAAGGTGAACTATTCAGTCATCTCTATTCAGTCATTGATTCTTTTGGGTCAGAGCCCTTTACCCACTGCTTCTAGAATGTGCATCTTATACCTTAAATATTTGACATGAGGACAGGTATTTCAGGTGTGCAATTAGCTACTCACTATTATGAGGGTCATTACAACCCTGCCGGTCGGTGTTAAAGCGGCGGTAAAACCGCCAACAGGCCGGCAGTAAAAAAAATGGAATCACGACCGTGGCGGAAACCGCCAACATAGACAGCCACTTTAACACTCTTACCGCCACGGCGGTACAAACAAACACTGTGGCGGTAACCGCCAACAGACAGGCGGAAGACAAGGTTCAAGGCCAATCCGCCACCTTTTCCGGGGCGGATTCACCACAAACAAAAACACAGTGGAAACAGGACTTGGAAGGGAAAACGCTCACCTCTACACACCCCACGAGGAACCAGGACGCCACGGAACCCGAGCTCCAGATACTCCCAGCCTTTATCTTCCTGTTCCTCTACCAGGAACAACAAAGACGGTGGCAAAGACCATGGTGAGTACTGCACCTATGACACAGGGGAGGGGGGAGGGAAAAAAGAGTGACACACACATGCAACAATCCCACCCCCACCCTCACCCACTACAACACACACACAAGTACATGTAGATACATTACATTTACAACCCTCAACCCCCCAGGAAGAATGCAAGGACAAAAGGAAATTAGTCAAATGTTTGTAATCTATTCAAATACAGTAATCAAAACTATATATATATATAAATATTTACACTATAAACAAATATATACATCAAGAATACAAGTCCAAGGTATTCCACCATCATAGTCCGTGGACCACTGGGTCCAAAATGCATGGGCAAGGCCCACACTCAATGCCCGATCAAAACGGAGAGAACACTGCTGGGGCAAAAGATAGAAATACAACAGGCACCTCAGGGAGAAGGAAAGGGGGGGCACCTCAGCCGGATGAGTGCACAACGCCAGATCCATGAGGGGGCTCCATGCCCACTGCTGTATCCTGGGGAGTGCAAAGCCACAGTCTCACAAGTCTTTCTAGTGGGTGGGTTGCCCACTGCTTTATCCTGGGTAGTGCAAAGCCACAGTCTCTCAAGTGGATGCCTTACTCCACTGGTTCTGGAGGGGGCTTTGTGCCCAGAGTACTTCATCCTGCCAAGGACAGAGGTAGTGGATGTATCTCTCCACTGGTTCTGGAGGGGGCTTTGTGCCCAGAATGCTTCATCCTGCAAAGGTCAGAGGTAGTGGATATAAATCTCCACTGGTTCTGGAGGGGGCTTTGTGCCCAGAGTGCTTCATCCTGCCAAGGACAGAGGTAGTGGATGTAAATCTCCATGGGTTCTGGAGGGGGCCTTGTGCCCAGAGTGATTCATCCTGCTTGTGGGGGCCTCAGTACTGTTGGAAGCTTTGGCACTCATTGGCCTGCAGTGCTGGTGGCGGCGGTGTCCTGTTCAGCGGTGCTGGTGGCGGCGGTATCCTGTTTGGCGGTGCTGGTGGCGGCGGTGTCCTGTTCAGTGGTACTGGTGGCGGTGGTGTCCTTGGCAGTGGTACTTGTGGCAGCAGTGTCCTTGGTAGCGGTGATGGTGATGGCGGTGTCCTTGGCAGCGGTGCTGGTGGAGGCGGTGTCCTTGGCATCGGTGCTTGTGGCAGCGGTGTCCTTGGCAGCGGTGCTGGTGGCGGTGGTGTCCCACTCCCAACTGTACCCCTGGGAGAGGCTTGGGTGGTAGAGGTTTTGCCTCTCTCCCTTTTTTTGCTTTTGAGGTGGGGGACTGTCCGTGGTCTGGCTCCTTGGCACACTGGCTGCCCTGCTGTTTGGCGCACTCCAGAAGCCGGTTACTACTGGCACCACTGTTCCCGCAGATCTTGTGGCTGAGGTGCTGGGTTGGGACCTGGAAAGAAAGGCCCTAGGAGTCTGAAGGGGTGCAGGAGGTGAGGGGGAGAGGTCAAGATTGGACAGGAAAGGTTTTTTGGACACACTGAGGCGGGTAGATGGAGGGGGTTTGGGAGTGGAGGAAGAGGTAGTGGTTGTAGGAGGTGTACGTTTGCTGACTTTGGGTGAAGGTGCATGGGCTGGAGGCTGTTGTGAGGTGGATGGCTGTTGGGTGGGTGTGTGGCTGCGTTTGTGTACCTTGAGTGGTGGGCTCACAGACACAATGGGAGTGGACACAGAGGATGTGTGAATGATAGTGGGGGTGGTGACTGCACATGAGCGGGATGTGGTGGTGGGTGTGCTGGTGATGGAGGTAGTGGCTGAAGAGGTAGTGCATGCAGGTGTGAGTGGAGACGAGACTGGGAGGGAGGAAGGAGACGAGGAGGAGGAGGCCACAATGGAGTCAGTGGATGTTGGTATGTCTGCATGTGTGTGACGCTTGCGTGAGTGCCTGTGGGATGTGTGGTGCTTATGTTTGCCTGAGCTTCCCTTGTGTGTTGAGGTGTGTGCATGCTGGTCTGATGGTGTGCTTGGGATAGGCTGAGGTAAAGGGGGTTGGGTCTGGGTGGAGGAAGTTGAAGGGGAGTGGCTAGAGACAGGGACAATGGCTGCCATCAGTGCTGAGGCTAGAGTCTGAAAAGCTTGCTGTTGGGCTGTCTGACCAGAATGAATGCCCTTCAGGTATGCTTTGGTCTGTTGCAACTAGCTCTCTACACCCTGGAAGGCATTTAAAATGGTAGACTGCTCAACAGTGAGGGACCTGAAGAGGTCAATGGCCTCCTCACTGAGGGCAGCAGGGCTGACTGGTGCAGGGCCTGACGTGCCTGGGTCGAAGGAGATTCCCACCCTCCTGGGTGAGAGGCCACGGGGCACACGCTGAGGGGCTGCTGGGAGGGCGGTGCTGGTGGGGGGTGGCAGCTGTACCTGTAGATGCGATGGGCACAGAGGGGACCGCCAACGCAAGGGAGATCTCATCAGAGGAGGAGTCCATGTCGCTAGTCTCAGCTCCTGTCCCCGCCGTGGAGCTCCCATCGCCCTCCGTCTCACTGGTGGTTTCTGACTCCGTTGTGTCACCCTCCAGGGCCTTCTGGGATGCAGCTCCCTCCTGCTCCGCTTGCACTGCTCCTCCGCCTGATGATGCTAATGCACACAAGAACAGGGAGACCACAAAAAGGGGGGAATACAGAAGAATGACATGTTGAGTGCATCCAATACCGCTACAGACACAGAAGCCCCCTGCACTACGCCGTGCACTTAGAGTTCCCTAATTAATCACAGGGACATGGTTTTTAAGGCCTATG
Source organism: Pleurodeles waltl (assembly GCF_031143425.1). Classification (NCBI taxonomy): domain Eukaryota; kingdom Metazoa; phylum Chordata; class Amphibia; order Caudata; family Salamandridae; genus Pleurodeles; species Pleurodeles waltl. The sequence continues at coordinate 1,457,648,835 of NC_090444.1, forward strand.
CCCGATTTCTGCACACATGGAAGTCACCGGAGCCTGACTAGGTGTGGTTGGCTCTGAACACAGGTGGGGGTGCCACAGGGCCTGCTTTAAGAAGGGACCTTGCCTACTAAACTTGCCCTGGCCTAGGGGAACCCACTGCCCACCTCCCCCACCCAGACACCTACAATGCACTGAATCAGCAGAATGAGAGTGTACTCACCCCCTTGTGGCTGCTGTGATGCCCTCAAACGCCCATCCAAATCCTGATACGCCACCGCCAGGATCCGGAACATCAGGGGGGTCATGGTGCGACGGGCACCATTCCCACGTTGGGAGGCCATCCCCAGCTGGGCCTCCACCGTCTTCTTGCTCCAGCGGTGAATGTACTCCCATCTTTTACAGCAGCGGGTGCTCTGTCTGTGGTGGACCCCCAGGGTCCGGACTTCCTTGGCGATGGAACGCCAAATATCCTTCTTCTGGTGGGCGCTGACCGACACGAATAGTACAGGGGAAAAGGAGAAGATATAACCGTCCACACTGTCACAGTCATTGGCCAGCATCCCTCCCCTTGCCATGACGCACATGCACTCACCGTCGTATCATGCACTCCTCATTCTCCCCCCCCCATCTTTCATCAACACCACTCCACACAGGCATTGTCCATTAGGCATGCTCACAGTTTACTTACCTGTTTGTCTGGAGGACCGTAGAGTAGCGTGTCCTGGGGGAGGACCCCATCAACTAGTTTCTCCAACTCCTCCGTGCTGAAGGCAGGGGCCTTTTCCCCAGACACATGAGCCATTGTCTCTTCCAGACTGAGGTCACAGCAGCACTTGCAGTGTAGGTCCTCTCCTGTCGAAGATCAGGTATCAAGTGATTGAACAGAGAGAAAATGACGGTGACGTTCGCAGCGGTGCGTACCGTCATCGCAGGCGTACATCGCCATTGGCTCCTGGGACCCATAGGGTCCAATGTTAACCAATGCAGGATTGCGCTGCGGTCTTCGACCGCCTACCACGACGGTGTACAAGGCCAGCGCAGTTACCTCATATCCCCTTGTCCCACATTACAGGTTAGGCAGCCGCCATTTCAGGGGGCCACATGGCATTAATTTTTACTGCGTCACACATATCTAGGCCTGACTTAAACACTAATACAGCCATATATCGATTTTCAAACATTTTGCTATAAAGTAGTATTTACATACCTCAGTGTTGGTTGACTCTCTGCTCGCTGTTCTCCTTCATAGAGCATGTCTGCTGGGGCAGGTGAGGAGATGGCGGCATCCTCTGGTGTACAGACCACTGGTGGACCTGTCGACAATGGAGGAGCGACATGTAATTGTCACATACAGACTTGATCGTACCACAATCCTGGAACTGTGTGCCCAGTTGGAGCCAGACCTGATGTCCGCAATCCGCCATCCCACAGGAATCCCCCCTCTAGTGCAGGTCCTGTCAGTACTCCATTTCCTAGCAAGTGGTCTTTTCAAACAACAGTGGCCATTGCATCAGGGATGTCCCAGCCTATGTTCTCCAACGTGTTGTCCAGAGTGTTGTCTGCCCTGCTGAAACACATGCGTAGCTACATCGTTTTCCCTCAGGTGGAGGATTTGCCTACAGTAAAAGGTGACTTCTATGCCCTGGGACATATCCCCAACATCATAGGAGCCATTGATGGGACACATGTAGCCTTGGTCCCCCCCGCAGGAGTGAACAGATGTACAGAAACTGGAAGAGTTACCATTCTATGAATGTGTGTGTTTGGCCGACCAGTACATCTCCCATGTAAATGCCAAGTTTTCTGGCTCAGTGCATGATGCCTACATTCTGCGGAATAGCAGCATCCCTTATGTGATGGGGCAACTCCAGAGGCCCAGTGTGTGGCCATTAGGTGAGGACATGGACCCAATACAGTGTGACTAGGTGTCTGGGTCTGGGGATGTCCCTAAGAGTTAGTGTTTGCCTAACAGTTGTCCCTCGCCATTTGCAGGTGACTCTGGTTACCCCCTCATGGCTACTGACCCCAGTGAGGAATCCCAGGACAAGGGGAGAGGAATGCTACAATGAGGCCCATGGGCAAACTAGGAGGATTATAGAGAGGACCTTCGGCCTCCTGAAGGCCAGGTTCCGGTGCCTCCATATGACAGGTGGTTCCCTATTCTACTCACCAAAGAAGGTGTGCCAAATCATCGTGGCCTGTTGTATGCTTCACAATTTGGCTTTGTGACGACAGGTGCCTTTTCTGCAGGAGGATGGTCCAGATGGAGGTGTTGTGGCAGCTGTGGAGCCTGTGGACAGTGAAGACGAGGAAACAGAAGAAGAGGACATAGACAATAGGAACACAGTGATCTAGCAATACTTCCAGTGAGACCCAGGTAAGAAGACAACACTGCCTGCTACATCTGATTTAATTCTTCTACCTCTTATCTGTGATTTTCACCCAGTGTATGGACATTGAGTTGTCACTTTCCCTTTCGATTTCACAGATGTGGGTCCCACTGTGTGACCTCTGCTTTGTTGGATATAGCATTTTTCCAGTTATTGCAAATACACATTTTCGAAAGCACAGACTGACTCCAGATTGTTTTGTGATTTAAGGGTGTTTATTTAAGTGCTAAATAGTGGAGGGTGTTGTAAAATGGTGAAGGGTGATGGTGGAGGAATGTCCATGGCAGAGTCCAGTCTGTTAGTCTCATAGGTGCATTGTCCAAAGGGGCAGTGGAAGTGGAGCTAGGGCAGTTTAAGGATGGACAGGGTGACAAAGTGAGACAGAAGGATGACAATCAGGGTGGTCTCATTTCTTGGCGGGGGTCTTGGCATTGTTATCTGTCTTTGTCCTGGATCTCAGGGACCGCTTGCAGGGAGGTTCTCCATCTGCAGGGGGTGGGGTGCTGGTGTAGTGGTCCTGTGGCGGTGCCTCCTGTCCACTAGCGCCGGTGGAGGTGGTGGGCAGTTCATCGTCCAGGCTAGTGTCAGGGGCCCCTTGTTGTGTCACAGTGTCCCTCCTGGTGTTGATGAGTTCCCTCAACACCCCTACAATGGTGCCCAGGGTGGAATTGATGGATTTGAGTTCCTCCCTGAACTCCAAATACTGTTCCTCCTGCAGCCGCTGGGTCTCCTGAAACTTGGCCAGTACCATTGCCATCATCTCCTGGGAATGGTGGTGGGCTCCCATTATGTTGGAGAGGACCTTGTGGAGAGTGGGTTCCGTGGGCCTGTCCTCCCCCTGTCGCACAGCAGCCCTCCCAGTTCCCATGTGTTCCTGGGCCTCTGTCCCCTGTACCGTGTGCCCACTACCACTACCACTGCCCCCAAGTCGCTGGTGTTGTTGGGGTGGTGGGTTAGCCTGGGTTCCTCGTAGTGGTGGACACACTGCTGCTTGACGTGTCCTGGAGACAGAGGGATGGGCCCGCTGGGTGGGTGCTGTGCTGGTGTTTCCAGAGGGGGGAAGCTCTGTAGTGGCCTGTGCCAGTGTAAGGGGAACCGACTGTCCCGAGGTCCCAGATGGGCCGGACTGGTCATATTGATCCAGTTGGACACAGCAGCTGTCATCACTGTGGGCCTCTTCTGTGGGTGGATTGGACATGTCTGGACCCTCCTGTCCGGTGACGTTGGGTAGGGGTACTGCAGGGGTGTAAAGGCATGATTATTGCATCTGTGTGAGCCATGGTGTGCAACGGGTGGATGACCCTGTACCCCAGTGCTTCCATTCTTGTGTGGGACCTTCGGTGATAATGGTTTGGGGGGGTGTATGGGTATGTGCAGTGGACATGCTTTGGTGATGGGTGTCCATGCTTTGGTGTTGCATGCAGGGCTTGGGTTTGGGATGTATGGTTTGTGATAGTGGGACATGTGTGAGGAGTTCGAGTGATGGAGTGATGGGGTGAGGGCGAGGGTGGGGGTATGTGATAGCATGCAGGTAGGGTGGGGGGTATGGTAGTTAAAGGTTTGACTTACCAGAGTCTATTCCTCCAGCTACTCCTGCGAGGCCCTCAGGATGCAGTATAGCCAAGACCTGCTCCTCCCATGTTGTTAGTTGTGGGGGAGGAGGTAGGGGTCCGCCGCCAGTCCTCTGAATCGCAAGCTGGTGTCTGGAGACCACGGAACGCACCTTTCCCCATAGGTCGCTCCACCTCTTCCTGATGTCATCCCTAGTTCTTGGTTGCTGTCCCACTGCGTTGACTCTGTCCACGATTCTGTGCCATAGCTCCATCTTCCTAGCTATGGTGGTGTGCTGCACCAGTGATCCAAATAGCTGTAGCTCTACCCGGATGATTTCCTCCACCATGACCCTGAACTCCTCCTCAGAAAACCTGGGGTGTCTTTGCGGTGCCATGGGGTGGTGTGGGTGATGTGTGGGGTGGTGTGTGTTGTGATGTGTTGGGTGATATTTAGAGGTGTGTTGTGTGAGGTGCGTGGATGTTGTGTGAGTGATGGGGTTAAGTGCCTGTGGATGCTAGTGTTGTTTCTGGTGGTGGCTCTCTCTGACCTTCTGTCGCTATTGTTGTCGTAGTGGTTTGTGGGTGATGTCGGTGTGTGTTTTGTATTGTATTGGGTGTGTGGGAGTGGTGTGTGTATGTGTATCAGGTGTGTGTATTTTGATTTGTCCAATGTGGTAGTGTTTTGTAAATGTGTGTGTATTTTGAGCACGGCGGTGTCTACCGCCAATGGAATACCGCGGTTGTAAGACTGCCGCGTGGATTCGTGGGTTGTGATAGTGTGGGCGTATTCCTGTTGGCGTGACGGTGGAGGTTTTGTTATCGCCAGTTTACCACTGACCTTTGGTGTGGCGGACTTGTGTGGGTGTCTAGATTTTGGCGGATTCCGAGCTGTGGGTCATAATAGCTGTGGCGGAATTCCGCGGCTGCGGCGGTGTGTTGGCGGTCTTCTGCACGGCGGTAAGCGGCTTTTACCGCCAATGTTGTAATGACCCCCTATGTGTTTTAATCTAATTATCTTCAACACAATTATGTTTTCAGTGTAATATGCAATGAAGTATCTGTGCCCTGCAATGGGCAAACATTGTTTTTCCCTGTCTCCACGGCGTGGAATGATCTTCCACAGTCCTTGCGGAATTGCCCTGCTTTGATAGCATTTTGCAAGGGTTTAAAGACGTTGCTGTTTTAGTTAGTTTTAGTGTAGGGGTACATTCACTTTGCCTGGTCTAGCACCAGAAAAACCCTTGGGGTAGAGGCGTGCCTTATAAGATGATAATAATAATAATAATAATAATAACTAATAATTGGTTCTCCTACACGTGTTTCACTTGCCTGATAATGCTGCACCAAATATGGTTTTGAACGTAAGTGTGCATTTTTTACAGGGTGGTGAATCAAGTTCATTGTTTTAAGTTAATAAAACCATCACAATATCACCAAAAATGTAATACATAAAACACATGAAATCTTAAAAAGTGTAACACTTACTTACTAAAATTTACATAATGTTATATATATAAGTTTGCCCCATCCTTAATGCACAACTGGTGTTGAATCAGCAAATCAGAGACAACAGCCATGTAAAATTTCAAGGTTACTCCGTCATTTAGTAATGCATTACATCAAGTTCCTACTAGGCTGAAAGTCAGATAAATTACATGCCATAGGATTAGTGACATTTATACCGCTGAGAAGAATGATCGCCTTTAAGGTGCCAAAGTGCTGAAGGGTCTACTGATCATCTAATCTTGAATGTAGGATTAGTACGAGATGGAAAATTAGAAAAACTATTTCATTTAAGCAGTTTGTCATATAATGACCATACTGTAGGTTCGAATGCTCCTGTTATTAATAAAAAACTTCAGTAATAAGATATGAGTGTTCTTTAAAAATGAACATGTGCAGACCACGTGGATAATGTCTTCCTTTATCTCACTGCCTAACCTACATGACTTTGGGCTGATTTAGTTCCATGATGTTTGATCTGCCAAGGATGGCAGAACACCAAATCGAATAGCATTCAGACTTCGCTTTAGATAACCCAAGTATGTTGTATTTAGATATCCTGCAGGCGTGGGTTGCATTATGACTGAATTACCATCCAGGCATGCGTGTGTCTGGTCAGTGTGGGTTTGTCATTTATGAATGAAAACATTTTTGCAACTTTATTTATTGTTTGGCAAAAAGTAGGGTAAGGTAAGTTCAAGTTCTAGAGGTCCATTGTGTTGCTTTCTTTCAATGCTGACCGGATGAATTTCTGGTAGACAGAGCAAGGGTCCTTTCCCAATTACTGCTATAAAGCATTATAGAGTGGAATAGTTTGGTGTGACCATATTTTGTGCCATGTGTAAATAGTGGCATATCATCTCCCAATGGGTTGTTGCATTAGTCTGAATTCCAAGCGGACTTCCGCAGGTGAGGCATTCTGTGACCGAAGAAATACTTGCTTGTAGATATTTATCACCAAATTTGCCCAGGGTGGAGGCATCATTTCTGTGCATGGTGGCACTCTCATAAGCCACGGTTGGTAGTAATTTAGCTGCAGTGATGCCAGTAACAGGTGAGGAGAAGCACCATCCAGCTTCTTAGCAGGGGTGCAGAAAGCATGAATCAGTGGATTTCCCTTCCTCAAAAGATGCACCTTGTGTACTTGGAAGTTTAATTTCTTGTCTAAGTACAGTCCTAGATATTTGTAACTGCTGACTTCCTCTAGGATCTCATCTCCCAGCTTGATCTTAAGTGGAGTTCCAGGTATATTTCATATAGACATTATTTTAATTTTTGTAGTGTTTATTTCTATTTTATTGGCCTTAGCGGATGCTGCTAATTCTGTGAGCGATCTCTGCAGTCTCACTCTTGTTTGGTCGAGTAGAACAATATCATCCCCATAAGAGAGGTGGGTTTAAATTAATGGACCCAGTCGCTGTGGGTGGGAGTTAATATGATTAAGCCTAGGGAAAAATCAGTCATAAACAAGTTGAACAAATGTGAGGCTAAAACGCAGCCTTGTTTGAGGCCCACTCTGTTGGATTTCCCTTCGAGAGTCTAGAACCATCTGCCTGTTTGACTTAAATCCAAGTGTGTATATAACTACTAAAAGGCTTACAGTATGTTATATGGGAGCTTCCCATGCTTAAGTTTTCTGTAAACCATAGATGGAACTTTTTCTTAAAGCGCTTAAATTTGTCTGCAATTGTTGTCATGGCCAGGATATTTGTAGAAGTTCAGAATCCCTTCCGGAATCCTGTCTGATATAATTTAGTTTTTTGATCCCAAATGTTTTGTACCAAAAACATTCCTCATTGCTGCTGATGTTGCACCATTTATTTTCCTTTCTTTACCTAGATGTGATTTTAGCTCTTACAAGTGATTTGACACTTATGTTGATGTTGCACCAAGACTGGTTTTGTTTTTACATATCATTTATGCCCATCAGGGTGCTTCACACACTTGGTGATGTGACACCTAAACTTGATTTTGCATCTAAATTGTTTTTTTTCTCTATCTTATGTTGATGTGTTTACTATTAATTACTATCAATGTTCGACCAAGGGTAATTTTACACCTAAGTGTGACTTTTCAAGGTTGTTGATTTTGTTTCAGGGAAGGACATCACTGTATATAAATGGCTGTAACTGTGAATCCAATCTAAAAACGATAGAGGACATGATCCCTTCCAAGAATATAAAAGCAATTTACTCATTAGTTAACATGGTTATTTGTACCCTGTTTAGGTTTTTGCCAGAGAAGTAACTTCACTGCAAATTGAAGGGTTCCAAAGATCCTCCTACTTTGAGCACGACATGAAGGAGACACATTTCCAGTGGTGAAACACTCATTTGACTTGGCTGCCAGATCACTGTGGCAATTGGTCCACTCGTTTAAGGACAGGTATTTTGCCATTGAAATGGTTGTACCGCACAGGAAAATAAAAAAATGTCCCTCATACACAGTAAGAAATATACCTGCATGTCAATAGCATTGTTTTTATTTTAATTTTATTTTTTTAGAAATAAACTCCCAATTTGAAGGTTCATTTCTGAAAAAGAAAAACATGCTTGTTCATTGAACTTTCATTTACCACAAAGACAGGTGCACTTTTGGCAACAACCAGTGCATAATTTGTAAAAGAATGAGTTCCAGGACCCAATGTTTTGTTTTAAAACTCTCCACTGGACCTATCAAATGTCCAGGGTGGTGAATAGAAAGGGTGCGTAGTTTTGATTTCACCTTATATTTATCATCTACCGCCACAACCTTACTGTCACCTCTGATTCTTTTATCTCTCTTTCAGCTTCGTCCTGTTCCCTGCTGTCTTTGTCCCTACTTTTTGCATCGTTGTCTTTGTCCTACTTTAGTACTTTTGTTTGTTTTTTTCCTCTCTCTCTCTGGAACAAAGCCTCCTGTGGAAAAATAGGTATGATAACCCAAGAACGAGTGCTAGTGGATCCCACCCACAGCCACAGGCTCAAATTAAGCACCGGGCAAATCTCCCCCTTCCTTCAGGGAACTAAGGCCCTCATAGCAACCCTGGTTGCAAATCCTGATTTCTGCCGTGCAGAAGACCGCCAACATACTGCAGCGGCCACGGAATTCCGCTACAGGTATTACGACCCACTGCTCGGAATCCGCCACAATACAGACACCCACACAAGTCCGCCACACCAAAAGTCAGTGATAAAATGGCGATAACAAAACCTCCACCGTCACGCCAACAGGAATACGCCCACAGTATCACGACCCACGAATCAATGCGGCGGTCTTTCAACCGCGGTATTCCATTGGCGGTACACACCGCTACGCTCAAAATACACACACATTTACAAAACACAACCACATTAGACAATTCAAAATACACACACCTGATACATAAACACACACCACTCCCACACACCCAATCCAATATAAAACACACACCCACATCATTCACCAACCCTTACTACCAATTTTTAGAAAGAAGGCCAGAGAGAGACACTACCTAAAACAACACCAGCACCCACAGACACACAACACCATCACTTACACAACATCCACACACCTCAAACAACACACACCAACACATCCCCTCACACACCACAACAGACACCAACTCACACATCACCCACACCACATCATGCCACCTCAACGACACCCCAGGTTTTTAGAGGAGGAGCTCATGGTGGAGGAAATTGTCCGGGAAGAACCACAGCTAGTTAGGTCACAGGTGCAGCAGACATCCATTGCTAGGAAGATGGAGCTGTGGCATATAATTGCCGACAGGGTCAACGCAGTGGGACAGCATCCAAGAACAAAGGATGACATCAGGAAGAGGTGGAACGACCTACGGGGGAAGGTACGTTCCGTGGTATTCAGACACCAGATTGCTGTACAGAAGACTGGCGGTGGACCCCCACTTCCTAGAGGACAGGAGGCACCGCCACAGGAACAACAGGACACCAGCACCCCACCCCCTGCAGATGGAGAACCACCCCGCAAGCGGTCCCTGAGATCCAGGAACAAGACAGAGAACATTGCCAAGACCGCCACCAGGAAATAAGACTCTCCTGAATGTCACCCTTCTGTCCCACTATGTCACCCTGCCCATCCTTAAACTGCCATTGCTCAACTTCCAATGCCCCTTTGGACAATGCACCTGTGAAACAAAAAGATTTGACTCTGCCATGGACATACCTCCACCATCACCCCAGCACATTTTACAAACCCCTCCACTTATTTGCACAGGAATAAACACACTTCAATCACAAAACAATCTGGAGTCAGACTGTGTTTTCACAAATGTGTAATTGCAATATCAATGGAAGATAGCAATGTCAATGTACAGGTTCACATACCAATGTAACCCAGCTGTAGGCCAGGAGTAAACATAGCAGAGGGCACAAACTGGGACCCAGATCTGTGAAATGGACATGTCAGGTCCATACACTGAGTGAAAATGACAGACTTATGCTAGCTCCAACAATAGTATGAGATGTGGGAAGCAGTAACATCTTCTTCACTGGATGTATTTCATGATGATGTTGTTTCGGTTGTCTATATCCTCTTCTTCTGCCTCCTCTTCTTCACTGTCCACAGGCTCCACAGCTGCCACAAGACCACCATCTTGCCCATCCTCCTGCAGAAAAGGCACCTGGCGTCGCAAAGCCAGGCTGTGCAGCATACAGCAGGCCATGATTATCTGGCACACCTTCTTCCGTGAGTAGTATAGAGAACCACCTGTCAGAAGGAGGCCAAAGGTGCATTTGATTATCCTCCTAGTTCGCCCATGTGCCTCATTGTAGCATTCCTCTACCCTTGTCCTGGGACTCCTCACTGCGGTCAGTAGCCATGACAGGTTGGGGTAACCAGAGTCACCTGCAAATGTCGAGGGGCAACTGTTAGACACACACTAACCCTTAGGGACAACCTTAGACCCAGACACCTATGTCAACTGTATTGGGACCTTGGGCTCACCTATTAGCCACACACAGTGCCTCTGGAGTTGCCCCATCACATAAGGGATGCTGCTATTCCTCAAAATGCAAGCATCATGCACTGAGCCAGGATACTTGGCATTGAAATGGGAGATCTACTGGTCTGCCAAACATACCATCTGCGCATTCATCGAACATTAGCTCTTCCGGTTTCTGTATACCTGTTCATTCCTGCAGAGGGGGACAAATGCCACATGTGTACCATCAGTGGCACCAATGATATTGAGGATATGCCCCAGGGCGTAGAAGTCACCTTTCACTGTGGGCAAATCCTCCACCTGAGGGAAAACGATGTACCTGCGCATGTGTTTCAGGAGGGCAGATTGCACTCTGGACAACACGTTACAGAACATTGCCTGGGCATCCCTGATGCCATGGCCACTGTTGTTTGAAAAGACCCACTGGCCAGGAAATGGAGTACAGACAGGACCTGCACTAGAGGGGGTATCCCTGTGGGATGGCGGATAGCTGACATCAGGTCTGGCTCCAACTGGGCACACAGTTCCTGGATTGTTGCACGATCAAGTCTGTATGTGATAATTATGTGTCTCTCTTCCATTGTCGACTGGTCCACCAGGGGTCTGTACTCCGGAGGATGCCGCCATCTCATTACCTGCCCCAGCAGACGTGCCCTATGGAGGAGAACAGCGAGCAGAGAGTCATCCAACACTGATGTATCACAATGTGTTATTTGCAGAAAAGTTAGTAATCTGCAATGTGCTGGTATCTGTCTGTATTCCCGGCCTATATAGGATTGGCGCAGTTTTTATCCATCACATGTGGCCCCCTGAAATGGCGGCTGCCTGACCTGTAAGGTGGGACGGGGGATATGAGGTAACTGTGCTGGCATTGTACATCGTCACGGTGGGCGGCGCAATTATGCATTGGTTAAAATTGGGCCCTATGGGTTTCAGGAGCCAATGGCGATGTACGCTGATGGTGACGGTACGCACCGGCGCAGACGTGACTGCCATTTTCTGTCTGTTCACTCACTTGGTACCTGACCTTCAACAGGAGAGGACCTACACTGCAAGTGCTGCTGTGACCTGTGTCTGGAAGCGACGATGGCTACAGTGTCTGGGGAAAGGGTTCCTGCCTTCACTTCGGAGGAGTTGGAGAAACTAGTGGATGGGGTCCTCCCCCAGTACACGCAACTGTACGGTCATCCAGACAAACAGGTGAGTACACTGTGATCATGCTGCATGGGCAATGCCTGCTTTTAGTGGTGTGGATGGAGGAAAAATGGGGGGGATGAGGCCTGCATGTGCGGATGGTGAGTGTATGTGCGTCAGGGCATGGGTGGGAACTGGTGGGCAATGACTATGACGGTCCGGACGGCTGAGTAATTTCATTTCCCCCTGTACCATTCCTCTAGGTCAGCGCCCACCAGAAGAAGGGTATTTGGCGTGCCATCGCCAAGGACGTCCGGACCCTCGGGGTCTACCACAGACGGAGCACCCACTGCCGTAAATGATGGGAGGACCGGCGCCGCTAGAGCAAGAAGACAGCAGAGGCCCAGCTGGGGATGGCCTCACAACGTGGAAGGGGTGCCCGTCGCACCATGACCCCCCCTGATGTCCCGGATCGTGGCGGTGGCGTATCCGGAGTTGGATGGGAGCTTGAGAGGCATCACAGCAGCCACAAGGGTGTGAGTACACTCTCCTTCAGCTGACTCTGCACGCATAACGAGGTGTCTGGGTGGGGGGTTGGGGGAGGTGGGCAGTAGTGGGTTTCCCTAGGCCAGGGTGAACTTAGTAGGCGAGGTCCCTTGTGAGGCAGGCTATGTGGCACCCCAACCCCACTAGTAGTAAGAGCCATCTACTCCTAGTCAGGCTCCTGTGACTTCCAGGTGTGCAGAAATTGGGGTTAGGCCTCGTACCGCATGGGCATGTGAAATTTCTAGGAACTATTAGTGCATGGCTTAGTGCAGAGGGCTGCTCCCTGTGTGTTGTGTCCACCAACGGTAGTGGTGTTGCATGCACTAAACATGTTTTTTTTTCTGTCTTCCCCCCTTTTTGTGGTCTCCCTGTTCTTGTGTGCAATAGCATCATCAGGTGGAGGAGCAGTGGCACCAGAGCAGGAGGGAGCTGCAACCCACTTGGCTCTGGAGGGTGAAGCAATGGAGTCTGAAGCCACCAATGGGATGGAGGGCGAGGGGAGCTCCACGGCGGGGACAGGAGCATACACTAGCGACAGCGACTCCTCCTCTGATGGGAGCTCCCTTACGGTAGTGGGCACCTTGTGCCCACTGCATCAACAGGTACAGCCGCCACACCCCCTACCAGCACCGCCCTACCAGCAGCCCCTAAGCGTGTGTCCCGTGCCCGCTCACCGAGGAGGGTAGGCATCTCCTTCGCCCCAGGCACCTCAGGCCCTGCCCCAGTGAGCCCTGCTGCCCTCAGTGAGGAGGCTATTGACCTACTGAGATCCCTCACTGTTGGGCAATCTATCATTTTGAATGCCATCCAGGGTGTTGAGAAGCATTTGCAACAAACAAATGCATACCTGGAGGACATTCATTCTGGGCAGGCGGACCAACAGAGAGCATTTCAGGCTCTGGCCTCAGCACTGATGGGAGCCATTGTCCCTGTGTCAAGCCTCCCCCTCCAACTTCCTCCTCCCAGACCCAATCCCCTGTACCTCAGCCTATCCCAACCACACCATCAGACCAGCATGCACACACATCAACACACAAGAGTGGCTCAGGCAAACATAAGTACCACACATCCCACAGGCACTCACACAAGCACCATCCCCATGCAGATACACCAACATCCACTGTCTCCACTGTGTCCCCCCTCCACCTCCTCCTCCTCCCTCCCTGTCTCGTCTTCACTCACACCTGCATGCACTACATCCTCAGCCACTACCTCCATCACCAGCACGCCCATCACCACACACCACTACCATTCACACATCCCCAGTGTCCTCTCCCAGTGTGTCTGTGAGCCCCCCTCCCAAGGTACACAAACGGAGGCAAACACCCACCCAACAGCCATCCACCTCACAACAGCCTCCAGCCCATGCACCTTCACCCAAATTCAGCAGACGTACACCTCCTACAACCACTAACTCTTCCTCCACTCCCAAAACTCCTCCATCTTCCCGACCCAGTGTGTCTAAAAAACATTTCCTTGCAAACTTTGAGCTCTTACCTTCACCTCCCCCCTGTCCTTCCCCTAGGGTCAGGCTTAACAGGTCCCAGCCCAGCAACTCAGCCACGAAATCCCCAGGCACAGTGGTGTCTGGAACTGCGGGGTCATCGAGTGCGACACCCATCAGGGCTGCCAGTGTGCCACGTAGCGAGGGCAAGGACATTCCGCCACCTGCCAAGGTAAAAAAGGTGCCCACATCCCAGAGGGAGAAGCCGAAACAACCAGCCACCAAGGCCTCGGCAAAAAAAAAAAGGGGATAGTGGCAAGACAACTGCGGAACCATCAAAGGTTGGGAAGGGCCGAGAGCAGAAGAGCAGGTCATGAGAGGGCATGGTGGCACCGACTGAGGGACCAGTGTCACACCTTCTGTCCATGACCACACCAACCTGTACGGCGGCGAACACTGCTTCCTTCCCCACCACCACAACCGCCACCTGCACCTCCACCAGCACGTCTACAGCCTCAGCGACATTCCCCAGCCTCTTCCCTAGGGGTCTGCCGTCTGAGGCTGCAGGAGACGTCCTGCTGTGTCCCTCAGCAGGTGCTGACCCATGCACCGCCGGCAGAACCACCGCCACAGACACCGCCACAAGCACCACCGCCACTGACACCACCGCTAGGCACCGCCACCAGCCAGTTGCTGTTTGCTCGGACAGTGGCGCCACCGCTGACATGGCTACCATCTCCAGTGGTCAGTTGTCTGAGGCTGGAGGAGAGTTCCTCGATCGTGGGCAGCTTCTATGAGGCATTACTTTCATCACTGTTGGCACCTGCAGGTGGAAGGCAAAGCCGCAGCAGGGTGGAGTATGTCTCTGCCTCCATGGTATATCATGCTACCTGTACCTCTGCAATCTAGTGGCACACACACCCAGGTGAGGGAATTGTACTGGCCACACTGCCTGTCGAGCACTCTGGGCACAAAGCCCCCTCCAGAACCAGTGGAGAACAGCATCCACTACCACAGTCCTTGGCAGGATGAGGCACTCTGGGCACAAAGCCCCCTCCAGAACCAGTGGAGAAAGACTTCCACTACCTCAGTCCTTGGCAGGATGAAGCACTCTGGGCACAAAGCCCCCTCCAGAACCAGTGGAGATTCACATCCACTACCTCAGTCCTTGGCAGGATGAAGCAATCTGGGCACAAAGTCCCCTCCAGAACCAGTGTAGATTCACATCCACTACCTCAGTCCTTGGCAGGATGAAGCACTCTGGGCACAAGACCCCGTCCAGAACCAGTGGAGACTGTTATCCACTTGAGAGACTGTGGCTTTGCACTCCCCAGGATAAAGCAATGGGCAAACCACCCACTGTAAAGATTTGGGAGACTGTGGCTTTGCACTCCCCAGGATAAAGCAGTGGGCAAACCACCCACTTGAGAGACTTGAGAGACTGCGGCTTTGCACTCCCAGGATAAAGCAATGGGCAAACCACCCACTGTAAAGATTTGGGAGACTGTGGCTTTGCAATCCCCAGGATAAAGCAGTGGGCAAACCACCCACTTGAGAGACTTGAGAGACTGTGGCTTTGCACTCCCCAGGATAAAGCAGTGGGCAAACCACCCACTGTAAAGACTTGAGAGACTGTGGCTTTGCACTCCCCAGGATAAAGCACTGGGCAAACCACCCACTTGAGAGACTTGAGAGACGGCAGCTTTGCACTCCCCAGGATAAAGCAATGGGCAAACCACCCACTGTAAAGATTTGGGAGACTGTGGCTTTGCAATCCCCAGGATAAAGCAGTGGGCAAACCACCCACTTGAGAGACTTGAGAGACTGTGGCTTTGCACTCCCCAGGATAAAGCAGTGGGCAAACCACCCAATGTAAAGACTTGAGAGACTGTGGCTTTGCACTCCCCAGGATAAAGCAGTGGGCAAACCACCCACTTGAGAGACTTGAGAGACTGTGGCTTTGCACTCCCCAGGATAAAGCAGTGGGCAAACCAACCACTGTAAAGACTTGAGAGACTGTGGCTTTGCACTCCCCAGGATAAAGCAGTGGGCATGGAGACCCCTCGTGCAGCAGTGGCGTCGTGATTTCATCTGGCTGAGGTGTCCCCCCTCACCCTTCCCCTGAAGTGCCTGTATATTTTTGGTGTGATGCCCCAGCTGTGTTCTCTCCGTTTCGAGTCAGGTATCATGTGTGGGTTTCGCCCATGCATTTTGGGCCCAGTGGTCCACGGACAATGATTGGTACACTATCCGGACTTGTGTAGTTGGTGTACATATTTGTATATAATGAATTTTGAATTTTGACTATCTGATTTTTCATGATTACACTGGTTACAATCATTTCCTTTTGTCCTTGTGTTCTTCCAAGGGGTGGGGGTGCATATGTAATGTTGCTGCATGTATTTGTTTGTATGTTGTTCTGGGTGAGGGTGGGGGTGGTGGTATTGCGTGTTGCGTGTGTGTGTCACTCTCTTTTCCCCCCCTCCCCTGTGTTGTAGGTGCAGTACTCACCGTGGTCGTCGTCGCCGTTCGTATTCCTGGTAGATGAGAAGATACACCAGCATGGGCAGTATGTGTAATTTAGGCTCCATGGCGTCCTGGTTCCTCGTTGGGTGTCAAGAGGTGAGTGTTCTCCCTTCTGTGTACCGTTTCCTCCGTGCTTTTGATCGCGTTGGTACTGCCCCAGAAAAGGTGGCGGATAGGCATCTTGAAATACAATGGGTGGTACTTTTGCTCCCGCCTGTCTGTTGGCGGTGACCGCCGCTGTGTTTGTTTCTACCACCGTGGCGATCTGAGTGTTAAAGTGGCTGTCTATGTTGGCGGTTTCCACCATGGTCGTGATTCAATTTTTTCCCGCCGGCCTGTTGGTGGTATTACCGCCACTTTAACACCGACCGTCAGGGTTGTAATGAGGGCCTAAGTATCATTTGACAATCCTCAATTGGTGGTGAAAGTTAGGTCCTTAACTAACCCAGTTGAATGGCAGATCAACACCCGGTTTTAAATGAGCACCTTGGTGCTTCACAGGCCCTCGAAATACTTTTATATTTGAACAAAGTAAGCCTCTAGTTATTTGTTTGCATTTTAACGCTGTCTTTATTGTGTTAAATGGTGGACATAAAGTGTATGAGGCAGTCATTTTCCGTTTTTCACAGAATATCTTAAAGAGAACATAGGAAGCTTGAAACCAACGTCAATCAACTCTGGTACGAACCTCCCCATCTCCATTGCAGCTGTCTGAATCTACCAAGAAGGAGTGGGGAAGGAGAAATGACTCAACCTTGGACGCTGCAGCTCCTTGTGATGTGTGCTTTTGATCCCCATTTGTTCATAGTGAGAGATTGAGACACTGTTGACCTCGTCAGGCCTTTCTTTGTATAGAATATGGGAAACAACTTGGGGTTTTCCATCTACTCTAGTGATTTGAGCTGGTTTCCAGCTTTGCATTACTAATATTACTCTTTCTGTGAATTAGCCAGACCTGAATCCGGCCAATTTAGTGTCTGTATTTAGGTAAACATAATTTTTATAATTCCAAGAGAAATGTATGATGCACGCCCTGCTCTTCCTAAATGGCTTGTTATGTATGAAATTCATTAAACAATAGAAAGAAATTATGATTTAGTATATACATGTTAAGGGCAAGTATTAGAAAAAATGAAACGTGTTCTTTTACATAATATGCATTCACTTAATCCTCATATTGAGAATTATCTTTGAAATAGCAAGAATGTATTCTAGATCGCTCCTCTGTTTACAGATGCAACACTACGGCGCCTTTCCTGAGCTACTGCCCCCATAACATGACTCCCAATAAAATTGCTCTTGTAGCTTAGCAACACCATGCAGCAGACAAATCACAGAAAAATTATAGTTAAAATTGGCTGCAGATTTTATTCTCAGATTTTCAGCCCAGATGTTGTTTAATAATTTAACCAGTGAGATCTACAGGCTACAGATCAGCAGGTTAAAAATACATGTGCTTCAACTGTGACTCTTCATACCGAATTAGACATGAACTTGATCAATTATTAACATTTATCAGTAATTAATTCATAACCTTATGATTTTCTTTGCAGTGATACATGGCCCAGACTTAGGAGCGGAAATGAATACCTCCAACTGATTTTCCTACTTTATATCTCTGTAATTAACTATTTATGCTCTGTTCTCAGAAAATAATATATTCCGAATTATTAGAGTAAGTTGTTTTCACTGCTAGGCTAGGAAAGACAAAGATTAAGGTATTAAATGAGGTGTCTACGGTGCTCATTAATTCTCAAGGATGGGTGTATGAGTAGATATGATTTACTCTCGAAGTATTCCTTGCTTCCTGTTGTATTACAAGATTAAGCAAGGAGTAGTCCCGTTTTATTTCTGGTTTACACCTAGAATTAAGGAGACGTACAGGGGTAAGTCCTAACAAAATCATTGAGAACTAAGGTGGTCATTACAACTCTGGCGGTCGGTGACCGCCAGGCTTAAAGTGGCGTTCGTACCGCCAACAGGCTGGCGGTACGAAAACCAATATTTTGACAGCGGCGGTACCGCCACGATCGCACAGCCGGGGCTGGCGGTATTCTGCCATTTTAGCCCCGGCGGTGATAATCCGCCAGGGCAGCGCTGCAAGCAGCGCTGCTCTGGGGATTATGACTCCCCTACCGCCAGCCTGTTTCTGGCGGTTTGCATCGCCAGGAAGAGGCTGGCGGTAAGGGGACTCAGGGGGCCCCTGGGGCCCCTGCACTGCCATTGCACTTGGCATGGGCAGTGCAGGGGTCCCCAGGCAGAGCCCCGTCGCGCATTTCACTGCCCGAATTTCAGGCAGTGAAATGCGCGACGGATGCTATTGCACCCGCTGCACATCAGCATTGCCGCCGGCTCAATTACGAGCCGGCGGCAATGTTGATGTGCCTTTTCCGCTGGGCCAGCGGAAAAGTCAAAATATACGGAGCCAGCCATACCGCCAGCACTGGCGCTATTCTGGCTCCCTCAACCTTGGCGGTCTGCAAGGCATACCGCCGAGGTTGTAATGACCCCCTAAGTGTACTATTGAAATACGTTTTATTTACTTTTCAGAAAGGTATAACCTTCAAATCATGTGTAATACACACAGACGTAAAATACATGAATAAGAAAAATAAAGAAACATCCTTCCTTCCTATTGCCGACACTCCTGACATGTAGTGTTGGAGATTCAATTATCGCAGGGTGAACATAATTTTAACTTCTAAAGGTTCAGTGTGCGTCCTAGGACGAATATCAGTACTCAAAACCTTTCCTGGTCATCATTTGATATAATAATGTTCCCTTAGTTGATTCACCCAAATAGATTTCAAGAGAGTAATCTCAGAGGATGTGTCACAGTGCCTTGTTCAGCCTCGATGTATGACACCACCAGATGCCATGTGGTCATGAGGTTGCTTTTGTCTTTCTTCCCACAGCCACTCATCTTTTCAAGAGCCATAAAGTCCCAGGTATGACAGGACCATGTATGCTAGCTGGGCGTCACCACGTATTTACAATATTTGGCAGTAGTCATACATGCCATCAACAGCAGTTAATACATCAGAGAGCAGTGCATTGAGATTCACCCTTCCCAACCTTTAGGGAGTAGCCCAACACGCTCAGCCCCAGGTATGCTGGCACACGTACCCCATAATGTCCTTTATAGTAGATAACACTTCTTTCCAAAATCTTTAAAGCTTTGGACAGCTGAACCAAGTAGAACATATACACCACATGGAGAAATAGAAGTTAAATCTACATTAACGTACAGTTTCCACAAGGGGGAGGGAGTACACTGCCTGGCATACCATCACATAATCTGCCAAAATACATTGTAGTAAATGCAGTGCTTGATAACTCACGTCAGTTGAAAGCCTTTAGTTCTCACCATTGTTGGTGCTTCCAGAGTGCTAAATCTCTAGTCATGTTTTTCTGGATGTTTGTCCTTCAGTACAGAGTAACAAATATGAGGGGTGTTGCCAATAATGCCCAGTCTTCTCCGGCTTCTGCACAACTACCAGTGTGCAGGATCATCCCAATGAGCTTGTCACTTTCCATAAATCAGAAAGGACCCATTTCTCTACTCTCTACAGTATGTACACAGACATGTACAGCGAGGTGTGTGCTTCCCAATATGCCACCTTTATCGCCTTCTCATGTAGTGGGGTCTCTTGCCATATGGTTAAAACACTTAGTAGATGTGATTAAAGGTCAAGACAGTTTACCTGTGCCAGATAAGGTAGGATCCACTCCAGAGAACCCTAGCGGCTTTTATGTTGAGAAACTATGTATTAATCCTTTCAGAGACTTTTACAAAGATCAGAGCAAGAAGTGGGTGATGGAGTTTTATATCTGTTATTTGCTGTCTATTGAAATATACTATTTAATAAAGTTGTCATTGATTAAAAACATTATATAAGTGAATGTTGCCAGTGTCACTCAATCTATGTATCTATTAATTATCTGGGTTGGTGAGATACTAGGATGGGGATTACAATGGTTGGTATCTTATTTTTTTTTAACACACCATTAATATTCTTACCATCAGGCTAAATATTCATTTGCATGTGTAGAATGCTATCCCTTATAGTGATATATAAGTTTTCAGTGAATGAGCTGTGGAAGGTGCTGCAGTTTTCACAGTATTTAGAGGTCAATTTTGGATTGTTGACCTCCATGCCCAGTAGAATGACGAGTCAGGGTGTGATATTCAGTGACTGGTTTTTGTAATCCAAATCCCCTTTCCCAGTTTTCACAGCTGGCCTCATTCCTCTAATGTGTGGGATTGGTGTAGAATACTTCACTGTGTGAAAGAGTTCCTCACTCCTACTGGATTAATAGTGGAAGGTTAGCACTTTCAGACTGACTGCAAGACCCTTTCTAGCATGTACTGTAAGAAACTGGGTTTTTGGTTAAGAAGGGTGGAAATTCTACCCAAACAACAACCACAATCCTTATTAGGGGGAACCACAAAAAGGCACCAAATTAACCTGTGCTTCAGTCTCCGGTAGCTTAGCCCAAAAGCTTAACTTGAAGTCAAAGTGTAAAGTATTTATACAGCACACAAACAATAATAAAGTGAAAACACAACACAAGAAAAATCCCAAATCAATTTTGAAAAAGTACATTTTCATAAATAAAATGTTACCAACACAACAAAAATCAAATCAGTAGAACTGGAGATATTTAATTTTAAAGTTTTAGTTAAGTATAAACCATAAAAGTACAAAGCAGCACTCGCAGCTATCTGGCTGTCTAGACTGAGTGAAAGTGACAACTTCCGGCCCACCAAGATGGAGAGTGGGCCAGATACAAGGGACTATGTTAGTCCCACAGAAAAAGTTAACTTCTTGAAGTCTGGTGCAAGTCCAGTTCTGGCTGATGAGGCTGCAGAGAGGGCATTGTGGATGGACATCGCTGTAGCTTGAATTCCTTCCCTGGCACTGATAGGAGTCTCCCTGCCCCCCTCCTCCTCCTCAGAGTTCTCCCCTACCCTCCCCCTCACTCTCCTGCCCCCTGCACATTTAAACACCCACACGCGCACAGATATAAATGCACGCATACCCACATCCACCCATGCATGCACACATGCATTCCCACAGACTGCAACACACACCAACATAATTTGGCGCACACACGCATTTACTACACACAACATACACTTACATTCAGTCATTCTCGCACTCATTCAAGGCGACTCACCCCGCATACCAAAACATACACACACATACCCACACACAACACACCCACACACACAAAACACCCCCCTCTCCTGTCAGAGAACCCAACTTACCTGCTTGCAGGGGGTCCTTTGGCTGGAGACAGGACACAGCGCTGCTGTCAGCAGCAGTGTCCACCAGCAAAACATACGGTCTGCGGTGTTTTGCTGGTGTGGCGGTACTGCTGACAGCAGTGCCACCTTACCACCGTCCACCAACATGACCGTCAGCGATATTCCACCAGCCTTCCGGTAGAATTCCTTTGAAGGTCATAATACGCATGGCCAGCTGGTAGCCACAGCGTTGGTATGTTGGCGGCCGTCGCCGTGGCAGTAGGCGGCAGTTACCGCCAAAGTTGTAATGAGGGCTATAGTGTGATTTGACTGATTGCACATACTATTTTATAATAAATTTTCTTTACGTGTAGATATTATTTTACAACACTGACTACTGATGGTGGCCTCCCGATGTACCTCTGACTGCCACCACAGACCAAAATGTCAACATTACGGTCTCATTTGACTAGCTGAATTGAAAGACCGTAATATCGCTTGAACTGGGACTGAAAACTGGGCAATTGTTGTGGTCAAGAGGAGGGTGATAACCTCTTCTTAAATCTTCTGTTGGGATATAATCGTGTGATCTAGGGGGTTATATACAGTGTTGTCATCTATGGGATGGCCATTCATTGTATTTGTTGAATATTTTTTGAACTTCTTGAATCCTACTGATTAATATACTGGATTTTAACAGTAGAGAGTAGGGAGTTGTCTCATTCATTAATTGAAGACTGGTTCTTCTGTACACAAATTATATCTAAACAATTCCTCTAGGAGCACTTTTACGTTTTAATTATAGATCATTGGAGACCAAAAATTACATTTTCACCTGTTACTAATCAAATGTTAGCATGGACCTAATGTAATAAGATATCCCAATGCTATTCTTACAGAGAGTCAGGCCTTCCAGTAGTGAACAATTATTTTGGGAGTTTTTCACCACTAGGGCATGCAAAACTTAAAAACACTTCCTACTTTGATAAATGCAATATGCCATACCCCACAGGCTCTTTAATGCCTCCCTTCATTGAGACCTGTTTTCAAATGGAAAGTTTATGAATGGCAAAAAGTTTGTTTTGCTAGGTCAAATTTGTAGCTTTCAAGCTGCACTACAGGCTTGAGATGTTTTAAAATGTTACTTTATTGGATTGCACAGTAGGTGCTACAAGTACACCAGTAACATTTAATTTACAGGCCTTGGGTACAAGTAGTACCACTTTACTAGATATGTACAAGTAAACTAAATGCGCCATTTAGGTAAGCCCACTGCACCATATTTTAGTGAAAGCGCACAAGCACTTTTTTTCATTTTACTACAGCTAACCATTGCTAATGTCCGAATGCCAAAACAAACAGGAGGGGCGAAGGCAAAAAAGTTTGCGGGTGACCATGCAGAGAGTAACGTCTAAAATGTTCCAATCCTGCTCCCAAATAGAAGCTCAAAAGCACTGAAATTCATATATATGCAGTAATTCCTGTAACCACCCATTTCTACCATGAACTTGGAGTAACATAGTCATTACTGCACCCTCCCATACAATTTTCCCAGGTAAATTTTGATAGTCTCACCTGCTAAAATATACTGAAAATTATGATAAAGTAAGCATTGAATGCAACATGCTGTGCCCCATCTCAGAATGGAAGTTATTTACTGCATTGAGCAATTACTTCAACTTGCTGTGTAAGTATTTTATGGGTGAGTTACATAACTCATTGCAGTTCCCCATTCTTGAAATAAGGCCGTAAAGAGTTCCAGTAGTTTAAATGGGTTAGTGAGTCTTTAGATCCAATAATCCCAAGAATAATCCCCATGCAGGTCTCATACTTGCCAATTATGAGGACCAGAGAGAAGCCAGTTGAGTGTACTACCAATACGGTAAGGAGAAAAGTGTGGCAGGATAAAAGATTGTTAGATATTTGGGGCACAGGCACTGGAAGGAAAAGGTGCTGTCTGCTCCCAACAAGGAAGACATTCTCCAAATGAACACCACTTTCTCATGGCTCTGCTGAGGGGACGCTGCTATTGCCATCATCCATATTGCCAGAACATATCAGGGAAGATAAGTAAGGTGGGTTTGTGGAGGAGGCAGAGCCAGAGGTATAATGCCAAGGACCGGCACCAGTAAGGAAGGGCCAGGAAGGAGTTGGCCCATCCCTGTAGCAAAACAAGACCAATGAGAAGTTAGAAGAAGATTCCAGGATCGCATACCCCTCGACGGAATCATAAAAATCCTGGCAAAAGACAAAGGTAGTGGAGAGTCCTTGCAGAGTGGGATTAGGGGAAAAAGCTGTTTTTTCTCTTTTCTCCAGACATGCCCTGGCAGTACTAGTCCTAAATAGGATTTTTGGGATCAAAAGAGGGAAAAAGAATGAAGAGTCCTTCTTTTTCTTTTATTTCTAGGGAAAAGAAGGGAGATCCATTTAGTATATTATATGTAACATAAAAAGGTGTAGTAGATCCTACTAGTTTTAATGGGAATCAGGAGTTTAGCTTAGCCTTCTGGCTTGTGGGCCTGTGACCCCGTCACCTAGTGACTTTTAACCTTCTTAGCTTGCTTTGTTTTAACATATTTATTTAATTATTTCTTCCAAGATGGCTGCAATGTTTATAGTCATGAAGATGTTTCTATTTCACATTATCAGTGCCACTCTGTAAGGACATCACTATCAGCATCAAAGATAAATGAGATACGTAGGTATTCACATCATGTATTTTCCCACTTTCGTGTGACAGTAGCATAATGTACCTTTTCAGGGAATTTTTATATAATTGCCGCCCGAAGCATGTCTTCTTATCCATTGGTTGTGAAAATACTTGTGTCAGGGGTCCTTCAATATCTGTACAAATACATCTCACACAAACAAGATTATCAGAGTGATTCCTTCCAGATGCCATAAACACTATCTATGCTACATGTGGCCTTGATGCAAACCCAGCCTTCTTGTAAACATGGTGTCTGATCTAGAGACCTCATTCCAAGGTAACAATGTTTGGGTCTCTTCTCATGGCTATGGTAGTGGCACCTGCTTTACATCGTATGTTATTGCAAGATGGTGGTCTTTGTATTAATGACGCTCATTTTTACCATTCTGTTTCTTGTATTGTTCATTATCCTAATCATTGCAGCCCATGCAAGTTACAGTAGATTGAATTCTTGTTAATAAAATCTATTGAAGACTTTACTGAATCACCTTCGCTGCCTGTGTATGACTGAGACATGTTCCTTATGTGAGAAAAGGGTAATCTCCTTTTAACTAAGTCTCCCCTGAGATTTCACACTCTTGAGTCCATGTGTAAAAGCTACCACAAATCACCTTTTATTATTTGGGTTTTTGGTGAGGTACTGCTTGTGAGCCGGGAGGGTTGGGCCAACAGTTGCGACTTGGTGTAGGATTGGCCTAGTCGCCTAGAAATAAAAGTGCAGTCATCCCTAAACCAGCAATCTTGCCTAGCACAAGAGTCCAACTACGACAAAGACAAATGTAACAGGATTGGTTTACAAGGCTTAAAACTGGAGACAAAACTATATATATATATATATATATATATATATATATATATATAAATAAAAGAAGGGAGTCCAGGAATCACCAGTACCTAAAAAACACACTCCACAAGCTTGTAACAATGTGATAAAGAAATGTAATGGCAATGCGTTTTGATCTCCCAGAGATCTTCCTCACATCCAATAAAAATGATGTGCACCACCCCCCTTGAAAACAATTGAGATACCTTAAACATAGTGAAAAGACTATAAGCCATTGACAAATTACAAGAAGAAAGACAGATCTATACATATACAATTAATCAACAACTAGTCGTATTCCTGATAGAAATATTAATAATTTGTACAACCACATTTTTGTGTACAGAAAACATGTATTCTAGCCAGTTGGCAATATTGCACATCAAGCAACTAATTATGTATTGCATTATCTCAATATTTCAATTATAAAATACAATCATATTTTCATCATTCCCTAAATCCATTATACAAATGTATATACCCTATATACTGGTAAAGTGGCCATACAGTATATCATACTCTTTAGCACATGAAATGTCTGACAATACACTCATAGCCCCAACTACACCTCATTGTGAAAATGATATGCTCAACTTATATATTAAACCAATAAAATTTCATTTTTTATTTTATTTTCTCATGTCGATCTTCTACAAAAAACAACCCTGTGCACCCACGTAAATAGATACGTAAGTATGTAAACTAAGGAGAGTGCTGAAAACACCTCAACCTATTATCCCACCAGAGATGCCCCTCTTGTCTCCCACAAAGCCACTCATCAGCATAATGCAAACAATGAGAAAGCTATTGCCAATTATCCCATATTCTGAATGCTGTCAACCTATATGGACTGAAAGCTCCTCATCAAGATTCAGATCCATTGCGGCCTTACTGTTAATATGCACAATATATTCAGACTCCAAGATCCAGAGTTTTCTCTCTCTGTCGCCTCCTCTTGTTGATACCTCCACTCTGTCAATACCAAAAAAGGAAAGAGTATCAGAATTTTTAGCATGTTCTTGTTCCCAATGTCTCGTCACTCAATAATTATGGCCTGTTGGAAATGGCCTTTCTGCAGGGTTATCCCCAGACTTTTTGCCTTCCTCCTTCTCTTTTTCTGACCTCATTTTTGCTTTAGGACTCACTGCTAACCAGTGCTAAAGTGCATATGCTCTCTCCCTTTAAACATGGAAACATGGGATCATACCCAATTGGTCTATTTAATTTACTTATAAGACTTAATTATCACCAATTATGTAAGATCGCGCGCGCCAAACACGCCACCGAGATTATTCTACAATCCCAGAATTGCCCCAAAGTGCTGTTTGAAGTAGTTCAGGAACTCTCTGGTGGCTCTCGCCTATCTAAGCCCCCTGACTTTGACTCCAAGAAATGCAATGATTTGGCGACCTTCTTTGTGGATAAAATTGACAAAATTTATGCTGAATTCCACAATGACTCGAATCATGCCAGTATTATCACTAAATCCCAATCTACTCACTCTTTACCTTTTCCTATCATTCAAGAAACAACCCAAGTCAATCATTCTAACTTACTCAATGAATGGCTCCCTATGGATACTGCCTCTTTCTCTAATATTCTCACAAGCATTAAAACTGGTTCCCCGCAAGATCCTATCCCCATCTCGGTACTTCAAAAGCTTGACCCCTCCATACTTCTCTTCATTATGCAGTTTCTTAACTTGTCATTTACCGAAGCTTATGTGCCGGCATCATGGAAGCATGCAATGGTTCTTCCTTTACTTAAGAAAACTAACTCTGATCCTGAAATTTTCTCTAACTTTCGCCCAATTTCTCTTTTGCCTGTTTTTTCAAAAATTTTGGAAAAACATGTTAATTTTCAATTATCCCAGTTTGTAGAAACCAATAACATCCTCCACCCTTCCCAATCTGGTTTTCGTGTTGGCTACTCAACTGAGGCGACCTTACTGGGTGTGACTGAAAATATCCGCCAACAAATTGACAAAGGAGAAACTGTAGCTCTTATCCTATTGGATTTAAGCGCAGCTTTTGACACTGTATCTCTCTCATCTCTCCTAAAAACTCTTAATACTAAGGGCATTGGCGGCAAAGCCCTTCTGTGGTTATCCAGTTTTTTATCTAATAGGACTTTTCAGGTTTTCTCTCATATAGCTTCCTCTTTGACTCATGCATCCCCTTATGGAGTTCCCCAGGGCTCCATTCTCAGTCCACTACTCTTTAATATATATGTCAGTCCTTTGGCGAGCATAGCAGAACAAGCTGGTTTAACTATTTTTTCTTATGCCGATGACACTCAACTTATTTTTTCACTCTCTTCTAAAGAAACCGCTAACCCTCCCTCTTTGCAAATGGGACTATCTAAGATAGCCAATTGGATGCATTTTAATAAACTCAAACTTAATGGAGGTAAGACAGAACTCCTCATTTTTGGAAATAAAAAATCTCTTTGGGGCCCCCAACATTGGCCCTCTGAGTTGGGTGCCCCCCCTATGCCTTCCCTCTCTGCACGTAACCTAGGCATCATAATTGATGATCAGTTGAATATGAAAAAACAGGTGACCAAAGTAGCTTCTACCTGTTTCGCTATCTTGAAGTGGCTTCGCAAAATTCTCTGGATGCTTCCTATGGCTGCCCAGAGAACTGTGATCCAAGCGCTAGTTATTTCTAGACTGGATTACGGAAACGTGCTCTATTTGGGTGCGAATAAAGAAGCGCTACATAAACTGCAAGTTGTTCAGAACTCGGCGGCCAGGCTTCTTTGCCAACTTCCCAGAATCACTCCTACTTCTGGTGCACTTCGTGAACTTCATTGGCTAAGAATTGAGAATCGTATCAAATTTAAAGCCCTATGCTACATGCATAAAATTAATACGGGCCTAGCTCCTAGCTACCTTAATATCCTGGTCCAACAATACCGGCCCTCTCGTTTACTTCGATCCTCTAATCAACTAAAATTCCAGGTGCCCAAATTTAGACGTGCCAAAATGGGGGGACGCTCTTTTGCTTTCCTAGCTCCCTCTCTCTGGAATTCTCTTCCCTCTTACTTGCGTCATGAAAGGGTGTTCATTAGATTTCGCAAAGAGCTTAAGACATGGCTCTTTAACCAGTAATTGCCTAAGTTGCTTGCCTGAGCCTGCCTTTGTCTTGCATTGTCTTTAGCGCCGGGAAACCTTCGGGTAGCTGTGCGCTATATAAAATCAATAAATAAATAAGACCCTAGTAGAGTGCACTATGTATGCCCAGGGCCTGTAGAATTAATGCTACTAGTGGGCCTGAAGCACTGATTGTGCCACTCACTTAAGTAGCCCTTAACCATTGGCTCAGGCCTGCCATTGAAAGGCCTGTGTGTGCAGTTTCACTGCAAATTCGTCTTGGAATTCAAAAGTACTTATCAAGCCTGAAACTCCCCGTTCTCTAAATATAAGACTCCCCGTAGATATGCCCTAGGTAACCAATGGGGCAGGGTGCTGTGTGGGTAAAAGGCAGGACATGTACCTATGTAGTTTACATGTTCTGGTAGTGTAAAGCTCCTAAATTCATTTTTACACTGGTGTGAGGCCTGCTCCCTTCATAGGCTAACATTGGGGCTGCAATACTATATTTCCACCCTTATCAGAAGGCTTAATAACTACATTAGAATCTTCTGCTAATGATTGAAGAGCCAATTTCTGAGATACAGTAAGATTTTTGGCAAAACGGTTCTTACTCTTCTGCCACATCTTCAACAAATCCTTTGTCACTAATTCCTGAAAAGTGTCAATGTTGTCATGTGGAGTATTAGGGTTACACTTAGATTTGGGTTTAAATGAGTTGCTACTTGTTCTATCCACCTCTAGATTCATTGACACCAGATACTCCCTTTCTGATTGAGAGGAATCTACACCATATTCTAAATTGTGCAACTTCCTAAGTCCCTCTTTGTCACTCAAACACAGATTATCAAAAGTGTGATCCACACCAGGAGCTAAAGCAGAAGTTCTTGAAAGTCTATTGCTCTGTTGCGTAAAAATCTTCAACAATTTCAGCTTTCTACAGAACAAGAGAACATCAATATGAGTTCTGCAACAATCCATGTTAGCTACAGGACAAAATTATAAACCTAGCTCCAAGAGAGAGTGCTAACCTGGATTCAGTTCATGAGATGATAAATTAACAACAGTCAATTGGTTCTCACCCATTATCTTTTCATCCGTTATCTTTTCTTTGTTTGCCATGTTAGTTTCCCATGTGGCAATTCCGTGTTGTTTCTTGTTCCCACCTCTCCTGTTTTTCCACCTTAGTCGTTTTCTATGTCTTTTCCCCCTGGCCAAGGTTTGTCTAGTGGGCCCCGGCTTTGAAGTAAACAATTACACTCATCCAAGGTGGACAGAGGCACGCCATTCCTGTTGCCACCACTAGGAAGCTCTATCAAATCTGAATATATTACTGAACCAGATTCAGATGTGGCCAATTCCTGCTGTCTCAATGCACCCCCTTGTTGGAAACCTCTTACTGCAGTATCATATTTCCTACCAAACATAAGAATCTGACCGATGCATAATCATATTATCATCAAGAATTTCTTCCTTTTCCTCTTCTGAATTTCCTGTTCATATTTAGTGAGTCTCTGCTCCATACCTGTTATGATTTTTTTTAATTTCATCCTGTTCAGTATGTTGATCCAAAAACGTTTTCATTTTCACTACTTCTTCACACGTTTGTTCAAGTTCCAACTTTGCATATTTAGATAAAAGGCCCAACATCCCTTCACTCTTAGAGGCCAATAAAGCCAACCACTCCTCCAACAATTACTAATTGGGATTTTGGTATGTGGGGGTAATCAGAATACATAAACCCATAGGGACCTTGCCCACTTCAATATAATTGTCCAGAGACATAGGCCCTCATTATGAACACAATGGTCCCTACCGCACCGCTGGCGGTGGCGGTAAAAACCGCCAACAGAGGAGCGGTCCGGACACCAAATAATGAACCAATCAAAACACAGGCATCCAGAAAACCACCCACCGCCAGTAGAGGAGTGCCGATGACGATGGCAGAGTCCGTCCACAGGCCAACGGAAAGGCCCAACCCGCCCATCAAATTCTGAACCACTAGTCCGCCGCCATTTCCAGGGCGGGAACCACAGCCACCCAAGTCCAGGCAGAACTGAACCAAATCCAATTAAACACTCACCGGAGGCCCACACAACACGTCAAAGCAGACATGGATAGAGATCTGCAGATCATGCCAGCCCTGCTCCTTGCCATATACCTCCATGACCGAGACCACCAATGAAAACGATAACGGTAAGTACCGCAACCTACGAAACAAGGGAGGAAAGGGGACAGTTACATACCCACCCACTCCACCCACCCAGCAACACCCCTCCAAACCTTCACAGCAGCACAACCCACACACCCCACAGCAAGAGGTACTTACCCGACACAAGGCAAATCCAACTTGACCATTGTACATGCAAATGCCCCACACCCACAAACAATGAAACAAAAGACCAGGGTTCAACAGTGTGCCACCAAAACACAGGCCACACACAAATATTTATTACAGCTCACAGAGCTAACTATTTCCAAAAAGGCCAATGGCCAGTCCGTAGCGCAAGAAGTCCCATGTGCCACAACGGCCCAAACCTGACTCCCAAAAGTGCACGATACACCACCTAATGGGGCAACAAAGGGGCATCCAGGCACCTCACGGAATGGGGCAGGGGGTGGTGGGGGTGGGGATATGCGATGGGGCTTGGACTTGCGCTTGGAAGGTGGAGGGGGTGTGGGTTTGTCCTTTGAAGGTGGAGGGGTGTTTCGAGCGAGTGGAGCCATATGGACTTGGCTCTGCACGGGGTTTCTTCTTCTCTGGGGAAGGGGCACAGGAATGTGAAGGGCGGACAGGGGTGGGCTGTGAAGTGGAAGGAGTGGAAAGGGAAAGAAGGTGTGCACGCTTAGGGACAAGAAGGGGTGGGCCAGTGGGTTGGAAGTGGTCAGCAAGGGAGAGGAAACGTTTTTTCAGAGCAATTGGGGTGGTCCTGGATGAGGGGGTGGGTGTGGAGGCAGAGTGTGTGGACGTATGTGGTGTAGGGGTGCGTGTAGTGGGTGCAGGTAACTGGACAGTATGCTGAGGTGTGGTGGATGTGTGATGGGTGGGTGTCTTGGTGCATATATGTGTTTTTGGAGGAGGAGGGTGGATACAGTGGGAGAAGACAGGCTGCCAGTGTGGATGTATGTTGTGTGGGTATCTGCAAGTCTGGTGAGTGTGCCGCATGTGTCAACTACAGTAGTTGTGGCGAGTGCAGGTGTGGTGTCTGGGGTGCAGTATGGATGTCTGCTATTGTGGTGAGTGCAGTAAGATGAGCAGCAACAGTGACTGAAGGTGCAGTGCATGAGGGTGTGCATGTAGAGGGGACAGACAGGGAGGCAGAAGAGGTGGGCACACTGGGGAAGTGGATGTTGCTATGTGTGCATGTGTATTTAGGCTCTGTGAATGCTTGTTGTGGGAGGTGTGGTGCTTGTGTTTGGAAGTGTGCTTCTTGTGTGTTGAGGTGCTTGACTGCATGGCAGATTGTGGGCTTTGGACGGGAGAAAGGAGTGGGGTGCTGGAAGGGGTAGAGGATGTGGGAGGGGGACGGAATGGCCAGGGAAACTGTCTGCCATCCAAGAGGAGGCCAGAGCCTGAAAAGATCTCTGTAGGCCAGATACGGCACCATGAAAGCCATCCAGATAGGCATTGGTCTGCTGCACCTCTGATGCTAGCCCCTGGATGGCATTGACGATGGTTGTCTGCCCTACAGAGATGGTTCTCAGGAGGTCAATAGCCTCCTCTGTGAGCCCAGCAGGGCTGACTGAGGCAGGGGAGGAGGTGCTGGGGCGAAGGAGACGCCCAACTTTCTGGATGTGCGGGCACAGGCAACTGGGTGGGGAGCAGAAGGGAGGGCGGTGATAGAATGGGGGTTGGCGAAAGATGTCACTGTAGTGGTGTGGCCACAAGGGTCCACCACCGCCGGGAGCCCGCATCGGAGGAGGTATCGGAGTCACTACCTCCAGTGGTAGTTGCCTCCCCTCACCCTCGCACCCACTGGTCCCCTTGCCGTAGGATGACTCTGCCTCCGAGGATCCGTGGGCCGCTGCTTCTCCACTTGCTGGTGCCTAGGCTCCCTTGCCAGATGTTACTGATGTATAAAAACAACACAAGAGAACAGGGATGGGGAGACAAAACAGGACAGACACTTGTAAATAGCTGAGAGGAGGTACATAGTGGCCAGACATACACCCACCCAGAAGACACACCCAACAGACAGCACCGTTCACTATGCCCATGGCCATGTCCCTGACTACTGACCAGAACCCTGCTCTACACCCATCCCCTGAACTACCTAAGGACCTGACGTGTGGGAGACCTGACCAAGACACCCCTACACCCTATGGGGACCATCATGTAGATGGACAACAGTCAAAGTCCCTGCCTCTAAGCAGCATGAACCCTAATACACACAGACATCCATCCAGGCTTAGGATTGTGACATAAGTACTCACCCCCTTGTGACTACTGATCAGCCTTAAAGCGCCCATCCAGGTCAGAGTATGCCACCGCCAGGATGTGTTGCATGAGGGGGGTCAGTGCCCGACGGGCACCCCTTCCACGTTAAGAGGACTTCCCCAGCTGGGCCTTACAGATTTTACGCGCCCAGCGCCGCAGGTCCTCCCACCTCTTCCTGCAGAGGGTGCTTCACCGGTTGTAGATCCCCAGGGTCCGCACGTCCTTGGCAATAGCATGCTAAAGTGCCCTCTTCTGGTGGGCGCTGACCTAAAAGGGTGACACAGAAATGGCACACAGAGGTCAGGCACTTGCAAGATCGGTATAGCTGGCTATTCGTACACTGTGGGATGGACAGTACTGTCAGACTTACAGGACATACGCACGCAGCATGCCATGCACCATGGCCCATGCAGGCTCAGAGGTGCACACATATGTCCTTACAACACCATCCATTATACCCAAACAGTGCACCCCAAATCCCGACTCACCTGTACCTCTGGCCGTCCGTAGAGCTTGGCGTACAAGGGCAGGACCCCATCCACTAGCCTCTCCAGTTCCTCCTGGGTGAAGGCCAGGGCCCTTTCCACTGCAACACGAGCCACTTCCATGACCAGAGGCAGGACACAGCAGTACACACAGTGGAGTACCTGTTCGCACGAGATCAGGGAGTCAAGTGAAGTATCGATGATGAATTTGAGTACGTACCACGGCGGTGTGCACCGTCACCGCTGGCGGCGATCATGATATGCCAGGATTCTCCATTGGCATCCATGTTAACCAATGACGGTGCGAAAGGTGGTAAACACCGCCTTACGCTGTTACGTCAACCGCTAGCGGTATGTGGTTACTTCCACAATGACAGGCCTGGATTACAGGGGGCAGACATTTTGGCATTAACTACGCATCTATAAAAAATTATTGTGCACAATGCAGGCCCTATTTTCCACATGAAGCAAGTATGCACGTGACCATTTAAAAAAAATAACACACATGAAAAACACTGTTCCCTCATTGAGGTGTAGATGTAGATCTGCCAAGAACATGTTACTGTTGAGTCACTACACTCAAGTATGCAGTGCACAATTGATGACAATGTGTGCCTATGTATGTTTGTTCCTCACACTAGTTTGATATCCCTCGTAGGTACTGACCCTTGTGGTGAGGAAGGGCACCATCAGTGTACATACCACTTGTGGATATGAGGACCCTGGTGGAGCATCAGATTATAATCAATTACAGACTCACCCGTGCAACAATTCTGAAACTTTGTGCATTACTGGATCCTGCACTAACTCCGGAAATAGTAATCAGCATGCCATCCCTACTAAAGTGCAGGTGCTCTCCACACTCCATTTCCTGGCCACTGGCTCATTTCAGGTGACAGTGGGCATGGGTGCTGGAATTGCACAGCCAATGTTCAGCATTGTACTGACAAGATTTCTAAATGCATTTGTACAATACCTGCAGTCCTATGTGAGGTTTCCCCAAAGTATTGACCTCCCTGCCGTCAAGTCAGACTTCTATGCCTTTGCCAACATACCCCATGTGATAGGTGCTATCGAAGGCATCCACATACCGATCATACCCCAAGAGTCAGTGAACAGGTGTACAGAAACAGAAAGAACTTTCATTCCATGAACATCCGATTGGTATGTACTGCAGACCAGTACATCTCACATGTGAATGCCATGTTCCCAGGTTCAGTCCATGATTCCTTTGTGCTGAGGAACATTAGTGTGCCAAGGAAGATGGAACAACTCCAAGAGGACAGATGGTGGATCATAGGTAAGTGTTTCTGTCACTAACTGACACATAGCAGACAGCTAGGCTGTCTGACTAAGAGGCTTGGCAATGACTACTCTGTATTGCATATTTTTCTAGGTGATTCTGGCTATCCAAACTTGCGTTGGCTCCTGATACCAGTGGGGAATCCTGGGACGGATGCAGAGAGGAATTACAATGAGGCCCATGGGCGTACTAGGAGGGTGATAGAGCGAACAATAGGTCTCCTGAAGGCTAGATTTAGTTGTCTACATATCTCCGGGAGTTCCATGGCCTATGGGCCTGAAAAGGTGTGTAGAATAGTGGTGGCCTGCTGCATGCTGCACAACGTGGCAGTGAGAAATTCTATCCCCCTCTTGGAGGTGGATGGTGCTGTATGTCCTGACCAGCTACCTCAGAGAGGTGAGGAGAGTGATTGTGAGGATGAGGAAGGGGAAGATGTCAATTCCAGGACCCAACTGATACAGCTCTACTTCCAGTAACTATGTGGGACTAAGGGCTGACATTGAGGTTTGTGACACAGACCGTCAGTGTGGTTTGTCATATAGGGGAGTTTGATTCTTATATGTGAAACTGGGTCCAGGTCTGCATGGTACAGAATACAATTTAGTGCATTTAGTTTGGGGCCACTTTTAGGCACACAGGAGTCCTTTCATGCAACACATTGACAATAAAGTTGTTATCAGCCAGTTGCATCCATACTTCACTTTGTTCACATTTTATGACAGGGAACAGTGTTACAGGTGTGATATGTGTTTTATTGGTGGCAGGGAATGAACAGTGCAATTTACAGTGATGGCAAGTGGTCATGGGTGGTTGTCCTCAATGCCAACATGGTGGCTGCCTTATTGGTAGTATTGATGGGTCCATCAATTTTTACATTAGTTCATATTGCTTCTTAGCACTGTGTGATGGTTGATTGAGTGGGATGGTTTACTGTGCAGAATGTTGCTGAGTTACTTCTTCAAGGGGGCCTTTTTTTTCTGCTGGGGTTCCATTGCCATATCTTGGCCTGAGGGTACATTTGCACACCTGCTGTTGACCTTGAGGGGATGACAGGGTTTTCTCTGAGGGTAGTTCCTGGGATGTTTCTGATGATGGTGTAATTATCCGGTCTGTGCCCGCTGCTGCAGTGGGGGCCTCCTATCCTGTGTGGGTCTCAGACTGGGTTTCTACCAGCTGCAGCAGAGCTCCTGCTATGCCTGCCATTGTGGAGTTGTGCTGTTTCCACTGCTCCATGGCCTGTTGCTGGTGTTCCTGATGCATCTTTGACTGTGCTCTAGGGTGGATACTATCTGTGCCAACCTCTCATGGGTATGCTGGTAGGCCCCCAATACTTCAGATATCACGTCCTGGGCTGCTGCATCCATCCTGTGGCAACCCCCTGGCCCACTGAGGCCTTAGCTCCCTGTGCCTGTGTCCCCTGCACAGGTCTGGCAGTACCACTTGCACTGGGGCCCTTGCCTTCTTGCATGTTGGGAGTGGGAGACTGTGGCCTCTGTACCTGTGTTCCACCAGTCTGTGGCCTGGACACACTGGTGTGGGGACGCTTGCCCTGGGCTGCTGTTCTTGACTGCGTGATAGGGTTGTCAGTGGTATCCTGGGTGGGGCTGCTGCATGGTCACAGTCCAGGACTGTGTGAGCATCCTGCCTGCTCATCTGTGTCCAGTGATCCTTTACCAGTGTCCTGTGAGGTGCCTCTGTCTCCATGGGGGGCACTGGCACTCCTTGTCCCGTCCGTGAGGGTGGCATGGGTGGTGGTGCCTGTTGGGGGACATAGACATGTCTGTTATAAAATGCATGAACGGTTGGTGTGCACAGGACTGGGCCATTTTGTGCTAGTGTAACTTTTAGTGGCCATCCAGGGTGCCTTTGTGAGGTTTACACTGCATTTTGCTTCGGATGTGGGGTTGCATGGGGGGGATAGTTACATTGTGAATCCTTGCAGGGGTAGGTGGCTGTGCAGAGGGGGAGGGATGTGGGCATGTTAGTAAGTTTGTGGTAATGCTGGGGGTGGATTCAGTGGCGGTTGTCTGAGTGGGGTATTGCTCCTGGGGGGTGTTCGTGGGGTGCGGTGGTGCATGCATTACATGTATGGTAAATGTAGATGACTTACCCAAATCCATTCCTCCAGTGAGTCCAGTGATTCCCTCAGGGTGCAAGATGGTCAGTACCTTTTCCTCCCAGTCGGGGCATTCGGGTGGTGTTGGTGGCAGTCCTCCCCCAGTCTTCTGGACTGCAATGTGGTGCCTGGATGCCATGTCCCTGACACTCCCCCGCAGGATGGTGTTCTACTGCATTGACCCTGTTGACAATGGACTGCCATAGCACCATCTTCCTTGTAAGGGGTGTTTGCTGCACCTGAGCCCCGAATGTTTGAGGCTCCACCTTCAGGATCTCATCCACCATGGTCCTTAGCTCCCTTTCTGTGAAGTGTGGATGTTTGGGGGGGTGACATGGTGAGTGTGGTGAATGGTGTCGGAGCTGGAAACGCGATGATGGTGCTCTTCTGTGGGTCGGTGTGCGTCTTGTGTATTGTGGTGTTCGGTATCTGCTTCTGGTGCTCTCCATCTTCTTTGGCCTGGTTTCGTTGCAAAGGATTGTGGGGTGTGTCTATGAGTGTTTTATGGGGATATGGATGTGTGGCAGGTGTGTAGGTTTCAAGCTTATCCAATGTGTGCACTTCTTGTTGTTAAGTCCACTTGGCGCCCGTAGCGGTCGGCACTGCCAATGGTCGTCCGGCCTCCACCGTCCGCCAAGGTGATTTGTGCATCATTATTTGGAGGGCAGGATGTGGGTGTGCTCGGCGGTGGTGGAGTGGGTAGGTCCAGCATTTCCGCCGACAAGGTCATGGCAGTGACTGGTGGTCTGGTGATATTTGGCAGGGTTGGGATTTTGGTTCATTATATGGCGGGTTTCTATTCACCACCAACGGCGGGCTTCTGTTCACCGCCACCACAGCGATTGGCGGAGTTTACCGCCGTGTTCATAATGACCGCCATATTCTCCCACTAATGGTTAATTTCCTTTTTCAGTAACTTTTCAATGAAAAATAGATGTTGTTCAAAGTTCTAGAGGGCTCTAGGCCACTACTCATTGTTGCTCCTTTGAGCGACAGATCTTCTTGTTCCCCATTATAAGTATTGCATGCTGTTTCTGCCCTTTTCGAATGCCATTCATCCATGACAGAAAGATTTTTGATGAACAATATAGGCAGACAGAGGAAGGGGTAATCCTCTCTGAAAAAATGTTTCTACTAAATAAATGGAACACACTCAGTACTCATGTGCTACAATATCACAGTCACAAGCCATGGCTGCTCAAACTATACATTAAAAAAGTAAGGGCAAAACCCCTGCCAATATATAAAGATGTCTTTGTTTTCACAGAGTTCATCAAAGAACACTCAGTAAAAATGCTTACTGCCTTTTCGATGGGAAACCACTGATAATCACATGTGCCAAAAACGACAAGCTGACAGACTCACCATTCATATAGACGGACCTCAGGTGGTTCCACTCTGCTGCTCCACTCAATCCTTAAAATGGTGAACTCCTGATCCACACACTGGAGCGTGAAAGGCACAGCCATGCCGACAAAACTGTCAATCATCAAACGGGCACCACCCCGAATCTGCATGCCAGCGTGTCATTGCAATCAGGCTAGGCACACCCACCTTGCCGCTTCTCACGGCTCTGTCACCTCCACATGTTGCCAACCTCGAGGTCAGCTGCCCGTCAGCTCCATCATCGTTTTACCCATGAGTACACTTCCAAATTCTTTGGCTATATCTCATCAGACGTGCATGCCAGCGTGTTGCTCCAGTCAGGCATACCACACCCACCTCGCTGCTTCTCTCAGCTCCGTCAGCACTCTCCTTAGTTTACATATTTATGTATCTATTTACGTGGGTGGACGGGATTGTTTTTCGTAGAAGATTGACATGAGAAAATAAAATAAAATGACATTTTATTGATTTAATATGTACGTTGAGAATATAATTTTCACAATGAGATCTAGGCCGGGCTACGAGTGTATAGTCAGACAAATCATGTGCTAGAGATTATGATATACTGTAGGCCACTTGGCCAGTGTACAGCGTAGAGACATTTGTATAATGGATTTAGAGAATGATGAAAATATGATTGTATTTTATAATTGAACAATTGAGATAATGCAATCCAAAATTAGTTGTTTGATGTGCAATATTGCCAACTGGCTAGAATACATGTTTTCTGTATATTTACACAATCACAAAAATGCGGTTGTACTAATTGATATTTATATCAGGAATACGACTAGTGGTTGATTAATTGTATATAAATAGATCTGTCTTTCTTGTACTTTGTCAATGGCTTATAGTCTTTTCACTATGTTTAAGGTATCTTAATTATTTTTAAGGGAGGCGGTTCACATCATTTTTATTGGCTGTGAGGAAGGTCTCTGGGAGATCAAAACACATTGCCATTAAATTTCTTTATCACATTGTTACAAGCCTGTGGAGTGTGTTTTTTAGGTACCGATGACGGTGGTACACTGAATCCCTTTTTTATTCTATTGGGCGGTGGCCGGCTTCCGCTAGTTGCACCAACCCCATTAGAGTGGAAGCAGCCGGGGAATGCTGGCAAATGGGAAGTATATGTGTGTGTGTATATACTGTATATATATATATATTTGATGAAAGGGAAGTGGTGGGGGTGGGGGGGACTCAAATGTTCAACTAGAGACTGTATTCTAATTTCTAATTGTAATAATTTATGTGTGTCAATAGCACACATACGTAAATTATATATCACTGTCTTTTGTAAAGCTTTGAACTGGGCTTTTCCACACTTCAATATACTAATGTCTTATATTTCCAACATGACAATCTCCACCTTCAGTCAAAGGATGGTTCTGCCTTTTATCAATTTAGCCACAAACAGCTGACAGTGCATTTAGAGTGGTTTTGGCAACAAACAACCTTCATTTAAGAAGTAAAAGATAACTTGGTGACTTAAACATTTGGTCTGTTTTCCTTCTAACAATTCTCCAGGTTGCCTTAATTAGCATTATGAAGTATTTGGGGGCAGAATGTGGTCTTAGGCAAGATAACCATCATCTGAGTGTGCTCCACTGGGAAGCCCTTATGAAGCAAAACAGGCACTTTATGGGTATTTGAGACTGGCCCAACTGCAGCTAGAGGCCCCTGTGAAGCTGAGGCTCATCCCTGGTGATAACAACAAATGGAGAGTTGTGCGGGAAGACAACTATCATTGCAAATCATATGACTGTGACCTAGGAGTCACTGTGGAGGGAAAACAGAAGCATGAGGCTTAGAAGGCCATGCACCACACAGAGTTCTGTGAATGGCAGAGTTCGCATACGTACAGCTGTTTGCACTGATTGTCAGTGCCAGAAGTTTCTTCCAAGCTGTAAAATCATTGTGAACTGCATCACATGGAGCAAGAGAGGGTGTTAACTTCTTCCTGTCGCTTGAGTACATTTTCTGCTCTAGCGGCAGCTGCCTCAACATGAGCAGCAGCTTTCTCAATGTGGGCAGTAGTGACCTGCCGCAGCCACTGGCGCTCAGAAATATCGCTTGTGCTTGCCAACTTAGCGATTTCTCTCACGCTCACCAACTTAACATTGGCAAGCCCCTCGAGTGAAAAAACTCTGCTCCACATTACTTCTTGAAGTTTTTCTGAACTCTGTATTCCACGCAGAGTGAATTCTTTGCCAACCCCTAGCCCTGATTAGACTGGCATAGTCTCTCTTCAGCAGTTACCTGCAGCTTTGGGTGCAGACAATATCAGGACATTTGACTGACATTTACTACTCTTACTTGGTGATAAAGCCCACTATCAGGTCATTTTTTCCAGCATGAAGGCCACATCCAGAGCACTAGAGTACAGTACTATAAATCATGCTCGCTATATGTTTTACAAGCGTTCCACTTGCTGTACAGGGAAGAGAACATTCTGGCCCACCCTGACACGACTACTTGTGTGAATTGAATCTAGGGTCATGTTTACTTCCCCTACTTTGTAATGGACACCGTTGGCAGCCTGTTTTGCCTCCTTTGTAGTCTATTGTCCTGCAGAGCACTAAAGTATTATAAAATATGCTATGCAATACAGATTATAAGCATCTTGCTCACTCTACTGGGTAACTTGAACTTCATGCCACACATGCAAGACACTCGATACTTGGCTGATCACCAACTGGAGACAAAAACACACATGCCAGACCTCACCTGGTGCAGTTGATCATCACTAAGCGTGGCCTTTCCACTTATTCTGGCATGATGAATCCAAAATGGGCCAGACAGATGTTATTTACAGAGATGCTTATGTCACTCAAAATCCACCTAACCTTAATCTACCTTCGACCACAGACCTGGATATCCTCCTGAAAGAGTTTGCCACCACTCGACAAACTATCAAAGAGATCAACACAACAGTATTTGACTTATCTTGTCAATACTCTCAGACCTTACATCCTTCAACACCAAGCTCAGGATCATAAAGGCAAGACTCACCAAGGCATAGAGGCAGGTGAGTGCACTACCAGACCGGGACTAAGATATCCAGTTCCATTAACAGAAAGTGGTAGACCTTGAAGATGGGGCCAGACCAGACAACATGTGTGTCTAAAATCTTTTAGAAAATAATGAGAAGGACAGCATGATAGCTTTCCTCATGTTCCTCATATAACAGATCCTCAACATCACATTCCTAGAATCTCTGGCATTCCAGCAAGCACATCTGTGTCACTCCTGTTGCAAATCTCCAGGTAATAACACACTTCAGGTCATAGCTTGTTCCCTTTGACACCAGCATTTGTATCTTTCACTCAGGACCACGAAACATACAGTCCCATTCCAGTTCAAGGACCCCTCCATAATTACATCAGTGGATTTCTTGAGTGAGCCCAATGTGAAGCAATGATGCCTACAGAAACTGAGGCCCAGATGTATGTGGGCCTAGCACCATCCCAATGCCACATTAGTGTCATTTTTTATGCTAATGTGGTGTTGGAAGTCCAAAAACACCATAACATATTTACAAAGTGGTGCAATGCTTGCATTGTGCCACTTTGTAACCCCTTGCACTGCTTTATGCCTGCTCAAGGCATAATGTATGCAAGAGGTGGCATTCCGGTGTTAGGGGGGCTGAGAAAATGGAGCAAAGAAATCCATGAGCTTTCTTTGCGTCAATTTAATCTGAAATTTTTTAAGGCCTGCTAAGAGTAGGCGTTAAAAAGAGGCTCCCATTTTGTTCAATGGGGCTCTGGGTGCTTTGCAGGATTAGCGTATTTTTTTTTTATGGTAATCATGCAAAGCGCCGGACTAGAGTAAAAGATTTGATGCTACTCCCCCTGACTACTGCCATGGTGTGCCGCATTTCAAATATGGCGCATACATGGTGGCGTTACGGGGGCGCAAGAAAAGTGGTGCTGCACTAGGTTTACTACCACTTTTCATAAATCCCCCCCTGAATGTCTAATATGGCTTGCTTGAACCACTTATTATTATTGTTATATCACAGAGCATCACTAAGGAGTTCTTCAAACCAGAGCACTTGAAAAATGGCATCGTTTTTATGGAATCATTGAACATGGAATCCTTTGGAAACTGCGAGTAAGGATTTGTATTTTCAACATTCCTTGCTTTCTAAATATATTCCCCTTTGCCACAGATCACCTACGCTCAGAGGAGCACCTCAGACACTTTGACCATGACAACCAAAATAAAATCATGGAAGAGCTACACAATCCCAGGACAAATCACGATCACTACTCAAGACACAGATGATGCACATAATGAGCAGGCATGGTCACCGGACTCATGGTGATCATTCCTAATACATTTGCTCATGCAAGTATGCTGCACCAGATTTGCTGATTGTCTCATTGTAGGGGGCTGGCCTGGTTTGTAGTGGGTACCAAAGGTACTTAAACCTTATACCAGGTCCAGATATCCCTTATTAGTGAAATGTAGACAGTGTCTAGAAGCCAGGCTCTCTAGAGGTAGCTATAGGCAGAGCAACCAAGGCTGAACTAGCAGACATGCAAAGCTCTTGCAACACCACTGTAGTCACACAGTACTCACACACATGAAAGACAATACTTAGTGTTACAAAAATAAAGGTACTTTATTTTAGTGACACAAGGCCAAAAATATTTTGGCGACTATACTCTCTTAGGAGGTAAGTGAATTATACCATAAATACACTAGTAACCAAAAACAGGTAAGTACACAGTACGAAAACTGTACAAATAGTGAAAATCACAATAGGATGCAAGACCCAGGGCCTAGGGGAACACAAACCATATACTAAAATAGTGGAATGCTTAAGTCACCTAGGCAAGTGTAGTGTGTAGAGGCGTACTGGGAGTTATAAGAAAACACCAAAGGTAAGTATTAGACCCAACACCAGAGCCCAGGATGGCAGGAGTAAAACACAGAAAGTTTCCTGAAACACACTAGAAGTCGCGATAAAAGATAATGCAAGAACCAGAAGAGACTGCAAGACACCAAAGATGGATTACTGGATATGAAGATCTGTGGGAAAAAGAGGAACAAGTCCAAGACGCCATGAATAGTCCAGGGAAAACAGGAGCCCCTGCTAAACTGGATGAAGGTGCAAAAGAAGAACCACCGGAGAGAAGGCAAAGTCAGTATTGCAGCAAAGAAGACATATGTGGGTTCCTGGTTGGTGCAGATGATGTCCCACGCCGGATAGATGAATGCAGTCTGGTTTGCATCACTGGATTCCGCCAACAAGCCTTGGCACACGCAAAGCTCATGGTTAGATGAAAATGGCACTGCCCGGGAACAGGAGTGACCTGGTGACCTCTACCCAGGAGGGGGCTCTCAGCAACCCAGAAAGCCCTCAGGAGATCAGACACAACGCACAAGAGTCCCACAGCACAGGGACAAAGAAGGTGCAAATGAAGGCCCATGCAGCATGACTGAAAGCATTCCCACGCTGCCAGAGACCCAGTTACGAAGCTGTGCATTGCAGGATGGAGTGCTGGGGGCCTAAGCTGTGCTGTGCATGAAGACTTTTTTGGAAGGTCACACACAAGCCTTGGCAACTGCAAGTCACGC
This sequence comes from Pleurodeles waltl, assembly GCF_031143425.1. Lineage (NCBI taxonomy): Eukaryota > Metazoa > Chordata > Amphibia > Caudata > Salamandridae > Pleurodeles > Pleurodeles waltl. The sequence goes on from NC_090444.1 coordinate 1,457,692,044, forward strand.
GGTGCATGGGGTACTGTCTTGCTTGGGGAGGTAAGCTCTTACCTCCACCAAAGTTGGACAGCTGGACGTTGGAACTGTCACAGTCACTTTAGTCCACCACACATGTTGCTGGATCCACACCTCTTGTCTGGAGAGGGGACATAAGCCACTGCTCATTGCTGCAGAGCGGTGCCTGCTGAAGCAGGGAAGTGACTCCATTACTCCATGGGAGATTCCTTTGGTTCTTCTGGTGTAGGCTGAAGCTAGGCAGCCCTCAGAGGATGCTCGACCTGGAAACTGTTGCAGTTGCTGGAAGGAGCTGACGATACAATGTTGCAGAAGTTATCTTAGCTTCTTTGTTGCAGTTTTGTAGAGTTCCTGGAGTGGTCATAAGTTGTTCTATTGGTAGAAGATGAAATAAAGGATGCAGAGGATTTCTCCTGGAGTCTTGCAATCTGAATCTGAAGACACACCCAGAGGAGAGACCCTCAATAGCCCTGAGAGGGGGATTGGGCACCTAACCAGGTAAGCACCTATTAGGAGGGGTCTCTGACATCACCTGCTGTCACTGGCCACTCAGATGCTCCAAGAGTGCCCCACCACCTTGGAATCCAAGATGGCAAAACCCAGGGATACTCTGGAGGAACTCTGGGCACCACCCCTGGGGTAGTGATGGACAGGGGAGTGGTCACTCCCCTTTCCTTTGTCCAGTTCCATGCCAGAGCAGGGACTTGGGGTCGCTGAACCGGTGTGGACTGGATTATGCAAGAAGGGCCCCATCTGTGCCCTTCAATGCACTTCCAGAGGCTCTGGGAGGATACCACTCCCATGCCGGTAAGACCTATTTCCAAAGGGAAAAGGTGCAACACCCCTCTCCCAAAAGAAATGCTTTGCTCTGCCTTCCTGGACTGAGCTGCTCATGACCCAGGAGTGCAGAAACCTGTCTGTGAGGTGGCAGCAGCTGGGGCTGCCTGAAAAACATCAGAAGGCTGGTATGGCAGTACTGGGGGTCCATAGTGGAGCCCCCAGAGTGCATGGGATTGTGCAACCAATACTGGACTCAGTATTGGGGTACAATTCCCAGTTGTTAGGCACCTTACTTAGCCATATTCGGAGTTACCATTGTGAAGCTGGACATAGGTATTGACCTATGTCCAGTGCACACTTAAAATGGCGTCCCTGCACTCACGAAGTCTGGGAAAATTGGTCTGGATGATGTGGGGGCACCTTTGCTAGTCCAGTGGTACCCTCACACACAGGTGCTTTGCACCCATCCTCGAGGGTTGGAAGATGTGATATATAGGTGACTTATAAGAGACCCAGTGCACTGAAAATGGCTGTGAAATAGTGCATGCACTATTTCACACAGGCTGCAATGGCAGTCCTGTAGAAGCCTTTGCATGGGCTACTTATGAGTGGCAAAAGAAATGCTGCAGCCTATAGGGATCCCCTGGAACCTCAATGCCCTGGGTACCTAGATTACCCCTAAATTAGGGACTTATAAGGAGGGACCAGTATGCCAATTTGGAGTGAAATACTGAGTTACCAGTATGTAGTGACAAATTTAGAAACAGAGAGAGCATGAGCACTGGGGTCCTGATTAGCGGGGCTCCAGTAACTATTTAGAAAACAGTGAAATACACTGACAAGCAGGCCATAAACCATGAGCACTGGGGTCCTGACTAGCAGGTTCCCAGTGACACAGTCGAAACACACTGACATCAGGCAGAAATTGGGGATAACATGCCAAAAAGAGGGTACTTTCCTACACTAATTGAGTGTCTTTTCCCATGCTGTGACATGTCCTTGCACCTCTCCTTAGACAAGATGTTTCCTCCCACATTTGCCCTTCATATTGTCTATGCTTTTATGTCTTTTGATTTGCAATATAATTATGACTTTTGCTTTGGATGGTTATAGGCTGTTATTTTTATCGCCCTTTTTACATTCAATTGCGGACATATATGCACAGGAGTGCCTAGTGCACATGTACAGCCACCTAAGGATGACCCTTTAGATGCCCTGTGCGACCAGGTACCAGTCAGTTGCTGGCAGTTTTGTCCCAGAGGGAGCTAGATATTGATGATGGGTGCATAGCTCCTGGACCACAGAGGCATGGTACTTATTTCCCTTCCTCATTGTATACTAGTGGGACCTACTCACACTTCGTTTCTCTCCTCCCTGTTCCTCTGTCAATTCTTGTCCCCCTCCTCTTTTTGCCCAGTGCTAGAGAAGGCAGAAGGCAACAGAGCCATTGCAGCAATATCCTTGCCTTCGTGCACCTAGAGGGATTTGAACAGCACCCCCTAATATTCTCTCTTGCTTACATTTATTAAGACCATTTTCTCTGCCCTGTGGGGACACACTTTGCATTATAAGCAGGTGTGCACTGGTGTTAGATGAATACCAGCATCAGTAATGCTTATGCTTATCATGGCCAAGAGCACCTTTTCCACTGCCCTCGGTTCATGCCCACTCCATATTCTTTCACTTAATGGTAAAGGGTTGTTACATTTTATCAAATGTAAAGAGTGCCTTCATTATCATCTCTACCACCATGCTGACATTGCTCTACTTCAATAAAATCACTTATCTATCCTCAGGTCTGCAAAATTTCCAAGCAATTGGGTGGGTCATGTTGCCAGAAGTTGTTTAGTTTATTTAAATGGTTCTTCTTCACTTGCAGCACAGCAGTCTTGGGTAATTTCTTGCTCCCCCACAAAGTACTCCACGCTTGGAAAAATGACTAAGGTTGTTATGTGTTTATAAAAATAGATGTCAGGAACTAAACACTCATGCTGGATTCTGTCCAGGCACCTACACAGGTTCAACACACCAAAATGCTGCATGGAAATTGTTTTAGGCCCATTAGTGGATGAAATGGGTCCCATAGCTAGAACAAGTAATGAAGGCTGTGTGGTATTGCAAGACATAATTGATGATCCTAACTTGGTTGATGTCTGGCACCTTATAAACCCCTCAGAGTTAGATTATACAGTTGTGTTAGGCTTGCATGGCCTCTTATACCAATTGGACTACTTCCTATTACAAGACTCTCACTTGCCTGATGTTTAGGACTGTGACATCTGGGAAGTGGGTTGGTTGATCACTGCCAGTGTGATTGTCTTTGGATTTCCAGCTGCTGAACCCCACCTCCTCCCACCCTCACCCAAGGGCTGTGCTTTATGAATGACAGAGGGAACCAACCTATTAAAATCTCATCCTGGACCCCTCATGTCTGTATCAGTGGCCTATGCACAGCTGCTATGAACCACCTTGGAAGCCACATCTACAGGAGAGATGCTGTCCTTGCAGAAAATCTCACAAAACTCAGATATTGGATCTAGAACAGGACACAACATGTTCCACCAAACTGAAGAGCCAATTAGAGAATACCAGAACTACATTGAATATCTCGTACACCTATACCGAGGTATGCACCTTAATAAAACCTAAATTCTGCTGCTATGAGGTGGGGGGAAAGGTGGGAGGCATTTTGGATTGTGAGCCCTAATTGGGGACACATGCTTTCAGATAGCCTTCAGATATCGTGGACAGGTTTGCCTTTTTTGTATGAAGATCTTTAAGACTTTGATGCATCAGACACAAGAGATTCAGAAACGGGTTTTTAAGCACACTGAAGTATTCTACTCCCCCAAACTAAGACATGACACACCTAGAATAGGATACAATCGAGTCCAAAATCTCTGCCATTTTGGCTTTACACACTTGCCAGTCAACAGGGCAGGACAGTTATCTTGAGGAATTTTTGAAGCTAAATAAAACCTTGGTTTTTCCCAACCTCTCCAAACTGTTTAAAGAAGCAAATCTATCTAGCACCTTCTGTCCTCTCTTGAACAAAGCCATCATATTGCTGAACCCCAAGAAAGAGAAAGATTATGTCCAATGCTCCAGCTTTAGACTGATTTCCCTCATTAATGTTGGCCAAGAGATTTTGGCCTAGATATTAACATTTTGGGTCAGTAAAATTCTTTCTTCCTTGGTTCAAGACTATCAGGTCGGTTTTGTACCTGTTAGAATATCAAGGAACCACACATGTACCCTATCAAATGACCTGCAGACTGTGAAATACCATATGAAAGAGCATCTAGCTGGATGCAGAGAAGGTATTTGATAGTTGAATAGGAAATCCTCTTCTACACCCCAGAAAGTGCAGCGCTTTGTCAAGACTTTACTTCTAGATTGAAGCAGCTTTATGAGGCACAGTTAGAATGTGACAAGAGGCATAACATTAGTCTTGTTGCATTCATGTTTTGCAGGATACTACGTAGAGTTGTCCACTCTTACCCCTTCTTTTTGTACAAGCATTAGAACCACTGTCCACTGCACTGTAGACAACAACAATGGCAGGCTACATTAAGGATTTCTTCTATGCAAGTGGCCTGCTCCTAACATTGAAAGACCTCACCATTTCTATGGTCATATCCATCATCCACAACTTCCTGCAGGTTGCTGGCTTAAAAACTATTAGGGGAAGTATTAGGCCATCCTCACCATGGCTTCAAACAGAACATGCATAGATGGGCTCCTGTTGACATGGGTATTTAGCAGAATAACTTATTCAGGAATAAAGCCTAATAGTGGTTTAGAACCAGGGGTGGACAGAACTTGTGAAGTTTCACTCTACGGAATTCCACAGAGTTGCATGAAAGCTAAGTGAGATTCTGTGAGGTTCTGCCAATGGGTGAAAAATATGCAGCTCACACTGCAATTTAGCACCAGTAGCACTGACAAATCAGTGCAAAAGGCACTACGCATTGAGCAAGAGTACATGGCAATTCAAGTTGATTTTGCCTCCACTTCGGTAAAATATCTAGTCAGATGGAGGAAAGTATACTTGATGTGATAGCCCTCTGACCGTGACTGCCCGCATTATAAATACAGGCTAGGAGGCACCAAATTTCACATGCAAGCTTGCATGTCCTGATCCTTGTGGGAAAAAAATTCACCCGTGCAGCAACTGGCGGAATTTGTCCAGACCTCTGTGCTAAAGAGTAACCCAGTGACCAAAATTCTGCCAATTCCATGGCCACATCCTACTTGAAATAAATGATGATCAATGGCTACTTAGTTCCTCGATAGCCCATAGTTCTTCTGACTTCATGCAGTGAACACAATTAAATCTATCCCTCAGGTGCAGAGTACAAGTATAGGACCAGTCAGTCTTGGTGTGGTCATTCCCCAAACTTTTGCCCTACTCCTCCTACTTTGGCTGACTTCATTTTTTAGGCTTTAGGACTCTGTATACTTCACTACCGCTAGACAGTGCTAAAGTGCATTTGCTCTCTCCTTTAATCATGGTGAAATCAGCATACTACCTATTGGCACATTAAATTTACTTTGAGGTCCCTAGTAAAGTGGTACTACATATTTCCAGGGCCTATAAATTAAATCTTACTAGCAGGCCTACAGCATTCATTGTGCCCCCATTTAAGTAGTCCTTTAAACACGTCTTAGGCCTGTCATTGAAGCTTATATGTGCAGTTCTGAACTAAATTGCAATTTGAACCTGGCAAGATAAACCTTTTGCCAAGCCTAAACATTCCCTTTTAATATGTATATCACAAGTAGAGTAGGCCTTGCAAACCCTATAGGTCACAGTGCAGTGTATTCAGAAAGCTGGATATGTACTTTTATGTTTTACATGTCCTGGTAGTAAAAAAACATTTAAATGTGTTTTTCACTGCTGCAAGGCCTACGTCCTATATACACAATATACGCAGAATATACGCATGTACATAAAATAATAACAATGGATTAATTACATTTAATAAGTGTTAACTTAAAATTAGGAGCAGGTAAGATTGTTGAGTTTGATCTGTAAAGAGTTGTAATTTTAAACCCTCTTTAACTCTTTTGCTTCTAAGCCTCCCACTGCTAAGCCTTTTTTGGCTGTTAGGGGTAATTCACCCTTAGGCCCCCCAGAACGTTTTGTCCCCATAAGCTATCCATGTCAAATGTGCTCCTTTTTTTAAAAATCCTGGGATTCTAAAGGTACCCATGGTTTGAGGATTCCCCTGGAGAGGACTGAGAAATTAGCTGAAGTACAGCTAAAGTTTGGGTTTTTTGAGAAAAAAATTGGAAAAAAATGCTGCAGTAGAAAGCCTCTGTTTTTAACTCCAAATGATAAACAAAGGGTTTGCAGTGATAAACTCACCATCTTCCCAGCTTTCAGGAACAGGTAGACTTGAATCAGAAAAACACATTTGTCAACACAGTAATGACGTTTTACTAGGACTTAGCCATTTTTCCTATTTTTTGTGCTTCAACCTCCTTCCAGTTCTTGGCAGAAATAGGTGTAAAAACAATGGTGTATCCCAGAAAGCTGTACATCTGTGAAAAGTAGACAACATTCTGAATTCAACAAGGGGTAATTTGTGTAGATCATTTAAGGGTTTCCCAAAGAAAGTAACTGTTGAAATAAAACAAATATCGAAATTGAGTTGAAAAATCAGCCATTTGTCTACATTTTAATCTGTAACTTCTTCTAACTATGGGTGGTTTTTTAATGAAATATACTGTTACATCTGCTGGACTCTTCTGCTTGCGAGGCTATATAGGGCTTGTAAGTTCACATAGAACCCTAGGTACTCAGAGACAATAAATGAGCTGCATCTTACAATCATTTTTCATTGTGTACTGGGTATAGAGTAGTTCATTTGGTAAAATATAAAGAGTGAAAAATAGGTACCAAGGAAAATTATGTATTTCTGAACAAAACCCAAAATATGGAGGTAGAAGCAGTGCTTATTTGTACATCTCTGAATTTGGAGTTACCATGCTAGCATGTGAATTAGAGGGCATTTTTCAAAATGACTTCTTTTCTTACAAATTGTCTTACATTTGGAAGTTGCACATTCAGAAAAATACAATTGGTAATAACACTTATTCTACTATTCTGTATTCCCTAAAGCCTCTTGATAAAAAGGATACCTCACTTGTGTGGCTAGGCCTAGTGTCCGCAACAGGAAATGGCCCAAAATGCACAATGGATACATCAAACCTTTCAATGCAAACTGACCCTCTTTTTGCAAAGTGGGTAGCTGTGGTTTTTGGGCCCTACCTCAGCTGGCACTTAGGGAAATTTATCAAATCTATACATTTTTGAAAAACTGACACCCAGGGAAAACCAGGATGGGGTGACCTGTTTGGCTCTCACCAGGTTGTTTTACCCAGAATCCCTTGCAATCTTCAAACTTTGGCTAAAAAAACACAATTTCCTCATAAATTTCCTATAACCCAGCGGTTCCCTTGGTCTCCTGAAAAAAATGATACCTCAATTGTGTAGGTGAGCCAAGTGCATGCAACAAGGAAAACCCAAAAATGTGTAGAAATTTAGGGGGAACAAAAGCGGGTTCAAAAGGGCATTTTTTCATACATTTATAGGATGACTATGCTTTGGGCACCTACACATGTGTGGCAGAGTTTTTATCAGTACCAATGGAACAATTCTGAGTGGTAGGAATGTTGTGGATTCCTGTGGATTACAGAAGTTTACATCACAGAAATGTAGGGAAAATGCATGATTTCAGGCAAAGTTGGAGGTTTGCAGGCCAATGTGGGTAAGAAAATGGATTCCTCCAGATGTTTAGTTTTCAGAAGTGTCTGGCTATGCTGCATCTTTTAGATGGGGTGGGGACCCCTACTTCTCTATATTAAAAATATGCTTCCCTGGTATCTATTGGGCTTTCTGCCTGCCCTGGGGGGCAGTTCTGAGTTAATAATCCCCATTTGCGCTAGTGGGGCAGAAAGACTGTACCTATTTATTTCGGGGGATGGCATTGCCATGCCCATTCTGTGCAACCCCTACTCCTACATTACCAATAAAATCCCTGGTGCCTGGTCGGCTTTTGCCCCCCCCCAGGGAGTCAGATGGGGGCCGATTGCCCCCATCTGCTCCCCAGGAGGGCAGAAAGACTGTTTCATTTTTGTTTTGTTGTTGGGAGGGTGGGGGCATTGCAATGCCCATTGTGGTCAGCTTCTATGCCTGCATGAATGAAAAGAAATCCCTGGTGCCTAGTGGGCTTTCTGCCCTCCCCAAGCTATTGCCCCCATTTGTCCCTGGGGGGACAGAAAGTCTGTGCTGCTTTTTGGGAGGCGTGGGGTCATTACAATGCCCATTTAGGATAGCTCCCATCCCTAGATTTAAAAAATAAATCCCTGATTTCTAGTGGGCATACTTCCCCCTTTGCCCAAGGGGCCTCTCCCCCCTCCCTGATGGCTAGTGGGTGGATCCCTGGTTGGGGATCACCATTCTGATGCGTTCCCCAAACAGGGATCCACTAGGGGGAATTCTCCCATCTGCCTCAGTATTCAGGGGGCTAAAATAGCCCCCTGAACACCGAGGCAGCGAAAGTCAAATGAGGTGATCAGCTGATTTAACTTTCAGTTAAATGATATTGACGTGTGCACCCTGATCATCATTTCACTGAAACATAAGAAACATCCTTAGGAGAAGGGGAAGTTCCCTCCCACCTCCTGAGGCTGTTTGTTTCTAAAAGAAGTATTTCAAGTGCCATGTGCGCCAATGGCCAGGAGCTGTGTGACGCACATGAGCTCTGTAGCGCTGGATGGCTCCCGGCCGTCCGACAAATGGAAGGAGTTAATAGTAAAGATGTATTTTAATTCACAATTCTGAAGACGCCTTTTACAAAGTTAGGATTTTCTTGTCCCAACCATTTGGTGCCAGTATCCACGGATACATGATGAGGTGCAGCTGGCAGTTGGTCTTTGTGTGTTACTCCCAGACAGTGAAGCAAAGGGGGAATAGGCTTGGCGGAATGGGCTATCTCTGACTTGATGAGGGGAAAAGCTATCACCTACCACACGGGCAGATCACAAAGGGTCTGCCTCAGCACACTTTCAAAGGGTTGTATATTAGTCTTTTCGCCCCCAGACAAGCCGGGGCCAGGGCAGGGAGGCAGAAAATTCCAAACACCTTTCGTAGATGAAACTTCCAGAACCACATCCTACTTCCAAGTTAAATATTGGACCCTCAAGCCTAAATCTTCAGTACACCTTTGGGCCTGTGGAAGACTAAAAAGGATTGCTGTACTGCTCTGCTGCAAGAAGGGCTGCTACTCTGCTGCCCTGCAATTCTTCTGCTGGAGTGCAAGGACTAGATGTGCAACTTAAACACACGATGACAAGAGTGACTCCAAGGGCTAGTTGACTGGCCTCCTGCACAGGACCTCAGGAACAGAAAAGGCTCCAATCCCCTTCAATGTAGCACCCTTCAAGTGGTGCCACCCCAGTTCTGGACCCTTGGTTGTGTGCCTGTTGGTTCATTGCCAGCCCACTGGTGGTCCAAGACGATCCAACACAGGCATGGGTCATAACCTCACAGCCTCTCATCTGACCAGTAAATTGAAGCTCCTCAGAACCAATGCTACATGATGCATCCTCAATGCAGGACCTCACATCACATTCCAGCCACTCCTAAGAATCATTGCTGCATGCCGGTGGACCTCTAATTACAGCCCAGCCACTTTTAAAAGCTTGTCCTATGCAATGTATCTTTGACACAGGACCTTGCAAACTTCTGCAACATGGATTTAAGGTACTTTGTTCAGTGGGCCTAACTTGGTCCCTCCATCTGGTCTGTGCTCCATTGTGGTCAGCCATGAGTTTTGACTTTGTCCTGGTCTGGCACGACCAGATGACCATGGTTGGCACTTTGGGGGTCATTCTGACCTCGGCGGTAAAAGGCGCTTACCGCCGGTCAGAAGACCGCCATAACACCGCCGCGGTCGCGGTAAACCGCCACGGTCATTCTGACCTGCAACTGGCAAACCGCCAAAAACCCGACATCAACAAAAGTCCGCCACAGCAACGGCCAGCGAAAAACTGGCGATGACCAAACCTCCACCGTCACGCCAACAGAAATACGCCCATGCCATTCCGACCCACAAATCCCCGCAGCGGTCTTTCAACCGCGGTAATCCATTGGCGGTACACACCGCCGTGGTCAAAATACACACACCTTTACAAAACACTACCACATTGGACAATTCAAAATACACACACCTGAGACACATACACACACCACTCCCACACACCCAATTAAATATAAAACACACACCCACATCACCCACAAACCCTTACGACCACAATTGCGATTGAAGGACAGAGAGAGACAGCACAGCATAGAGAAGACCATCACACAGAGGCAAATCACAACATCACCCACACAATTCCCACGCACAAAACACCATACACCACCACACTCACCACACTCTACAACACATACACCACCCCTCACCCCATCCACACCACCCCATGGCACCCCAAAGACACCCCAGGTTCTCTGACGCTGAACTCAGGGTCATGGTGGAGGAAATAGTTCGGGTAGAGCCCCAGCTCTTCGGGGCACAGGTGCAGCACACCACCATTGCCAGGAAGATGGAGCTATGGCAAAGAATAGTGGACAGGGTCAACGCTGTGGGACAGCATCCACGAAATTGGGACGACATCATGAAGCGGTGGAACGACCTACGGGGGAAGGTGCGTTCCATGGTATCAAGGCACAACATTGCGGTACAGCAGACTGGCGGCGGACCCCCACCTACTCCCCCAGAATTCACAGCATGGGAGGAGGAAGTCTTGCACATCCTGCATCCTGACGGCCTCGCAGGAGTAGGCGGAGGAATGGACTCTGGTAAGTCAAATCTTCACTACTTCATTCCCCCCACCCCACCTGCATGCCAAATCATACCCCCACCCTCACCCCCACCCCCATCACACCAACTCCTTGCAAATGGCTCACCATCACAACCCACCCATCTCAAAACCTAGCCCTGCATGCCTCCCCAAAGCATGGACACCCATCACCAAAGCATGCCCACTGCACATACCCATCTCTCCCACAAGCCACCATCACAAAAGCCCCCACAAGGGAATGCCACCACTGGGGTACACGGCCACCCACCCATTACACGAAATGGCACACACAGAAGCAATAACCATACTCTTATACCCCTGCAGGACCCAAATGCCACCACACTGCCCAGGAGGGTCCAGAGATGTCCATCCCACCCCCAGAAGAGGCCCCCAGTGATGACAGCAGCTCTATCTCCCTGGACCCAGATGACCAGCCCGGCCCATTGGGGACCTCTGGACAGTCGGTTCCCCACAGACAGCCACAGGCTACAGCAGACCTAACCCCCTCTGGGAACACCAGCACAGCTCCCACCCAGTGGGCCCATGCCTCTGTCTCCAGGACACGTCAATCAGCGGTGTGTCCACCACTACAGGGCATCCAGGTTGACCCACCACCCCAACAACAACAGGGACCTGGGGGCAGTGGTAGTGGGTACACCGTCCAGGTGACAGAGGCCCAGGGAAACAGGGCAACTGTGAGGGCTGCTGTGCGACAGGGGGGGGACAGGCTCAGGGAACCGACTCTCCAAGAGGCCCTCTCCTTCATCATGGGAGCATACCACCACTCCCAGGAGACGTTGACTACGGTACTGGCCAGGTTCCAGGAGATCCAGGTACTGCAGGAGGAACAGTACATGGGGTTCAGAGAGGAACTGAGAAACATTAGTTCCGCAATGGGGACCATCGTCGTGGCCCTTAACCAGATAGTCACCACAATGCGGGACCATGTGGCACCACAACGGGCCCCTGTCACTAGCATGGACCAGGAACAGCCTACCACCTCCGCCGGTGCTAGTGGACAGGAGGCCCCCACACAACGACAGGCCACCAGAACCCCACCTCCTGCAGAAGAAGAACCACCCCGCAAGCGGTACCTGAGATCTCACAAGAAGACAGAGTAGGATGCCAAGACCCCCGCCAGCAAACGATACCCACTGATTTTATCCCACTGTCCCACATTGTCACCCTGTCCAAACTTAAACTGCCCCTGCTCCATCCTTCCACAGGCATATGGACAATGCACCTGTGAGACTTAAAACTGGACTCTGCCATGGACATTACTCCACCATCACCAATCACCGTTTTACAATCATGTCCCTAAATTTAGCACTTTAATAAAATCACTTATTGCACTTAAAAAATCTGGAGTCTGCTTGTATTTTGAACAAATGTATTAGACATAACGTTGCCAAAATGTTCAGTTACATTGTGATGACAACATACCTCTGTCACACAGCTGTAGTCCATGGGCAAACAAAGCAGAGGTCACGCAGTGGGGCCCACAGCTCTGAAAACGGAAGGGAAAGTCACAACTCAGTTAACAGGAACTGGGGGGAAACACAGACAGTAGAGAGGCAGGAGACTTTAAGTAAATGTAAAATGGCGTGGTTGATTCGTACCTCTGAAAATACTGTTGTATCACTGTGTCCCTATTGTCTGTGTCGTCCCCGTCGTGTTCCTCCTCTTCACTCTCCACAGGCTCCACAGCTGCTACAACACAACCATCTGGACCAACCTCCTGCAGGAAAGGCACCTGGCGTCGCAAAGCCAGATTGTGAAGCATACAGCAGGCCTCGATGATCTGGCACACCTTCTTTGGTGAGTACATTAGGGATCCACCTGTCATATGCAGGCACCTAAACCTGGCCTTCAGGAGGCGGAGGGTCCGCTCGATCACCTTCCTATTACGCCCATGGGCCTCATTGTACCGTTCCTCTGCCCTTGTCCTGGGATTCCTCACTGGGGTCAGTAGCCACGACAGGTTGGGGTAACCAGAGTCACCAATTAGCCACACACGGTGTCTCTGTAGCTGTTCCATCACGTAAGGGATGCTGCTATTTTGCATGATGTACGCGTCATGCACTGACCGAGGGAACTTGGCATTTACATGGGAGATGTACTGGTCAGCCAAACAGACCACCTGGACATTCATCGAATGATAACTTTTTCTGTTCCTGTACACCTGCTCACTTTCACTGGGGTGAACCAAAGCCACATGGGTCCCATCAATGGCACCAATGATGTTGGGGATATGGCCAAGGGCATAGAAATCACCCTTCACTGTAGCCAAATCGCCCACCTCAGGGAAAACAATGTAGCTCCGCATGTATTTCATCAGGGCAGACAACACTCTGGACAAAACCTTAGAAAACATAGGCTGAGACATCCCTGATGATATGGCCACTGTTGTTTGGAATGATCCACTTGCCAAAAAATGGAGTACTGACAGAACCTGCACCAGAGGGGGAATCCCTGTGGGTTGGCGAATGGGGGACATCAGGTCTGGCTCCAGCTGGGCACACAGTTCCTGTATAGTGGCTCGGTCAAGTCTGTATGTCAGTATGACATGTCTTTCTTCCATTGTCGACAGGTCCACCAGCGGTCTGTACACGGGAACATTCCTCCATCTCCTCGCAAGTCCCAGCGGACGGTGCCTAGGAAGGACAACATGGAGCACAGAGTCAAGCAACCCACAGGTACGTAACCACAGATTGCACAGAACCCGATTCGCTATGCATTGAATGGCTTGTATGAGTGGCAATGCAAGGCCTAGGCCTGTGTGACGCAGTACAAATTAAGCCATGTGGGCCCTTGAAATGGCGGCTGCCTGACCTGTGAAGTGTGACAATGGGATGTGAGGTCAATGCGCTGGCGTGCACACCGTGGTGGTAGGCGGTCGAAGACCGCGGCGCAAAGCAGCATTGGTTAACATTGAACCCTATGGGTCTCAGGAGCCGGCGGTCGCGGTATGCACCGCCGCGGTACGCACCGCCGCGGGCATGACCGCCATCTTCTATCTGCTTAATCACTCGAGACCTGATCATCCACAGGAGAGGACCTATACTGCAAGTGCTGCTGTGACCTCGGTATGGAAGATACAATGGCTGCTGCGACTGGGGAAAGGGCCCCTGCCTTCACATCTGAGGAATTGGAGAAACTTGTTGATGGGGTCCTCCCCCAGTATGCGCTACTCTACGGTCCTCCAGACCAACAGGTAAGTACACTGGGACCATGCTTTGTGGGCAATGCCTGTGTTGAGTGGGGTGGATGAAAGATGGTGGGGAGGGGAGCGAATGAGGCATGCATCGCACGACAGATGAGAGCATGTGCCATATGGCAAGGTTGGGGAGGGGGGGCCACTCACATCGACCATGCAGAAAATGATGATATTTTTTTTCCCACCCTGTCCATGTCACATAGGTCAGCGCCCATCAGAAGATCGACATTTGGCGTGCCATCGCCAAGGACGTCCGGACCCTGGGGGTCCACAACAGACAGGGCACCCACTGCCACAAGAGGTGGGAGGACATCCGCCGCAGGAGCAGGAAGACCGCGGAGGCTCTGGTGGGGATGGCCTCCCAACGTAGGAGGGGTGGCTCCCGTCAATTGACGCCCCTGATGTCCCGGATCCTGGCGGTGGCCTACCCCGATTTGGATGGGCACGTGAGGACATCACAGCAGACACAAGGGGGTGAGTACCAGCACATTCTGCTATGTTAGCGCACAGTGGAGGTGTCTGGGTGGGGGTGGAGGGCTGTGGGTATCTCTAGGCCAGGGCGACTTCTGTAGGCTGGTCCCCTCCGTAAGGCATGGCCCTGTGCCCCCGCCCCCCACCTCTGTAGGGTGCTAAGCACAGCTATCCATGGCCCTGGGTCACCTATGTGTGCAGTTGTCGTCCATAGGCTTGTAGGCCAAGTCACAATAATTGAGTAGTGTACACCGAGTGCGCGGCATAGTGCAGGGGGCTTCTGTGTCTGTCCTCTCCGCCAACGGTGTCGCCAATGCATGCACTCAACATGTCATTTTTTCTCCCCACCCCTTTTTTGTGGTCTTCCTGTTCATGTGTGCATTAGCATCATCAGGCAGAGGAGAAGTGGCATCGGAGCACGAGGGAGCTGCATCTCACCTGGCCCCGGAGGGCCATACAACCGACTCCGAGTTCACCAGTGAGACGGAGGGCGAGGGGAGCTCCACAACGGGGACCCGTGGAGACATCAGCGACACAGACACGTCCTCGGAAGGGAGCTCCCTTGTGGTGGCGGCAACATCCGTGCCCACCGCTACAACAGGTACAGCCGCCACCCCGCGCACCAGCTCCGCCCTCCAAGCAGCCCCTCAGCGTTCGCCCCGTGCCCGCTTGGCCAGGAAGGCGGGCATCTCCTTCGCCCCAGGCACCTCAAGCCCTGCCCCAGTTACCCCTGCTGCCCTCAGTGAGGAGATCATTTACCTCCTCCAGACGCTCATTGTTGGGCAGTCTACCCTTTTGAATGCCATCCAGGATGTAGAAAGGGAGGTGCACCGGAGCAATGCATACCTGGAGGGCATTCATTCGGGTCAGGCTGCCCATCAGCGATCGTTCAACACTCTGGCCTCAGCACTGACGGCAGCCATTGTTCCTGTCTCCTGCCTCCCCCCTCCAATTTCCTCATCCCAGTCCCACTCCCCTGTTCCTCTGCCTATCCCAGCCACACCTACAGACCAGCCTGCACACACCTCAACACCCAAGGGCAGCTCATCCAGACATAAGCACCACAGATCACACAAGCATTCACACATGCAAAATCCACATGCAGACATGCCAACAGCCACTGCCTCCTCTGTGTCCCCCTCCTCCTCGTCTCCCTCCTCCCTCCCTGTGACGTCTCCACTCACACCTGCATGCACACCACCATCAGCCAGTACGTCCATCACCAGCACACCAACCAGAACACTCCGCACACGTGCAGTCACCACCCCCACTGCCATTTACACGTCCCCTGTGTCCTCTCCCAGTGTGTCTGTCACCCCCTCTTCCAAACCACACAAACACAGGCAGCCACCCACCCAACAGCCATCCACCTCACGACAGCCTCCGTCACAAGCACCTGCACCCAAAGACAGCACACTTGACTCTCCTACAACCACATCCTCTTCCTCCACTCCCATACCCACTGCACCTACCCTTCCCACTGCTCCTAAAAAGTTTTTCCTCTCCAAAATTAACCTCTTTGCATCACCTGACCCACCCCCTCCATCTCGTAAGAGTCCAAACAGCACCTCAGCCACCACAAGCCCTGCACCTACAAGGACCATAGTCCAGGGCTATTGGAGTCCACCAGCTTCTAGGGCAGCAACATCGGCCAGCAGCAAGGGGACAGCCAGCCCACCCCCTGGGAAAAAAACTAAAAAAGGGAAGGGCCGGCGCGAGAGGCCAGAGACGGCAGCCCCCAAAGGCAATACCCTGGCACCGTCACCTGGCACATCCACAAAGGGAGGCAAGGGCCCCAGAGAATCGGCCAAGGAGGGCAAGGGCAGCAGGGCGGACATTTCCGGCAGCAGGCGAGCTGCCCAGGAGGGCCCCACCAGCCCCATTTCGGGTGTGAAGGAGGACACCCACGGGCCCAGGACTCCAGGACAGGAGGGCCCCGCAAGCGAAAGGTCGGATGGCGACTGAGCGGAAAATATTGGCCCGATCTGGTTCCCTGGGAACACATGTCAAGCATAGCTGAACAGGGCCCCGCCGTGGCAAGCACCGCCGAACTGGGCCCCGCCGTGACAAGCACCGCTGAACAGGGCCCCGCCGTGACAAGCACCGCCGAACAGGGCCCCGCCGTGACAAGCACCGCCGAACAGGGCCCCGCCGTGACAAGCACCGCCGAACAGGGCCCCGCCGAGACAAGCACCGCCGAACAGGGCCCCGCCGTGGCAAGCACCGCCGAACTGGGCCCCGCCGTGACAAGCACCGCCGAACAGGGCCCCGCTGTGACAAGCACCGCTGAACAGCGCCCCACCGTGGCAAGCACTGCTGAACAGGGCCCGCTGTGACAAGCACTGCTGAACAGGGCCCGCCGTGGCAAGCACCGCCGAACTGGGCCCCGCCATGACAAGCACCACCGAACTGGGCCCCGCCGTGACAAGCACCGCCGAACTGGGCCCCACCGTGACAAGCACCGCTGAACAGGGCCCCGCCGTGGCAAGCACCGCTGAACAGGGCCCCGCCGTGACAAGCACCGCTGAACAGGGCCCCGCCGTGACAAGCACCGCTGAACAGGGCCCCGCCGTGACAAGCACCGCTGAACAGGGCCCCGCCGTGGCAAGCACCGCCGAACTGGGCCCTGCCGTGACAAGCACCGCTCCGCTGTGCCCTTCCTGTCAAGCACCGATCCGGTGTGCCCTTCCTGTCAAGCACCGCTCCGCTGGGCCCTTCCTGTCAAGCACCGCTCCGCTGGGCCCTTCCTGTCAAGCACCGCTCCGCTGGGCCCTTCATCTCAAGCACCGCTCCGCTGGGCCCTTCATCTCAAGCACCGCTCCGCTGGGCCCTTCCTGACAAGCACCGCTCCGCTGGGCCCTTCATCTCAAGCACCGCTCCGCTGGGCCCTTCCTGTCAAGCACCGCTCCGCTGGGCCCTTCATCTAAAGCACCGCTCCGCTGGGCCCTTCCTGTCAAGCACCGCTCCGCTGGGCCCTTCATCTCAAGCACCGCTCCGCTGGGCCCTTCCTGTCAAGCACCGCTCCGCTGGGCCCTTCATCTCAAGCACCGCTCCGCTGGGCCCTTCCTGTCAAGCACTGCTCCGCTAGGCCCTTCCTGTCAAGCACCGCTCCGCTGGGCCCTTCATCTCAAGCACCGCTCCGCTGGGCCCTTCATCTCAAGCACCGCTCCACTGGGCCCTTCCTGTCAAGCACCGCTCCGCTGGGCCCTTCATCTCAAGCACCGCTCCGCTGGGCCCTTCCTGTCAAGAACCGCTCTGCTGGGCCCTTCCTGTCAAGTACCGCTGAACAGGGCCCTTCATCTCAAGCACCGCTCTGCTGGGCCCTTCATCTCAGGCACCGCTCCGCTGGGCCCTTCCTGTCAAACACCGCTCCGCTGGGCCCTTCCTGTCAAGCACCGCTCCGCTGGGCCCTTCATCTCAAGCACCGCTCCGCTGGGCCCTTCATCTCAAGCACCGCTCCGCTGGGCCCTTCATCTCAAGCACCGCTCCGCTGGGCCCTTCATCTCAGGCACCGCTCCGCTGGGCCCTTCATCTCAAGCACCGCTCCGCTGGGCCCTTCCTGTCAAGCACCGCTCCGCTGGGCCCTTCATCTGAAGCACCGCTCCGCTGGGCCCTTCCTGTCAAGCACCGCTCCGCTGGGCCCTT
Organism: Pleurodeles waltl; assembly: GCF_031143425.1. Classification (NCBI taxonomy): domain Eukaryota; kingdom Metazoa; phylum Chordata; class Amphibia; order Caudata; family Salamandridae; genus Pleurodeles; species Pleurodeles waltl. The sequence continues at coordinate 1,457,710,036 of NC_090444.1, forward strand.
CCTGTCAAGCACCGCTCCGCTGGGCCCTTCATCTCAAGCACCTTTCCGCTGGGCCCTTCATCTCAAGCACTGCTCTGCTGGGCCCTTCCTGTCAAGCACCGCTCCGCTGGGCCCTTCATCTCAATCACCGCTGGCCCATTGGCAGGGCCGGATCTGTGTCGGCCAGGGCTTCACGAAGCACTCTGGGCACCATGCCTCCTCCAGAACCAGTGGAGTCTGTAATCCACTTGATGGACTGTGGCTTTGCACTCCCCAGGATGGTACAGTGGGCATGGAGGCCCCTCGTGGATCTGGCTGAGGTGCCCCCCTTCCCTTCCCCCTGAGGTGCCTGTAGTTTTACTATCTGATGCCCCTGCAGTGTTCTCTCCAATGGAATCGGGTCTCGTGTGTGGGCTTTGCCCATTTGTTTAGGCCCATTGGTCCACGAACAATGGATGATAGCCAATATGGGCCGGACTTTTGACCTATGTATATATTGTTCATGATGTAATATATTTTATTTATATTTTCATATTTCACTTAACTTCAATTATGCTATAATATACTTCATTTTTAATGATCATTTTATTTTGTCTTTGCATTCTTCTGGGGGGGTTGGGGAGTGTCACTCTGACTTGTTGCTCTGCATTGATGTGTGTGTTGTAGTGGGTGAGGGTGGGTGTGTGGCGTATGTGTGTCCCCGTAATTTTTTGCCTCCCCCCTCCCCTGTGTCGTAGGTGCAGTACTCACCGTTGTCTTCTGCGCCAGCGTTCGTGCTCCTGGTAGAGGAGCAGGTAGACAATAGGTGGTAGGATGTGTAGTTCGGGTTCCATGTTGTCCAGATTCCTCGTGGGGTGTATGGAGGTGAGCGTTTTCCCGTTCGAAGTCTGTTTCCGCCGTGTTTTTATCGGCGGGGCTCCCGTCCCGGAAAAGGTGGCGGATTGGTGAGTTGTGATAGGGTGGGCGGTACATTGTCTGCCGCCTGTCTGTTGGCGGTGACCGCCGCGCTGCTTGTCTGTACCGCCGTGGCGGTCGGAGTGGTAAAGTGGCGGGCTGTGTTGGCGGTTTCCGCCAGGGTCGGAATTCAATTTTTTGGGCTGCCTGCCTGTTTGCGGGTTGGCCGCCACTTTTACACCGACCACCAGGGTTGGAATGACCCCCTTTGTGTTTAAAGAACTATTTTACCTAAATCTTTAAAATTGCCTCTCTGAAATTCTTCTGATTGGATATTTGTTGTGTTTGGTCTCAAACAATTTATTAACATTTACTTTTTTTTAAAATTAGTGTGGAATGTTTCTAGTGTTGTGTTTTCACCTCATTACTTTTTGAGGTGATGCTTCGAAGTTAAGCCTGACTTTCTTTGTGCCAAGGATTATGCATAGGTTAGTTTGGGGCTTGCTTTTGTTTCACTCTAACAAGATATGTGTATTTGTTGCTTGAGAAGGGTTTCATCCCCCGTCAGTAAACCATTTTCCTACAACAGATAATTAAACTATTGTGCATAGTCGAACTAAGTGGTAAACATGCTCCTGTTTTTAATAAAATGAGATACACTACATAGAATCAATTCAGATATCAAGTTTCATATTGGTGCAAAGAAGCCCAGTCTTAAACCTGGAATATCATGAGCACACATCACATCCGGTGGCTTGCAAGTGCCGTTCATTAAATTGTTTTATTGTGCACATCACTGTTCACAGTCTACTTTTTACCCAAATTATGATACAAACCTAAATATGTCAGCCTTGATTACAACCTTGTTAACTGTCTGGAATCCACCATAGCCTTCTATGGACAAACACCATGCTTGCCTTTGACTGTCGAGCAATTAATACTTTGTATACGGACAACCTGAATGACCTGACATTGACCCTTCTTCATAGACCCCAACAAATAATAGATTGCCCCCTCCGGGAAAATGCAACCTTGTAATTTGAGAAGCACATGATAGCACAGACTTTAGGTTTTGATGATGTGAAATTTAACTTTGAAATAAACTGTGTTCATTGCAAATAGTAGTGTCCAACCATAATTAGCCATTGTGGGCCTACAATGGAAAAAAAAAAAAATCTTAAAGCTTAGCTTAATTGACACTGTCATATTAATTAATAAATACATGAATATTTGAAAGGCCTGTAACACAGATGTATTTTAAGATTGACACGACTGACTGTGTCATAGAATAGAAAAGCAAATAATAGACTAAGACCTGCTTTTCATTTATTTTTTGCTGTGCAATATGCTTTTCTCTTTGGTTCAGATGTTGCTGTTTTCAGAAGCTACTATTTTGTTAGTTAGTCAATAGACTATTGTTTGTACTAGATGACTGATAGGAAGGTTCTTACCATGAAAGATGTAGATGACAGGAAGAATGATTCATGAGAAGAACACTTTTTTAAAAAGTATGATGTACCTCAACATCTAAGGACACATGTTTGAAAGCCAATTGTACTCTGGTGAGAAGATGGAGAGTAAACTTTTTTCAAGAGGCATGCTGAAATCATATTGGTCAACATGAAGAAGAAAGAACATTAATGTTGCAACATACAATTTGTGTATTTAAATTAGTGTATGTTCGTAGGCTAGAGGTTACACAAACTGATTCCAGACCCCAGATGCCAGAGTCCAGATCCTTATATTTTTCTGAAAGCTTTTACCCTGATTCCTTGACTGTCTAAGAGGAGGCTCTCTTTTTTCATAGACATTTCTTCATGAGAAGTCTTATCTTATTTTGCCTGCTGTTTTTTAGCTGAGAATACTTTCTAGCTTTTATGCAAAAGCTGCATGTTTATGCTTTACTTCCTCTCTTCGCAACTCTTTGTAGTTATCGAACTGGCTCCTTCTATTGCTTCTTGTATTTAATATCTGTTTATTTAGAATAGGGAGTCTCATTAAGGATCACACTTTCTGTATTAATATTGTATTGTTTGTCATATTAATAATTTTTCTGACAACTTATCAAATATCGATAGAATATATTAATAAGTAATTATGTACTTTGGATAATAACATCCAGATGGAAAGCTGAATTCAAATAACCCTATAACTCATATACATTCTCTTTATTGGCTAAGGAAAAAAAACATATATATATTTTTAAATTGGCTAATGACTTTAGCTCTCTACTTTTCTGTTGACATCAAAGATCCATTCTCCTGTGTCTGGGGTACTGATTACGAAATGTAAGTACAAAATTCCCCCCACTTCAGCAGTGATAGAGGATGGTATATATCCTGAGAACGGAGCTGAAATAGCTAGCCTAGTTTAGAAATGTCCATGTCCTTGAGCCCAAAGCCCGAATTTGAAAATTGACAGTGTTGCGGTTTCAAAGGCCGTTGCCATGGTGGAGGTGTTAGTATCAATAGGGTTATGCATCATAATTGGCTTTGTTGAGATTTGACGATGTTGTTGTGCTGAAATTCTGTCTTGTGTGTTGAGAATAGTGATGTTTATGTACTAAATGTTGAGCAGTTGAAGTTGTTATCAGACTCAAGGTAGTCCAAGTTCCTGGGATACATAAGTTGAATTTATGGTGTTCTTTGTCTGCTATGATTTGTAGTGTGAATTCATGAGGGACCATTGAATTGTACAATTGAGATAGGGATCATAACAATTGTTGTGAAAGTACTATTATTAATTGTTGTTAGTGAAAGCTCTTGTGCAAAGGAAAAGCTATATCAGTTAGAGTGATTTCCTGCTTGTCAAGATTTAATCTGCATGTGTGTGAATGCGTGTGTGTGTAAGGTGTAGTAGGAGAAGTATTCAAACTTGATCACGGTTGGTTTCTTGTTCGAATGAAATACTTTAAATTCTTTAGAGGAGCAGACAGGACTTCTTTATTTATTGTGCTTGCTTAGAAGTTGTAGAAATTCATGTATGACAAGAATGTGAGGGAGGGTACAACACTGCAAGGAGTGAGGCATTGTGTCAAAGGTTTTTGCTGTGGGATTGGTCATTTGGTGTGATAAATGGCACTGAGATTAATTGATAATTAACCCTGCATGAAATTGTGAAAGAGAAAGGGCTGGTGTACAGGAAATTACAAGCTGAATTATTACATTGAAGTTTAAGTTTGATTAATGTACAGTTATCATTTAATCGCTGAAATCATTAAATGTTTTAAAACATTTAGAAACTTGCTGAGGGTTGATTTAAGGGTACCAGTTCCGAAGGGTGAAGGGGAACCACCAAAAGTTACACCAGCTCACTACATGGCGACAAATGTAGGACTCCATACGTGTTTGTGGCTTCAGCAATGGTGCCAGATCGCTGACAATGAGGGTTCACTTGAATTTCCACAACAAGGTACGTTTAATTTAAGAGTCATAAAACAATTGCGGGATAAATTATATGAGATGAAACCACCCCGAGAGCAGAGGTCTTCAAACTTTTGTAGGTTGAGCCCACCTGCTAAACTTTTGTAGGAGTCGAGCACCCCCCAATGTGACAAAAAGTTCTGGAAGCTAATGTTCTGCATCATCAACAGCCATTCCCACCCACAAAGTCCCGATCATATATGGCAAATAATATTATACAAATTAACGGTGTTTAATTAACATAAGGTTTTGAAGTGCCTGTGGTCAGGTGACAGATGCTTATTGCACAGTTCCAATGAACAGCCTCCAAGCAAAATATTGCAGAAACAATTAACAATGGTGCCTTATTTTTCACATGAAAACCTAAATTTGATATCAATAATAAAACACTTTCAAAACTACTTTGATGGGTGAGCTTGTTTTCCACCACAGAAAGGGTGAATCTGTAGATAGATTTTTGCTACTGCTATCCTCCACTTGTACTCCACTTCCAGTCTTGAGCAGTACTTAGGGCCTAATTTAGAGTTTGGCAGACTGGTTACTTGGTCACAACCGTGACAGATATCCCGTCTGCCACATTATGATTTCCACACACTATAATGGAATCCTAATACAGTGGACGGGAGATCCGTCATGTTTGTTATGGAGCAATCCTTTCTGCCAAACAATCGGGCCCTTAGTCTTCAATACCACCATTGTAGTATTGACAGCAGTTTCTGTCAGTGCTGGATGTTCTGCATGTTCAGCTAATAACCCCAATGAGAGTTTGCTAAATTGCATCTGCAGTGTGTTGTGAATCTGGAAATCAACTTGTTCTTCTTGGATGTGAATCGGTAGATGGCTCCCCGCATCTACTACATATGGTTGAATGGCCATTGATCTGTTGTTTTCCTCCGGAATAAATACTTTTGAAAACCGTCCCTGAGTGAAGTCAGGTGATCTTCTTATTACCTCAGCAACATTTGAAGTTCATACTCGGTTTCCTCAAGAGCATTTGCTAAACATGGGAATGGCTCAAAATAGGCCAACTTAAATTATTCTTCTCCAAAATTCCAACTTATTCTTGAAAGCAGATTGTTTTCATACATGGTAAAAGAACTTATTTCAGCTCCTTGCAAAGACAGATTCAGGAAATGTAATTTCTGAAAGATGTCAGCAAGGTATGCTAAAAGAACAAGCCATCGGGGATTACATAGCTGTTCTGCTTTCCAGGGATCAAAATCCGAAAGAGATTGCCATACTTTAGTCCTTTCATTCAAAAATGTGATTCAGCGCTATCCCCTTGGGTTAACCATCAGCCTTAAGTGTGAAACAGCAGGTCATCCTGTTCAGCTCCCATTTCTGTAAATAAAATTGCAAATAGGTGAGCTCTTCTTGGTGGGTCTTTATAAAATTAACTATTTTAACCGCATGAATACAGTATATTCTCACTTTCTCCATCCATAGTTCAGACATCAAGGGCTTTCTTGTGTATCATACAGTGGGTCTACGGAATATGTAGAGCCACTGTCAACATTTTAACCTTTAAGCCAGTACTTGCACCACACATAGAAGGAGCACCATCTATGCAGAGTCCAACATAGTTTTGCCTTTTGAAGCCGTAGAGATCCAGGAAGTCATTGAAAATGTCAAACACGTCGGATGCAAAATAAACATCTTCTAATATTACTGTTCCATACCATTATCAGTGATAAGAAATTAAGCGTGATTCCTTTGAAAAGTCAGTTGCTTCATCCAACTGCAAAGCAAGCAAACTTGATTTCAAAGGGGCTAGGAGCTCTCCATGGATATCTTCTGACATGTCAGAGATGCAGCAGCAAACTGTTGTATCAGAGATGGTTACGGTTTGAACCTCTTTGCTGTCTTCTTTTTTTGATAAGCATTGTCCTACCCATATCGAGAATTGCTGGGAGATGAGATCAATGTTTTCTCCATCTGTAAACGGCTTTTTGTTTTTGGCAATATTGCATGCCACTTGGTATGAGGCTTTCAAATGATTTGCTGTGGTGGATGCCATATTCTTCACGGTTTCCTTCTGTTGAGTCATCATTTGCAACTTCCTGGCAACAATCTCTTTAATCCTTGGCCCCTTGTTAGCTAAGGCCACTCCACAAACCACACACCGTGTCCTACTTTATCCACTAACAGTGATGCAGGTAAAACCAAAGACCAAATAGGACGCATCATACATCCTTATATTCTTAGCTTTTCTATCTCCATCTGTTCTGTTTCAGCCTTTTGCTTGAGAACCCTACCACCTTTTGGTAGCAGGAAATGATCCATGTCAATTGTGTGACTGACCTAAGATAACATTTTCTGAAGCTGCATGTTAATGAATAGCATATGGTTGCAATTCTACAGCTGCATGAGGAAGAATATGTTTTTTAACTTGCTTTCCAAAATTATCTTATATTATTTCTATGTTAAAACATGGATAAAAGAATAGTTTCTTGATACATGGACAAACAGTCCAATTCCATTCGGTCCAGGCTTTAAAAGGCTGCTTTCAAAACTGCTGCAGTATGTATATAGATAAACCACCGATAAAACTCAAAGTTTAATGAGAGAAGACTTCAGCACTGCCCTTGACCCATCACTCAAAAACAAATGTGTATGTTCTTATTTCATTACCGTAGGCAAGCTGGATTTCATTATTGATGTCCCGTTGTTTTGATAGCAGTTCTCCATTTAGTCATCCAGTGGCTTTTTCCTTTGCAACAAAAAGAAGAAAAATAAGAAAAGTTTAAGAAAGGTTACTTGCATGTTCTTGTGTGAGATATCATGACATTACCGCCTCCCCCATCACAATGGTAGTCATAAATCAGGAAGGGAATGACATGCATACAAATTAGCTGCGACCTGATCCTACTGACCACTAAAATATGCTGTGATCTGTAATTAATGAATTTGAAGCCTGAGTGCTAATAAGATATGCCACGATCTGTAAGTTACATCAGTCTTGCATATCCTTCCTTGCAGCTCCTTTACTTCATTATCCCCCACACACACTCTTGGAAGCACAGCATTTGATTTACTTTTACTTTGTCAATATTTCAGCAGCAGTGTATTTCCTTTACACACTTTTGCACAGAACCAGAATGTCAGTTGGCATATGTGACCCCTGTAATGTGCCCTCTGTAGAGAGGCCAACATTTGTATGAGCATGTATTTGGAACAAATTTATGACCCACTGACAGGCATTGTGAGAAACTTTCACTACCTTTAAGTCTTAACTGCAGAGGTGTCATTTTTCGTTCATCATAGACAACTGCCCATAACCTTAACTATAGTTGACTCAATCCACAATGTGCACTATACATGAGTGACAAGCTCAAGAAAAATACAAAAGCACAATATCCTGTAAAAATCAAACAATGTAATAAAATGCCAGATTAAACAAAAAATTTGATATGTGGACAGGGGGTTGATTGAAAACTGACAGAATCTTCTGTTAGTTGTGAGAACTTTAAAAGGTTTGTAGGTGCTTAGCTTTCCTAGACATTTATCATTGCACTTCCCTTGTGCAACAATTCAGCATGGGAGCTCAGTATTCAATGTGTGTGTCCACTCCAACACTCACTGCTGCTGTCTTTCTGGGTACTGCCACCAAACTTCTGGCCCTCAAATATTTTCTGCTCCCAGATAACAGACAGACACAAAGAAAGACACACATGATATTGCTCTTAGACACAGAGAAGAATAAATCAGTCTGCAGGTTCCACACAATTGCAGGATATTACTAGCACACATGTGGCCAGGGCAAGTCAACGAGATAATTCAAGTCTTTCTCAGACTTTCAATTTAGATAACAGCATGTGCACGCCGTGGCTGCATAATACAATATATATGCAAAACCAAAGAGAGCTCTGGCTCAAGAAGCAAAGTCAGCAGCTCTTGTTCGTAGTGCCAGATCCTATTCTCTCCAAACATCCAACATTCCTACTAGTAGTGGGAGGAAAGGTGAAAGAGGAAGCTGTTTATGCTTCCTTCACAGTGATTAGAATCATTACTCCTTTAAAGAAGCAGAAGGGGAACACCAGTGGCAGGCTGCATCTGATGGAAACTCCTTTGCAATGAGGTAGTGAAAAGCAGAAGGGGTGACATTAAAGCACAATCCAGAATAACCTTGAGGGTGAAGGCAACAACCAGGAGGCAAAGGGCAGTCATGATAAAGAGAAAGACAGCAATGATGAGGGGTAGGGCAGCAGTGAAGAAGCACTGTTCTACCAATTAAAGTAATAGAAGTCACAAACTTTATGCCAACAAAATTTGAAACACTTCCTGCTATCTGTGCTGCTGGTGGAATGTCAGTGCTGATGGTGCATATGCTGATTGTCTCCTCTGCTTGATTACTTCGGTCGGAGAGCACCATTTAAGATCTGGGAAAAAAGATCAAAGGAAACATACTTTTGACGTGGGAAAACAGCAACGGAAGCTGAAATAGTAAGGTGGAGTGCACAGCTCCTGAGGACCCGGGGGACACACGCTTTACACTTTGAAGACCTGTGCCCTAGGCCCACACAATATGAAGTATCACATACTTGGGAGAAATCAACACATGCTAAAAAGATAGAAAATACCAGAATAGGGCTAAAAGAGCTGGGTAGAATTGCACAGATGCTCAGTGGGACGAGGGACAACAAGGACGGAGAAAATGTTTAGTTGAGGAAGCTAGAATGTTCCCAGCTATTGCCACATAGAAGACTTAAAAGGTGGAAAATGATGATGAGAAAGCTGCAAAGATAAGAGCTGCTGATCATGATTTAAGGGGATGATATTTCACATGCTTTATTGGCTTTGCATATATGTGACCCCCTACAACTAATACTGGTATTGATAAAATTTCCAGTGCTACAGTGGCTACAGGCCCTGTTAACCCAAATATACTTCAGAATGAGAGACCATTACCAATACTTCAGGTTGTGCCTGCATCTGTTGAAGTGACTCCTACTGCATTGACTACAGGGCCAATATTCATAGTTATTTCTACAGTGAAGGAACTTTGTGGGTAGCTTGTGGATTCTGCATGATTCAGAAAGTGGTAGAAGCTACATGGCTTTGGGGTGTTACCTCCACACAAGTGACAGAATTGATTTCCTTTAAAAGTGCAGTTTGCCTATCAGCACAAATGAAAGACTATGGTGGTCATTACAACCCTGGCGGACGGTGTTAAAGATGCGGTTATACCGCAAACAGGCCGGCGGACAAAAAAAGGGAATTATGACCTTGGCGGAAACCTCCAACAAAGACAGCCACTTTAACACTCCGACCGCCACAGCGGTACAGACAAGCAGCGCGGCGGTCACCACCAACAGACAGGCGGAAGACAATGTACCACCCACAGTATCACAACCCGCCAATCTGCCACCTTTTCCGGGGCGGATTCACCGTGGATAAAAACACGGCGGAAACAGCTTTTGCAATGGGAAAACGCTCACCTTAACACACTCCACGACCAAGGAGCCCACCATGGAGCCCGAACTACAAATACTCCCTGCGCTTGTCTTCCTGCTCCTCTACGATCACCACCAACGTAGGTGACGAAGACAACGGTGAGTACTGCACCTACGACATAGGGGAGGGGGGAGGCAAAGGACAGGAACACACACACGCAACACCCCCACCCCCAACCCGACCCTCACCCACTACAACACACACACCAATGCATTTCCGAACATCACAGTAACAACCCCCAACCCCCCCCCGGAGAAATGCTAAGACAAAAGGAAATGGGTTCAAACATTGTAATGTATCAAAAATTAGTAAGCACATATATACATCACTATATATACATTCCAAATATATACATCACAAATAGTAGTACAGGTATGCACATTTCAATGTCCGTGGACCACTGGGCCCAAAATGCATGGGCGAGGCCCACACACGATACCTGTCCTGGAACGGCAGGGGCATCAGATAGAAATACAACAGGCACCTCAGGGGGAAGGGAAGGGGGGGCACCTCAGTCGGATGACAGCACCACGCCAGATCCACGACGGGGCTCCATGCCCATTGATGTATCCTGGGGAGTTCAAAGCCACAGTCTCTCAAGTCTCTACAGTGGGTGGCTTGCCCACTGTTACATCCTGGGGAGTGCAAAGCCACAGTCTCTCAAGTCTCTACAGTGGGTGGCTTGCCCACTGTTCCATCGTGGGGAGTGCAAAGCCACAGTCTCTCAAGTCTCTACAGTGGGTGGGTTGCCCACTGTTCCATCCTGGGGAGTGCAAAGCCACAGTCTCTCAAGTGGATGCAGGTCTCCACTGGTTCTGGAGGGGGACTGGTGCCCAGAGTGCTTCATCCTGTGAAGGACAGACAGAGTGGATGCATGTCTCCACTGGTTCTGGAGGGGGACTGGTGCCCAGAGTGCTTCATCCTGTGAAGGACAGACAGAGTGGATGCAGGTCTCCACTGGTTCTGGAGGGGGAATGGTGCCCAGAGTGCATCACGCTCCCTGTGACGGTCCCAGTTCCGTCACTGTCCCAGCTGCACATGGGCTAACGATGCTTGATTTGGCGGTGCTTTGCCCTGTTCAGCGGTCTTCACCATGGCGGTGCTTTGCCCTGTTCAGCGGTGCTTTGCCCTGTTCAGTGGTCTTCACCATGGCGGTGCTTTGCCCGGTTCAGCGGTCTTCACCATGGCGGTGCTTTGCACTGTTCAGCGGTGCTTGCCTTTGCTGTCTCTGACCTGTTCAGCAGTGCTTTGCCCTGTTCAGCCGTCTTCACAATGGCGGTCTTTTTCAGCGGTCTTCACCATGGCGGTGCTTTGCCCTGTTCAGCGGTGCTTTGCCCTGTTCAGCGGTCTTCACTATGGCGGTGCTTTGCCCTGTTCAGCGGTCTTCACCATGGCGGTGCTTTGCCCTGTTCAGCGGTGCTTGCCTTTGCTGTCTCTGACCTGTTCAGCGGTCTTCACCATGGCGGTCTTTGCCCTGTTCAGCGGTGCTTTGTCCTGTTCAGTGGTCTTCACCATGGCGGTCTTTGCCCTGTTCAGCGGTGTGTGGCATTATGGTCCCTCAGTGCCCAGCGGGGCTGTGGCTGCCGGGGCCTCCAGGTCACTGACGCTGGCGGTGGTCTCCGGACCAGTGACGATACTGCTGCCCTCCAGGGTACTGACTCTGGCGGTGGTCTCCGGACCAGTGACGATACTGCCGCCCTCCAGGGCACTGACTCTGGCGGTGGTCTCCGGACCAGTGACGATACTGCTGGCGGTGGCGTCCCGGCTGGCGGGGAGGATGGTGGCCTTCTCCGCCGTGCTGCTCTTCCCAGACTTTGGAGACTTCTTCAGCCCCTTCACCACCTTGGTAGGAGTCACAGCTGACTCGGCACTCCCCCCGGGACCCATGTGAGCTGTTTTGCCGGCAGGAGTCTTCACCCTCTCCCGTCGGCCACTTTCCAACTTAAGGTGCTTTACAGGGGGTGGACTGGCTATGCTTTGGCTCCGTGTCACACTGGCTGCCCTGGTGGCCGGTGCACTCCACACACCTTTAACACGCACCACTGGTACCGGACTTTTTTTGGCTGAGGTGCTACTACGGGACCTATGAATTGGAGGGGTGGGAAAGAGGTCAACGTTGCTGAGGAAGAGTTTCTAAGGAACACTGGGATGGATAGCTGGAGGGGGTCTGGGAGTGGAGGAAGAGGAGGTGGTTATAGGAGGTGTAACTTTAGATGATTTGGGTGCAGGCGCAGGTATTGGAGGCTGTCGTGAGGTGTATGGATGTTGGGTGTGTGGGTGCCCGTGTTTGTAAACTTTGGGAGGGGGCATCACAGACACACTGGGAGTGGACACGGGGGACGTGTAAATGGTAGTGGGGGTAGTGAGTGCAGGTGAGCGGGGTGTGGTGCTGGGTGTTCTGGTGCGAGTCCTAGTGCCTGTAGATGTAGTGCATGCAGGTGAGAGTGTAGACGACACTGGGAGGGAGGAGGGAGACGACGACGAGGGGGACACAGTGAAAGCAGTGGATGTTGCTGTGTCTGTATGTGGGTGATGCTTGTGTGAGTGCCTGTGGGTTGTGTGGTGCTTATGTTTGCCTCAGCTACTTTTGTGTTTTGCGGTGTGTGCATGCTTGTCTGATGGTGTGCTTGGGATAGGCTGGGGTACAGGGGACTGGGTCTGGGTGGAGGAAGTTGGAGGGGGGAGGCGAGACACAGGGACAATGGCTGCCATCAGTGCTGAGGCCAGAGATTGCAGGGTTCGATGAAGGGCAGCCTGACCAGAATGAATGCCCTCCAGGAATGCATTACCGTGTTGCAACTCCCTTTCAACACCCTGGATGGCATTCACAATGGTAGACTGCCCAACAGTGAGTGACCTGAGGAGGTCAATGGCCTCATCGCTGAGGGCAGCAGGGGTGACAGGGGCAGGGGCTGAGGTGCCTGGGGCGAAGGTGATGCGCACCCTCCTGGGTTTGCGGGCACGGGGCGAAGGCTGAGGGGCTGCTGGGAGGGTGGTGCTGGTGGAGGGGTGGCGGCTGTACCTGTAGAAGTGGGGGGCACAGATGGTGACGCCACCACAAGGGAGCTCCCATTGGCGGTCTAGTCCGTGTCGCTGTTTGGTGATCCGGTGACCGACGTGAAGCTCCCACCCAGACCCCTCCACTGCACGCAAAGTCTGCTGAATGATGTTGTACTCACCCCCTTGTGTCTGCCCTCAAGCGCCCATCCAACTCCGGGTAGTCCACCGCCAGGATCTGGAACATCAGGGGGTTCATGGTGTGACGGGCACCCCTCCCACGTTGGGAGGCCATCCCCAGCTGAGCCTCCGCCGTCTTCTTGCTCCAGCGGCGAATGTCCTCCCATCTTTTACGGCAGTGGGTGCCCCGTCTCTGGTGGACCCCCAGGGTCCGGACATCCTTGGCGATGGCACGCCAAATGTCCTTCTTCTGGTGGGCGCTGACCTACATGACATGTACAGGGGAAGAAGAGAAGTCATTACCAACTGCACTGTCGAAGTGAGTGGCCCCCATCCCTACCCTTGCCATGTGGCACATGCATTCACATTCCTTCATGCTCGCTGAACTCTGCCCCCTTCCTTCTCACAACCAGCCCTCTCCACACAGGCATAGCCCATACAAGGTGCTCCCTGTGTACTTACCTGTTGGTCTGGAGGACCGTAGAGTAGCGTGTACTGGGAGAGGATCCCGTCAACTAGCTTCTCCAACTCCTGAGCAGTGAAGGCAGGGGCCCTTTCCCCAGACGCAGCAACCATTGTCTCTTCCAGAACGAGGTCACAGCAGCACTTGCAGTGTAGGTCCTCTCCTGTCGAAGATCAGGTATCGAGTGATTGAACAGATAGAAAATGGCGGTCACGTCCGCGGAGGTGTGTATCATCCCTGCCGGCGCACTTCATCATTGGCTCCTGGGACCCATAGGGTCCAATGTTAACCAATGCAGCATTGTGCCGCGGTCTATGACCGCCTACCGCGACGGTGTACAACGCCAGTGCAAATACCTCACATCCCATTGTCCCAGTTTAGAGGTCAGCCAGCCGCCATTTCAGGGGCCCACATGGCTTCATTTACTACTGCGTCACACATACCTAGGCCTACACTCAACACACATACAGGAAGAGTTTTGTATTTGGTATTGTGTTCTGTGTAGCTCTGGGTACATACCTGGGAATTTGTTGACTCTGTGGTCGCTGTTGTCCTTCTTAGGCACAGTCAGCTGGGACATTTGAGGAGATGGCGGAATCCTCTGGTGTACCGACCACTGGTGGACCTGTTAACAATGGAGGAGCGACATTTGATCATCACCTACAGGTTTGACCGTGCCACAATCCAGGAATTGTGTACCCAGTTGAAGCCAGACCTGATCTCACCAATCCGCCATCCCACAGGAATACCCCCTGAAGTGCAGGTGCTATCAGTGCTCCATTTCCTTGCAAGTGGGTCATTTCAGACAACAGTGGCCATGGCATCAGGGATGCCCCAGCCTATGTTTTCCAACGTGTTGTCCAGAGTGTTGTCTGCCCTGCCGAAACACGTAAGGAGCTACATCGTTTTCCCTCAGGTGGAGGATTTGGCTACAGTGAAAGATGACTTCTATGCCCTGGGACATATCCCCAACATCATAGGTGCTATTGATGGCACCCATGTAGCTCTGGTCCCCCCACGCAGGAGTGAACAGGTGTACAGGAACCGGAAGAGTTATCATTCGATGAATGTACAGATGGTGTGTTTGGCAGACCAGTACATCTCGCAGGTAAATGCTATGTTCCCTGGCTCAGTGCATGACGCCTACATCCTGTGGAATAGCAGCATCCCGTATGTGATGGGTCAACTCCAGAGGCACCGGATGTGGCTATTAGGGGACTCTGGTTACCCCAACCTGTCCTGGCTATTGACCCCAGTGAGGAATCCCAGGACCAGGGCAGAGGAACGCTACAATGAGGCCCATGGGCAGACTAGGAGGGTGATCGAACGCACCTTCGGCCTCCTGAAGGCCAAGTTCAGGTGCCTCCATATGACAGGTGGTTTCCTATTCTACTCACCAAGGAAGGTGTGCCAGATCATCATCGCCTGCTCGATGCTTCACAATCTTGCTTTGCGACGCCAGATGCCTTTTCTGCAGGAGGATGGTCCAGATGACGGAGTTGTGGCAGCTGTGGAGCATGTGGAGCCTGTGGACAGTGATGAGGAGGAAGCTGAGGAAGAAGACATAGACAACAGGGAGTCAGTCATACGGCAATATTTCCAGTGACACACAGGGGAGAACAATTGTTTTACTATTACATTCACTTTCACACTTCTACCTCTATCCTGTCTGTCAATTAGTACCAGTATTTGGTAACTGAGTTGTACATTTCCCTTACGGTTTCACAGGTGTGGTTACCAACATGTGTCATCTGCTTGCATCCTTCATGGACTTGCGATGTGTGACATAGGTATGTTGGCATTACATTTGAAAAGACATTTTGTCACTGTCATTGCTAATATACATTTTCAAAATCACAGACTGACTCAAGATTGTTTTGTGGTTCAATGGTGTTTATTGAAGTGCTAATTATTGGAGGGGGTGGTAAAATGGTGATGGGTGATGGTGGAGGAATGTCCATGGCAGAGTCCAGTCTATAAGTCTCACAGGTGCATTGCCCATGTGGGCATAGGAAGTGGAGCTGGGGCAGTTTAAGGTTGGACAGGGTTACAAAGTGAGACAGTGGAGGACAATCAGGGTGGTCTAATTTCCTGGCGGGGGTCTTGCCATCTTGCTCTGTCCTGTTCCTGGATCCCAGGGACCGCTTGCGGGGTGGTTGTCTGTCGGCAGGGGGTGGGGTGCTGGTGTGGTGGTCCTGTGGCGGGGCGTCCTGTCCACTAGCACCGGTGGAGGTGGTGGGCAGTTCATCGTCCATGCTAGTGTCAGGGGCCCCTTGGAGTGCCACGGTGTCCCTCATGGTCTTTTGTATGTCCTTCAGCACCCCTACGATGGTGCCCAGGGTGGAGCTGATGGTTCTGAGCTCCTCCCTGAACCCCAAATACTGTTCATCCTGCTGGCGCTGAGTCTCCTGAAACTTGGCCAGGACCGTAGCCATCGTCTCCTGGGAGTGGTGGTATGCTCCCATGATGGAGGAGAGGGCCTTGTGGAGAGTGGGTTCCCTTGGCCTGTCCGCCCCCTGTCGCACAGAAGCCCTCCCAGTTCCCCTGTGTTCCTGTGCCTCCGTCCCCTGGACCGTGTGCCCACTACCACTGCCCCCAGGTCCCTGTTGTTGTTGGGGTGGTGGGTTACCCTGGGTTCCCTGTAGTGGTGGACACACAGCTGATTGACGTGTCCTAGGTACGGAGGTATGGGCCCGCTGGGTGGGTGCTGTGCTGGTGTTACCAGAGGGTGGAAGGTCAGTGTTGGGCTGTGCCTATGCAAGGGGAACCGACTGTCCCGAGGTTCACGATGGTCCGGGCTGGTCATCTGGATCCAGTTGGCCAGAGCTGCTGTCGTCACTGTGGGCCTCTTCTGTGGGTGGAGTGGAGATGTCTGGACCCTCCTGTGTGGTGACGTTACGTAGTGGTCCTGCAGGGGTATAAGAGCATGATTATTGCATGTGTGTGTGTCATGGTGTGCAATGGGTGGGTGTGCGTGTACCCCAGTGCAAGCATTCCTGTGTGGGGGCTTGTATGATGATGGTTGGGGGGTTGTTATGGGTATGTGCAGTGAGCATGCTTTAGTGCTGGATGTCCATGCTTAGTTGTGTCATGCAGGGCTTGGTGTTGGGATGTGTGGTTTGTGTTATTAGTACATTAGTGAGGAGTTGTAGTGATAGGGGAGGGGGTGAGGGTGGGGGTGTGTGATAGCATGCAGGTAGGGTGGGCGATATGATAGTTAAGATTTGACTTACCAGTATCCATTCCTCCACCGACTCCTCCGAGGCCCTCAGGATGCATGATGGTAAAGACCTGCTCCTCCCATGTTGTTAGTTGTGGGGGAGGAGGCGGGGGTCCGCCGCCAGTCCGCTGAATCGCGATGTTGTGCCTGGAGACCACTGAACGCACCTTCCCCCATAGGTCGTTCCACCTTTTCCGGATGTCCTCCCGATTTCTTGGATGCTGTCCCACAGCGTTGACCCTGTCGACGATTCTGCGCCATAGCTCCATCTTCCTGGCTATGGAGGTGTGCTGCACCTGTGCTCCAAATAGCTGTGGCTCTACCCATAGGATTTCCTCTACCATGACCCTGAGCTCCTCCTCGGAAAACCTGGGGTGTCTTTGGCTTGACATGCGGTGGTGTAGGTGATGTGTGGGGTGGTGTATGTGTTGATGAGTGTGGTGATGTGTGGTGGTGTGGGGTGTTTTGAGCGTGGATGTTGTATGGGTGATGGTGTTGTGTGCCTCTGTGTGGTGGGGTTGTCTATTGCTGTAGTTTTGGATTTTGGATTTTTGTGGAACAGTGCTTTCTGGAACAAAAATATGCTACGCTTCTAAGGAAGTTGTCATCACAGAGGGTGGCACCCTGTATCCTTTTGGTCAGGGGTGTCCCCCTGTATGCCAGCTAATCAACCAAGATGAAATAGAAGAAATGCCCAGCAACTCAGATCCTTGCCTGGAAACACCAAGAGAAGGACTGCTCTGCTCAACCACTGGTCTGTCCCACAAGAGAACTGCACTCAAAGACTACACCTGTTGCACATTCTGGGCTTGATAAAAAGGGACTTTGCCTTGCTTCCAAGATTAAGGAGTAGACTCCCTGGAAGCTACAGGTACACTAGAGCTACCTGCAATGATTCCTGCAAGAAGAGCCCCGCTGACCAGTATCTAGTGGACTTTTAAAGATTTGACCAGGTGCATTGTGGAAATTGAAGTCCCAACTCCAAAGGAGCAACTCAGGCTTCTGGAACCTTAACTGGTATTGTAGGCCCTTCGAGACCCAAACAGGACCTTCTGGAAGAAGCTTCAGAAGTTTGGAATAATTTATAGAATTTTTGGAAAATGTTGACTGACCCATCAGAATGAGTCAGGCTGGTGACTTTGAACCACAACTTAGTCTGAAATTCAAGTGTGACCTGCTGAAGCTCTGGAGTTTTTCATCTTCGACAATGAGAACCAAGACTTCCAGGAATCACCAAGGACTCTCGCTGAGGAAAGCTACCACTGTCAAAATGCAATCCTGCCTGCAGAAGAGACTCGCTTGACATTAAGAGAAAAAGCTCCACAACAGAGAATAAGTCCCTCATTCCGACTTTGGCGTATGGAGACACCCATCCACTGAAGCTGTGCATTCAGAAAACTGCCAGTGTGGTGACCTCCCCAGGAGGGCTATCACAAGTTTCCTGCTGGGTCGGTGGGTGGAAACAGAGTTTCCGTCCACCTACCCAGCTGGGAACAGCCCACAATATTGATACAGCTCATAATAGAGCTGATGGCAATGCTGAGGTGTGTCAGGTACAGCAGCACCTGTCGCGTTTTTCACTGTCTGCCAAGTAGACAGTGAAAACCCAATGGGGCTGACCATGCGGGCCCCGTCTCTACCAGCTTTTACATGGCGGTGCTTTCAGCACTGTACTGGTAGATTAGGATCGCCAGCACGACCAACCTCCAATGGAGGAGAAGTGGCAGTGCTGGTAACTCAGACCAGGGTGCAACCGCCACGGTCGTAATTTGGCTGTCGGACTACCACATTGGTGGTGGTCCAACCACCACAGTGGTCCTGGTGGTCATAAGACCGCCAGGGTCATAATGAGAGCCTAAGTGTGAAGGTTAAAACTTGACTGGCCCAAAGCACTCGCCGTATCCAACCTGTACTCCACTGTGGTAGGCCTAATGTTTTAACTTGGCCCCAGTCCAGTGTGACCAGGTAGCTGTGGTTTGTGCTTTTTGCTTTTTGGTGTCAGAAAGCACATTTTTGCATTTAACCTTTAAACGTTCATATCTTTGGTTCCCTAACATTGGATTTTTGTCATTTTAGTGTTATTATAGTTTTAAGTCCATTTTATTGAATTTTTCAGAAATAAGCAGTACAGTAGAGGACCCCCACCTACACCCAGTGACCAGTGATGAAAACATGGAAAGTGAGGGAACAAACTGAGAAGGGTGGGAGACAGGGAGTGAAAAGGGGTGGGGGAACTGAGCCAAGGGGGACTGCCCTGGAGAAGGGTGATGAGAAATTCTCTGCAACATCGTTCATCAGAAAGTGTGATGGTTTCAGGCCCAGGGGGTGGCAACATTGTTCAGTTTGTGGCTTCAACATTACTGACAGTTTCGTGTTCAGGTCAGATGAGGTAAAGTATTTGCAAGTGGGCAGAACATGAGAGCTCCCAGAAATACCAGGCCAGAAAACATAGAAAAGGTCTCAAGGTTTTATCCAATTGTGGTAGCTTTCAGTCAACCATTGCCCGCAGTTTTTCCATGCCAAGGAGCTCCTAGAGCTTATACTGCCAATCCAGCTTTGTCGGGTCTTATCTGTACCCCATTTGGACAAGATAACCTGTTTTTCTGGAGAGAGTGTAATAGCTCTCCCTTGAGCAGAGCTTAGGGGATATGTCTGTGTGTGTTCAGAAGGCCCAATAAGATATAACTGGGAAATCTAAGTAGGTTGGTCTCGTACATCTCATGAATATTTGCTAGGACGTCTGTATAGTATCATTGTAATTTAGGGCAAAGCCAGAGAACGTGTGTCAGTGTACCTGAGTGTCCGTACTGCCTCCAGCATCTAACATCCCCATCTTGTTTCCACTCAGATTTCCTGGCAAGGGTATAATACCAGTAATGTGTAATTTTAAGTAATCTCTCCTTTCCAGAGGTTCTACAGGTGGATGTGTATATCTTATGAAATATATCACAATCTCCTCAGGGGTGAAGGGGAGCGTGCATTCCAGTTCCTACAGCTGTTGTGCTGTTGATTTAGTTTTAGCTGGTGGGGCACTGATGAAGGGATAGATGTCAGACAGGAGACTCTTATACGAGTCAGGTAAGGCGGCATTTCTTTAGGGTCTCTGGAGCCGACTGATGTGTGGACGAGTATATGGTTGAGTAACCCATTGTTGTATTACTAGTTTTGGTGTTATTTTAAAGATAAAATACTCTCTATTCTCATAAATTGGTGTTGGATTTTTATAGTGTGTTGTGTCTTACCTATTTATTATTTTGTTGATATTTGATGCTTTAAACACGTCTCCTAAGTGAAACCTGCTTGCTCATCAGCGAAGCTATCAAGGGTTGAGCAAGGATCAATTTATTGAGAGTTTGACTAGACCTTGTTTGTTATTGTGGCATTATTACTAGCTGTGGGTGCCTTCCTACAACTACTAATAAAACACTTTCCAACAACAAACATGTGTTTCCTTACCAAAGCTAAATATAGGATCATTGTAGGGGTTAATAGTTGTAATAAGTGACAATAACACCTTTAGTAGAAATTAGGTTTACACTACAATAACCTGTGTCTACACTCAGACATACAAGAGATAAGATAAAAATGAAAGAGGATGTTTCAACAAATATTTATTCTAGGTTGGTTCAACAATTCATATAGGCATTTCATGCTAAGAATTGCTATGTTTGTGCACATTTACCTTTCTCAGCTGTAAAAGGGACTTAACACCATATCACACTATCAAATGCAATTGCATGTATAATTCTAGTATATAGACAATAATGCTATAAATATTATTTTTCTAATTATGAACTGATTCTTACCAAAGTTCCTCTCCAGAAAAGCATGAATCCTTATCTACAAGCAAAACAAATGAATACTGCATGGTATTTCTTTAGATCACCAACAGTTAGGGTTTATTAACAGAATTTGACCTGCTTAAAGAGAACATTGGAGAAAACATTCATTATTACATTAGAGGAGAGAAGGGCACACATTTTATTTTACATACAAATAAAGGGAAAGATGTTTTAAAGATTGTCTGGAAAAAAGGAAGAAGATGAAATTAGAAAGAAGATGTTTTACCCAAAACTGAAATTAGATGACAAAAAAGGAAATTGTGTACAGAAAAGAAGAAATCAACTTAGAAAAAGACCCATATAGGTTAGTAATTGTGAACACACATATGAGGCTTTAGGGGGTTTGTAGCAAATATTACAAGGAGAAGGAACAGTCTCTGCAGGAGATCTAGTTTGTGGACAAGATGCTTATTTTCAGGTACCAGCAGACTGGGCAAGTGTTTGCTATTAAGCCTTAATATTGCCCAAAATGTATCATGTAAATAGCATAGATGGTTTAAAATGACATCATCACACAGACGCAATGTAGTGTTTATAATCAGAGACACATTTAGTTGGGGACTTTTTTGAGATATTATTCTACCTGTAGGAGTACTTTAGAGTGATGTGATGGTTAGAAAATAACAACAGTAGCAGAGAAATTAGCAACTAGTACATCTGGTGCTTTACCAGCTCTTAAAATAGGATTATTTGCTATTAGATCAATGGGTTAGCAAGAGCGATTAGCTTTCAATATGTTTGTGGCAGAGATAGGTGGAGTCTGCAGAATATTGAAAGCTCAACACTGCTGCTGATATATTCCAGAACAGATAGAAAACTACAATATTTTGCAAACATCATTTCTGACCGCAAACCTGAATTAGCACCTTTAGAAACTCCTATTGTTTTAGACAATTTAGGTAGAGGAGCTTCTGCTGTAGGTAAGTTGTTTGCAGCACTGGGAGGAGGATTATTTAGAGTCATTCTGAAACCTGCACTAATGATAGGTGCTTGTTTATTAAATCTATATGCATTATATAGAGAATGTAGACACTTTAGGAGAATGAATAGAGAAAGAAATAGACAATTTAGAGAAAAATTAGAACTCGAAAGAATAGATAACAAAAACTAAATTCAAAGAATTTAAAAAAATGAAAAGGATGAACACAGATACTGAAAGTGCGCTCTAAAAATTAATTTGTGAAGAAATTGTATTGGTTTTTCAACTGTCGGGGGGGACTGATACACTCATTTTAGCTTTTGATGAAACGATTTAATAAAATATGTAACTTATTTTTGAAAAAAACTGTGTTAAATACAAATTGTAGTGGGCAACCATACATGAATATTTGAAAGTCCCGTTTAAGAGAAATGATGAATGTATTTTAAAATTGACATGACTGTCCATGTGTCATAGAATAGAAAAGCAAATAATACAGTAAGGTCTGTTTTTACATTGAGTATTTGCTCTGCAATATGTTTCTTCTCTTTGCTGCAGATGTTGCTGTTTCAAGAAGCTACTCTTTAATTAGTGAATAGACTATTGTTTGTATTCACAGACTCATAAGGAAGTCCTCTCTACGAAAGATGTAGATGGCAGGAAGAGTAGGAAAACAGCAGATGACTGGAAGGATAAGAAAACAGTGAAAACAGTGAAAAACAAGAATGATGTACTGCAACATCAAAGGAGAGATGTTTAAAAGATGATTGTACTCCAGTGAGAAGATGGGGAGTACACCTGTTCTCAGAAGCGTGTTAAAATATTCTTGGTCAACATAAAGAAGAAAGAACATTAATGTTGCAACATATAATGTGCACATTTATATTCGGCATGTTCCTAGATTAGAGGGCACACATTTTTGGAAAATAGCCATCTGTGAAGGGTCACCCTAATTGTTTTGACCTCGTTCTTTTTGGCTTTAGGACTCTGAGCACTTTACCACCACTAACCACTGCTAAAGTGTATGTGCCTTCTCCTTTCAACATAGTAATATTGGCTCAACCCAATTGACATTTTAAATTTACTTATATGTCCCTAGTAAAGTGTACAACATATGCCCAGGGCCTGTAATTTAAATACTACTAGTGGACCTTCAGCACTGATTGTGCCACACAAATAAATAGCCTCTTAACCATGTCCCAGGCCTGTCACTGCAGAGCCTATGTGTGCAATGTTAAACTGACATGTCAACTTGGCAAGTAAATCCTCTTTCCAGGCCTAAATCTTCCTTTTTAATATATGGGAGTTATCACTAAGGGAGGTCCTGGGCAGCCTCAGGTGCAGTTAAAAATTTGGAAATGCACAGGTAGTGAAAAACTCTTAAATATGTTTTTCACTACTGCAAGGCCTATCTTTCCCGTTGATTAACATTGGGATTGCTTTATTCAATTTTATAATTGTTAGTTCATGATGCATACATCCAAAACTGGCACATTTAAAAGTGCTATTGTGTTTGCTTTTCACATGTGGGTGTGTTTCACTTTACTACATCCATTCATGTCACTATACTGAGAGGCATTTATTAACAGTTTTAGTGAGTGCCTCTCAGTATAGTGATCTGAACTGATGTACTAAAGTAAAATGTTCCCACATGTTGAAAGCAAACAAAAGTGCTCCCTTTGCATGTTTTTAACATGCAGGAGTGTTTTGCTTCAGTACATCAGTTAATATCACTATAGTGGGAGGCATTTATTAAAACTGTTAATAAATACCATTAAGTATAGTGATATAAATAGATGTGCTGAAGTGAAACACTCCTGCACGTTAAAAGTACGCAGAGAGCACTTCAAGTACCAAATTACGTGCCCTAACCAGATACTCTCTGCATGCTAAAGCGTGCGCAATGTATCTGTTTACAGCATACGTGTGGTGAGGTCACAGTCTCATGACTTCGTAACCTCTAATCACATGTCCGTAGGATGGATTGTAGAGTAGAATTGTATGATTTACTGGTTGAATGTGTGCCTGGTAATCTGTAAATTGTAAAGTGACCAGTTTTTCTGGTATTTAGGGTCTTTGGGAGTATTCACCCTAACCAGTGCACCTTCTGAGCCAGTCGGATATCAACAGATGGTAGCGCCTGTATACTCATTGAATACTTTCTCAATTAATTCACATGCCTGTAGTCCTTCGTAGATTGCAAGAAATACCTTTTCCCAACACATCACGGTTTTGGAAGGGTGTTGACTGCAAGCTGTAAAATGACTGACAGGTAGTCCTGGGAATAGAAGGCTTGTGCGCTAGATGCCGGGGAGTGATTGCGTTCATGACACTGCTGGTGTTATGAATGGGAGGTTTATTCAGCCCCACAGAAATTGCAGGTCAGGGCTGGCACTAGGTCAGCCCTCAGACTACTTCGGGGTTGTACTTATTGAAAGCTGTGTTGCACATGCTCACTAGGCATGTGTCACTCACAGTAATGTCTGGCTGCCTGACTCCCGTCTCACCAAGAACAAGAGGCAGTCAGACACCAAGGGCAGCACATGGCACAGGATTAAAGCCCTGGGTTTTTAATTACAAACAACTTATGTGAATGGTAATTGTTCTTGATAATTACCATCCACACAACTAAGAAATTGATGTGAGCACCGCCCTGGCGCTCTCTAGTGGCAACCACTGCTGTTGGTCACACATGAGGCTGTGTGGGGAAGATCTATTCTCCAATGATACATGTTGAGGGGCTAGTGCACACCATTGTGACATAGTACACATTCTATGACATTGCCTTTTCTCATTTTGTACTGCTAAGTTATGCATCCTACACCACTGGTGACAACCAGCATTGCCTACTAGAGAACAATGGCTAGTCACAATAGCCAGGATTGCCCATAGGGAACATATAAAGAACACATCTTTTATAAAATAAAATGGCAGATTATGATCTAATCTGGGGCCCATTTATCCGTGGGCTTGATGCCTGATGAGAGTCTGCTAAATAAGATGCATCATTGATATTTTACATCCACACAGACAACCAACCATGATACTACTTAATCCGCTCTCTTTTTACATATTCACACAAGAAGAGAATAGATCCTTGGAATGCTTCTTTTTGCTCTGATAAGTCAATGTAATCTTGAGATGGGATTGCATTATAACCTATGTATTCAGGAATCATTATTCTGATGCTTACTGATTGCAGTCCAACTGTCGCTCTTCCACTGTATTCTGTTATGATGCATTAACATGATTTATTGTAATCCTCCCCTGTATACCCAGTGCTAAACACATTCTGCATTGTACGACGTTTGCACATTATTTCTCTATTGTGTCATAGAGACGCCTTGTCTATATGTTCTATTCCTGGTTCCTTATGGTCCCCATATATGTTAACTTGCTATTCCTCTGACCACAGACTGATTTCATTATGCTAATTTTTTCAGATGTTATATTCAATGTGTACTCCATATACTGTACTATGATTTCCCATCTCTATCACTGTTCCTCCCATGAATCATGTATGTCCCCCTCCTTGCTTAAAAAAATAATAATGTTCGCAAAAAAGTATGTAATAATTGTTTAAACATGTATATACTTTAAACGTTTTTCTAAACATAAGAAATGTTTGTGTGACAGCTAATTGTTTATTCATAAGTGAAATTTTGAGTTTCATTTTTTTTCCTTTTATTTCATGCTGATCCATTTAAGTAAAATTTAGAAATGTTAAAGTACATCATACTTAAATTAATAAATTAGGATCCAATTTATAAACCTTTGTGTGCATATATTCAACATAGAGATGCAAACATCATTTTGGGGAATAATTCATTTCATTTTTACCTTCAACAAAGACACATTGTCAACATGGTGAAATTTTGCAACCACAAATTTGGAGTTAATTCTTTGTGTCCTTCCACCTCCAAACGTAGGTGAACTTTGCTCTAAATTAACTTCTTTTTGGGTTTTCACCTAACCTCTGTATAACGTTTTCCATCTCACAAAGGTTTTTCCCGTTTTAAGGGCACAGGTAATGCATTTGTTCGGTTTGATCATGAGACACACCCTCTTTTTTAGGTGACTCTATGGCAACTGATTTCTTTTTTTTTTAACTTTGAGTCACAAATCAACAAATACTCATTTGTGTCAAATCTGTGTGTAGATTTTGCTACTTGGTTGAAGATCTGCATGCATATTACCTAAATATGAATTCTTTTAAACTCAGTTGCGACTTACAGGGGTTACTGGGGGTGGGGTGGTGCGCGGGGGAGGAGAGGGAATTAATGTAATTAAAAAAGAAACATTTTAAAAACTTACCTCCACACCACATGCCTCCGATCCTGCGTCGTCTCCAGGGCAGGTAGGTACAGGCTCCCAGCCTGCCCTGTGGCAAATCCTGATGCTGCACAGTGCAATGTCAGGATTGGCTGGGAGGGCACATCCTGGGTGCTCCCAGGCAGACTGGGAGCCTGTGCAGGCTCTCTCCAGCCTTTAGAGAGCCTTCTACGCATGTGTGTTTGGCCAGGTCGAGATGGTTGGACAAACACACATGCGCACTAATGGAAGTGCACCCCAATGCCCTGCTCGTCACCCAGCAATGCCTTGCCCATTTCACAAGGAAAGGATGATGAAGACAGTTTATTATCCTTTCCTTGTGAAAGGATTTTCAGTGGTTGCTGCTGGCAGGGGGGGAGGCAACGCTCCTCCACCATAGCAGAGGAACCGCCACTGTTTAAACCTTACAATTATGTAGATTTCTAGGATTAATCCAGTTGAATTGAATATTGAAGGTTAAAAAAACTAGCTGATGGAGTTGTGTGATATCGAGGTGCATTCAATACACACCTGCATTTAATGTTTTGAGCCATGTGTGGTACAAGAGATGTATTTTTCCCTCTTTTCCTGTGATATCAGAATTGCTGATCTGAACCCCCTTGTGCAATTCTTTCTGCACACTGTCCTGCCTTATGGTAGTACTGGTCTTTATTATTGCACAGAAAAACTGTGCATGCAGAGAAAAAGCCCATTAAAGCAAGTGACATAATCAACATCATCTCGTGTGTCACGTGCTCTCATTGCATTATACAAGTGCAGGTTTATATTTAACTGGTGACCAACACTATCTTAGAAAGTCAGGTTGTTACACCTCTTGGGCTACCATATTTGGATTTGGACTCTGAATAAATCCTTTGGACAGCAACAGTCACCCAGGCAAAAACATCTATCTAACATTCATCATAGCGTCAGAGTCTCAGAAAGGTGAGTTTAATGATGCCGAACTGCTGGTTCTCCACAAAGAAGCAGAGAAGGAGAAGCCAAGAATAATGGAGTAATTAATTCAGAGAACCACAGTCAAAGTGAGAGGTCGGAACTTTATTTGTATGTTATGCCCCCAGGGAGTGGAGTACTGAAAAAAAAAAACATTGTAAGACCTTAACTGCTGTGTGAGAATTACTTTCAAAAGACAAATGTGAAAGCGTTGTCACTGTATAAGGCCCACCCCTCTGAGCCCATTAGAAGAGCAAATCACGACCATAATCCATGTCTTAAGGATAGATAAAATAGATGTTTGAGTAGAAGTTGGAGGAGTTGAGAAACCAGGTAACCATCTTACATACACATCTCAGCCCATCCCTTTGTTCCTTGTACATACTACTATTCAATATGTGCATAAAAGAAAGTAGAAATAAAGTGGTATATGTTCATCCATCTTAAACATGTGTGACATTTATCAACATTTTCATGTATGTACCTTTTATGCTAGTCGTTGGTTGTCAACATAAATTTTCTAAGAGAGCATGAAGCAACAATAAGTTGTTGTGCAAAAGTAAGTTGTTGAGTCATTTAAGGATATATCCCACCTTTGAAATATGACTGTTGAGAGCATTCAGTGCTTAACATTTTTCAATAAAATTGCCCAAAATTAATAAAATATTTAAAGGTGCATTCCTATGTGTTTCGGGATGATCCATCTGTGCCAAAAATAACTAATCTAAATAACTTTTAATGTTACTACTAGGCCAGGGGGTACAATTAAGGTCATTTAACGTTATACTTGTTATGTGAAATTCCTGAAATTACACCATTATGTCACTTTGCATAATTAAGCGTCATTTGCATAAACATTTCCTGTGAAAGTGCCATTTACTGTAAAGATTTAGGGCCATATTTATACTCCGTTTGCGCCAAAATTGCGTCGTTTTTTTTGACGCAATTTCGACGCAAAACTAACGCCAACTAACGCCATATTTATACTATGGCGTTAGAGGCGAATAGCGCCAAAGTTCCCGGAATGTGCGTCATTTTTTAGCGTGAACCCCTTCCTTGCGTTAATGATATGCAAGGGAGGCGTTCCCGTCTAAAAAATGACTCCCAGGCCTTTACGTGGTATTTATACTCCCGGGCAAAAGAGACGCCCGGGAGTTGGCGTGGCTAAAAGCGGCGCATTTGCGCCGCTTTTTAACGCCTGGGTCAGGCATGGCGTTAAGGGACAAGTGGGCTCAAAATGAGCCCAGAGTGCCCTCCCCTGCCCCCAGGGACCCCCCCTGCCACCCTTGCCCACCCCAGGAGGACACCCAAGGCTGGAGGGACCCACCCCAGGGACATTCAGGTAAGTTCAGGTAAGTATTTATTTTTTTTTTTTTAATAATATTTTGTGGCATAGGGGGGCCTGATTTGTGCCCCCCTACATGCCACTATGCCCAATGACCATGCCCAGGGGACAGAAGTCCCCTGGGCATGGCCATTGGGCAAGGGGGCATGACTCCTATCTTTACAATGATAGGAGTCATGTTGATGGGGGATGGGCGTCGTTAAAAAATGGCGCAAGTCGGGTTAAGACGATTTTTTCGACGTAACCTGACTTGCCCCATTTTAAGACGCCCATGCGCCATTTTCCCCCTACGCCGGCGCTGCCTGGTCTACGTGGTTTTTTCCCACGCAAACCAGGCAGCGCCGGTCTGATTGCGCCGTCTAACGCCATTCCATAAATACGGCGCCCGCATGGCGCTTCAGAATGGCGTTAGACGGCGCAAAACTTTTTGACGCTAAACTGCGTTAGCGCAGTTTAGCGTCAAAAAGTATAAATATGGGCCTTAGAGTGAATTCATGAGAACAACCGATCAAGTATCTTATAAGCACTATATGCATAACAAATGACACGAGGATGCATTTAGCACTAAAATATAAAGTAAAATGATAAATTTGTATTTTCAGTAACTATGCATTTTCACATAATTTTGCAGAAAGTTCACAAAAGCAAGATTGGCAAATTTTCACACCCCTACTTATTACACATACAAAATGTGTGTACTTGAAGGTGACATAGCTAAACGAGAGGTGGCAGAGCCCTCTACAAGCAGTGCACCACCAAGTGCTGGAAGAAGGATGGACATGGCAGTCATACAAACCCCCTTCCACTGGTCTGTCCACAGACTGCTCCATGATAATGACTATGCTGCAAGAACTTTCACTGTATCTAACCAATGCCTCTCCATGCGCCTTGCTGGAACTGATAAAACTGACTAGATATATGACATAAGATCCATGCTGTTAGAGAATTTACTAAACTAATTGTAGGTGGTCATGTGGCTATGTTACATTTACTGGATCCGTGCTTTCCAACAGGGACAACTATGCAACCCTCTCTGTTCTCAGATGGATCCATCAGCCATCAGTAACTGCAGCTATTCTCTTTCCCGTGATACCTCCTCCCCATGATGTTCTTCCGAGCAATGAGGTCTCCCCTTACAGCACAGACGCAGCACCTACTGCAGCCAAAAGAATGCACCTTAGTTCAACCTAATTATTTGAACAACAGTAAAGTGCTTCAGATGTAACATTAATTCTATAAGGACTGTAGTGTGTCTTAAGTTTTTTTAGTGGGATTATGTGTGGGTACTCTTTGATCACTTCTGTGACTTCTGTATATTGTCATATTTTGAAGTATTTTTTGCCTGCTTTTTAATTTTAAGAAAATGTACTTTTTTGCTCAAATATGTTTTTAATATGCACTGATGGTTTGATAACATTTTGTTTTTTTTTCTCTGTGTAATAAGTGGTGCTGATTCCTCACATGGAATTGGTTAGTAGGCAACTCATAATTGCATTTTCATTTTTTTCTCCATATGCAGATTTACTGCACAGTAATTTTGCAAGTTTTCCCCACTCAACATTTAAGCATGCAAATCTACCACATGTAAAGTCTGCATACAAAGAAATTCCATGCAGAAAATGTGCAGTTCTTCTGGGTGAAATTAGCACATGAAACATGCAGCAATTCTGCCCATCATATGTGTGTAATTACACTTCACACAGCTTGTAATTAAGGCCCAAAGCATAGAAATACTCTTAAGGCACCTAAAAGCATTGTCTATAACCATCACCACCAATTGCATCTTTATACCCAATGCCTGCCTCACACTCCAGTTGGGATTAATGTAACACAAATTTCCTTGAGAGACCTCAGACATAGTTCTAAATTTGCCTGATGTGCCTCAACATGAAGGTCAAACAATCATACAGATTATGCTTTAACCCTCCTTTATCCCACATTTCAAACCTCAATGCCCTTTGCACTTTAAAATCAGCAGTTTCACTGTTTTTGACTCGTCTTCCATTGGCCAATATGATTTCACTCTAGTCTCTATCCTTGTGCACACCTTCTCCTTTGTGTCATAATCTCCTCTTTAACCTGTCATACCATATCTTTGTGGAGGACACATCTTTGCCTTACTTCTACATATTTGGTCACTTCACAATCTACTTCCCTAAAATCAAACTAGAAGACACTACTATAAACCATGATCAGCCCTTTCAATACAGAGAGTATCTAACTCATGCAATTTTATCATCAAATACTCTCACACACCCCAGTCTCACCACCATCAAAATAGCATACTTTGGGGGTCCTTCTGACCCCGGCCGGCGGTGGAAGCCGCCGGCCTGGCTGGGACCGCCACAATACCGCTGCGCGGTCAAAAGACCGCCGCGGGTATTCTGGGTTTCCCGCTGGGCTGGCGGGCGACCGCCAGAAGGCCGCCCGCCAGCCCAACGGGAAACACCCTTACATGAGGATGCCGGCTCCGAACGGAGCCGGCGGAGTGGAAGGGGTGCGACGGGTGCAGTTGCACCTGTCGCGATTTTCGGTGGGGCCCTGTTACGGGGGCCCCTGCAGTGCCCATGCCATTGGCATGGGCACTGCAGGGGCCCCCAGGGGCCCCACGACACCCCTTACCGCCATCCTGTTCCTGGGGGCCACGACCGCCAGGAACAGGATGGCGGTAATGGGGGTCGGAATCCCCATGGCGGCGCAGCAAGCTGCGCCGCCATGGAGGATTCCCCAGGGCAGCGGGAAACCGGCGGTACACCGCCGGTTTTCCGTTTCTGACCGCAGCTGTACCGCCGCGGTCAGAATGCCCATGGGAGCACCGCCAGCCTGTTGGCGGTGCTCCCGCGGTCGTTGGCCCTGGCGGATTTTACCGCCAGGGTCAGAATGACCCCCTTTGTTTGTTCATTTTCAAAGTGAGATGCACTTTACATCATTGTTAGACCTGACATAGTAAGGGTGGTCACCCCCAACCTTTTGTCTGCCTCCATGCACTTTTTATGACACTGTTTTTGCTGGTTTCAGGACTCTGCACACTTTACCACTGCTAACCAGTGCTAAAGTGCATATGCTTTATCCCTTCAAACATGGTAACATTGGTTCATACCAAATTGGCATATTTGATTGATTTGTAAGTTCCTAGTAAAGTGCACTACATGTGCCCAGGGCCTTTAGATTGAATGCTAATAGTGGGCCTACAGCACTGGTTGTCACACCCACCTAAGTAGCCCCTTAACCATGTCTCAAACTTGACATTGCAAGGCCTGTGTGTGCAGTTTCACTGCCATTTGGACTTGGCAGTTAAAGGTCCTTGGCAAGCCTTAAACTCTCCTTTTTCTACATATTAGTCACCACTAGGTAACCCATAGGACAGGGTACTGTGTAGACAAAAGGCAGGATATACCCCAGTGTGTTTTATGTGTCCTGGTAGTGGAAAACTCCTAAATATGTTTTCCACTGCTTTATAGCCTGCTCCTTTCATAAGCTAACAATAGTACTACCCTCATATACTGTTTCAGTGGTAGATTCTGATCAGAAAGGGGTAGAAAGGTCATGTTTAGTATGGCCAGAATGGTAATACAAAATCCTGCTGACCGGTGATGTTGGATTTTACATTACTATTTTAGAAATGCCACTTTTAGAAAGTGAGCATTTCTCTGCCCTTAAAATCCATCTGTGCCTTACAGCCTGTCTCCAATCCACGTCTAAGCTGGGCTGGTTGACAGCTCCCTTGTACATTTCACCCAGACAATCGCAAACACAGGATGCTCAGTCACACTTGCACACATCTGCATACTGAATGGATCTTCCGGGAATGGAAGTGTGGAGGGGCTTGACACTTACATTTCAAAGGCCAGTGGCTTGCCCTCACACAAAGGACTGCCACAAAAAGGACTGCTGCACAAGGGCTGATCCTGGCAGACAGACCTGTACTGAAAGGAGATCTTGTACACTTCAAAACCACTCTTTGAAGTCTCCCCCACTTCAAAGGCACTTTTGGGTTTATAAATTGGGTCCCTGACTGTACCGAAAATTGATGCACAGCCTGCTGGAATCGATGCACAGCCTGCCTAGTGGTGAAAAAATCACTGCATCGCCAACTCGGAATTATGCAGCCCGGCTCCCCGAGTAGAGATTGACGCAGCGCCAGTGTTGCAACTGGAACGTCAACACACAGCCCACTGGATTGATGTATCGCTGAACCCGAATGACACAGCCTGAGTTCCTGTGTGAGGAACCGATGCATCACCTGCCATGCAACAGAAAATCCAATGCATCACCCACTGTATCAATGCAGAACCTTTGACTTCGTCATGCACACCCAGAATTTCCACGCATCGTCCCTGGATGTCAAAAGACCCCGCATCGCAGTGAGGATCCAAGACTGTGCACTGAAAATAGACGCAAAGCCCTTGCCGCGTGGGAAGAATTGACACATAATCTGTGCACATCCAGAAGTCTGACGCAAACTTTCCTTTTTCCAAGCATCTCCTCCTTTGCGGTCTCCGTGCGTGTAATTTTGATGCAACCAGGTACTTTGTGCACACAAGAGTCAATTGATGATTTTTAAAGACTTAAGACTCTTTTTATTATTGCAAAAGTAATATTTCAACTTGTGATTATCAAATCTTGATTGTTTTGACCTTAATTTACTCAGATAAATATTGTATACTTTTCTAAACCTGTGTGGTGTGTTTTTGTGGTGTTTTCATGTGGTATTGCATGAATTATTGCACATATTCTTTACACATTGCCTTCTAAGTTAAGCCTGATTGCTGAGTGCCAAACTGCCAGACGGTGGGCAGAGGATAATTTGGATTGTGTGTAACTTAACCTGACTAGAATTGTGGTCCCTACTTGGACAAAATCATTGAAATGTATAAAATGTTCAAATTTCATAATTCTAGCCAATCAAAGACTAGCCTATCTTTAGTGATTTGTTTTCACAGAGAATGTGTGGAGGAAGGCACCAGGTCAGATAAACCGTTATTCAGATGTAGTATTGAATTTTGTGAGTGGTTGAGGTGATTTCAAAAATGGATCCAAGCTAATAGTAACATATAACAATTAAATTCTGAATTTGCAAAAATAACACCAAATATCCCTACATGACAACAAATACTTACAAATCTTCCTGAATTTAGGCAGGTGGCACAAGGAAAATGAAACACAAATTTAGAACATGTTGGTACAAAATCAGGGTTCTATTACAATGTCAAGGTTGGTTTTAATCACTTGCCATTTTTGTAGTACAGTGGGCATTCAAATTGTTACTCAGGGATTTTTAGGTATCTAATATCTGTCTGTTCTTCATCAGATTTCTTTTTCCTGTTCATGAAATTACTGATTCCGGGATTGTGGAGCTATATGAATTCCACTAGGGAACAATATCCTTTCCTGGAACATGAATATTACTTAGACTAGATTCACATTGGTATTTAAATTGATTGATCATGAATATATTTATGTGTGCCCCCCTCTAGAACTTATGCTTACAGTCAAGTTTCCGGTTACCTTTTTCATTATGTAGTTCCAGCCTTCTGTTGTGGTTAAAGTTGCAAGTGTGCAAAAGTTGTGTAATTTGGTTATGCCAAATCATGTGAAATTTTGGAAAATAAGAAAAAAGTACACAAAAAACGAATGTATTATTTCATTCTGGCGAGAACCACAAATGCTGTGAACAAAGGCCACTCATGTTGTGGCTTACACTGTTCCATTGCTCCTGCGCCATGATTTCACCATGAATGTGAAATGGCGCAATAGTAAAAATGTTTAATTTCCTGTAACAAACGTTATATGAAATTCACGAAATTACACAAATTGTGTCTACTTAAATTAAATTATACTTGGGCCTAGTTGAACTTTTCTGTGTATATGCGCTTAATTCACTCATCTGATTTGCATCGCGTTCTCCTTCTTCTATACTTTCTGTTTTGTTACGTTGTATAGTTTATTAGAACACAAACTGTGGGATATGTTTGTAATCCGTCAGCCAAAAGTTCATTGCACAGCGAGGAGATTTGGAAAAATCTTCTTCCCATCACTCTCAGGCACATCAGTATAAATATGACCTTTGCCAACTTGCCCTACTTTGATAGTGCATCATTGTGAATTTCAGGACTACTCTTAAACATATACTTCAAACTGTTTTGTCATGCTGATATGTACAATCTTCAAAGATAGTCATAGATGTGCAATCATCACTGTGTGTCACGTGCCTATTTCAGTCAATTATCGTGCCAATAAAACAATTTGCCTAATTTAACTATTTTCCAATGCTTCTGTTGTAATGTCCTTCAGCATTTTCTATAAATGTTAAGCCTAGTTCATTTGACCAATTCAGCATAGTAGGAGTTTAATTGACCATGTAACACGAGCGCATTTGAACCTATTCACAACCTAATTTCGTACCTGGTCCGACATAAAAGAGAATGAAGGTAGCAGGCGTGCTGGTATCCGATTCTGAAAGTTGGGACATATTCATATTTATACCTTAATGTGTGGTTTAGATCCATCTTACCACTGTACAGTCTACAGTGAACCTGGAACAGAGAGAGTGTCTACGAAGCAATTGGAGTGTTGTTGCCTTTTAGAGACCGAGGGATGCTTCATGACATCTCTTAATTTCCGCTGACAAAACTGAAATAGCACAGACTAACAGGAGGGAGGACTTGACAGACATCCCCCTGGCAGGCCTTGTGAACCTGCAAAGAAATATGACAGAGATGAGAGAAAGTCAGACAGGAGATGTGAGATGATGTTTACGCTAAAAGCATAATCATAACAATGCTCGGTGAGGAGAAAAGGTTGAGGCAGAATTGAAAGTGGTTGGCAGCGTAGGCATTAGTTAAAAATAATGAGTTATTATGTTAATACTGCATTCATTACTACACATTCAAATTGCAGAAGTGGTTCCACTGTGGACATGCAATCTAAGGTCTCTCTATGATCCTTAAAAGTCCAGCAAAGCCAGAATTGTGAGGACAGAGCACAGCCTACAATGGGCAGATCTAGATGTTCTCTATCAATATGCCCATTTTGGATTCTACGGAAATAACCCCTACCTTTCAATGAATGTGGATTTTAAAGAGTACCTCAAGTTTTCAGTGGTTTATGTTAAAGGTGGTGTGCAATCCCATCGGGCCCTTCATAAATATGTGTTCACCTAAAGACTCCAACATATTCGGTACCCTTCCAAATAAAGTGAACACTTAATTATTACATGTGCTTGCCTAAACCTATATTTCCCAGTTATAAGCACTCCAGCTATGGGAGATTAGAGCCCCTAAATGTGAAAAGCTTTGCTAAATCTAACGCCATGGACCCTGACTTGATAAAATGACAGCTGGGATGTCCTGAACTGTATTTCTTGAGAGGTTTATTGGAGAAGAATGATGGTACCGAGCAGTCACATTCGACAACAATCCCTTCTACTAAGAATGTGAGACTGATTTTGTCTGTGGCCTGATCATAATAGACCTCTGAAGATTTGTGGGCATCACTTAAAACTCAAGTGTAATTTCAAGATTTTCATTTGGACGGAGAGGATTATGATGAATTTGAAGTTATAGCAGGCATTGAATTTTCAGTATGCTTGTTCAAAGCTGACACAAACTCTAAAAATGTGACAAGGATAAACATCACATGCATCACACAGAGGATAAGAAGAAACGATTTTTACTATCCAGTCCTTATACATTAGA
Organism: Pleurodeles waltl; assembly: GCF_031143425.1. NCBI lineage: Eukaryota > Metazoa > Chordata > Amphibia > Caudata > Salamandridae > Pleurodeles > Pleurodeles waltl. The sequence goes on from NC_090444.1 coordinate 1,457,745,713, forward strand.
ACTTCTACCAGGATTAATCTATTGGACAAGAAGAAACAGACCCAACCAAGATTTCTAAAAGTGAAAATACTGAGGTCACTAGTAAGTAGTTATCCAGGTAAAAGATCTGCAGCAGAAAACTGGCCCCATTAAGGAACCTTCATTTACCAAGGGTGAGCAATCTAATCCTAGTGTAAGTGAGATGGTGTTGGGTAAGACTGAGAATAGTACAAAACAATGATCACAGTTGTAATAAAGTAGGAGTGTCCACCAAGAGGTGTGTGTGAAGTCCAGTTAACTGATACCTTGAAATATATGTGTTTAGAGTTTAAACAGTTATAGACTTTACATATCACAATACGCAGCACAACATTCAATAAACACACAAAGCAACAGAGAAATTAAAAACACAGCCTCTGGCTATTCAATAATTATGCTTCAACCTTTGCTTATATTATGGAGGTTCTAAGCCCAGTTTTAATATTTGCATAGCTAAAAATTCTCAATTGAGTCCTAGTGAGTTGCTTGAAGCAGTATCCTCGGCATTCACTTTAAGGCTCTGGACAACTGCATGTTTTCTCATTACCCTGGCCAAGAATTCTGTGGTCCACAGACTTCAGATATTATAACTCTGGAACCAGAGTCTAATGTGGAGCAGGGAGGCTGCAGGTTAAATCTGTGCACAGCCCTGGCCTGCCACACATAGAACAGCATGGGTGAAAAAAAGCCCTCCCTCAATTGAATTATGAACCGTCCTGCACTTGCCCCTTCAACCTCCCACCACCAAGCGAATATGTCCCTGCACCATTTACCACCTGTTCCATGAAGGCCAGGTATACCATAATTACTATGTTATTCCCCATTACTGAAGAAATAGAAGATAATCCTAGTTAACTCGTGGGTAGATACTGGCTGGGATAGGTAATCCCAGCCCTGGTATTTCCTTACAAAGTTAACTGGGATTGAGTAATGACTGCCTCAGAGTTAGTGAAGCTTGCAATAAACTTGGAATTGGAAGGCACAGAACCAACCCCATGCAGTAAGGAGTTGGTAGTAAAAAATACACAAAGTTTGTGATCTTTGGAACAACACAAATGGCACATAAAAGCAACAGCAATTTGAAGTACAGTATACATAGTATCTGGAAAGAAAGGGGACATTGTTGGAATGTGGACATGGTTTTTCAAGAACACATAACGTGGTCAGTACAGGTGAAGTATTCACTTTTGATTATTAACAGAAAGATCTGAAATATTTGTACAATTTCATATCTTAATTGATCCAACCAGAAGTTAATCAACCACAGCTAGTATTACCAGAGCAATCAATGTTATAATGGTAAAGTCCAGCTGAAAACATATTTGCATTTGTTATTGTCACATGGGAAACAGTCATCTAATTAGGTTCTTTCTGATAATCAATCAAGCAAAATAGTTGACACGAGTTTTGTCTCTGAGGATTCTGTGTTGGAATGTGTGCATTTAGGAAGAATAGAGGGACACGTTGACCTCCAGATTGTGGAATACACAAAAAGGGTATGAAATAGGAAGGGCATGTAGTACTTGTAACTGACCACGAGGGAACCTCAATATGACTAGCTAGCTAACCAACCACCAGATGGACCACTGCGTATACCAACTTTTATGAATATCAGTGTAGTGAGGATTGTGCTCATCAGAGAGTCACCACTAGATTCAATCTGCATATGTAGTACTAAGTCTCTCAGCAGTCAATCTCTGTGTCTGCTGATGGCTTTGAGCAATAGTAGGTAATATTCAGTTATCTGATGCCATACAGACCATTCTTAGGGTATTGTTACCACTATGGGATAACAATACCCTTCAGCAGGGACTTCAGGTTTTGTGATTGCAGAGAGGTCGTTGGCAGCCTCCCACTTTATACTCCAAATGGCCAGATAGTACAGGGTGCTTGCAGGATCAAGTTCAAAAGACGTTTGGGTAGCTGGAATGCAGCATTTGCTTATAAAAAAAAAAATAGGCAGTTTTGCAGATTTTGACTCATCTTATCTGTGCCTAGTGTGTTTTCCCAGTTCAAAATTCTAGCCACCAAGGCCGGCACACCGTTTCTTTCCTGAGTGAGGTGTCTGGGAAACTTTTCACCCAATCTGTACTGTTAAAACCTTTGCTTTTGGTCAGAGGCCCAATTGTAGATGCTTACAGGGAAAAGTGACTTTGCCAGAAAACTACATGGATTTATGAAATCAAAAGAAGGGGATGCAGTTGACCCTGTTAGGAACATTTATTTTCCATATTGGAAACAACATTCTTGCATTTAGTTGCTCAGATATGAGTAACCCTAACAAATATAAGAGCAATGTTTACAAACTGTTTACCATATGACTTTAGTCTGTCATCAAAGATTACAGCTAGAATAACTGCCTATACTGCATTATGTCAAAGATCCCCTTTCAATCTGACTAGAGAATCTGCCCTAGATTTAGAAGGGGAACATCAGGCACCACCTGCAGAGGCCACTATGCAAGCTTAACACTGGCTGCCAAATTCTTTACATTACAAGCTTTTGAGTGCAATTTACGGTGTCCACTTTGAGAACTTATCAATTTGGTAACCTTGGAGGTGACCCCACTCACTGGAAGACTATGACCTTTTCAGCAGAATGAAAAATACTGGTGGGATGACACACATAAAAACATGTCAGGGCTTAAATCCTTCTTCTTTACATATCCACTGTGTCAGATATAATAGTTGTGTCCGAAATTAATTGATACTAACAAAATCGAGTGTGTCTAAAACTTGCAGACAATAGGGACTGAAGGTCAACTCTCTTAGCATCCATGTCAAGAATGGAGAAGATGAGCCACCAATGAAGTGATGTCAGAGCAGAGTTTCCATAATATTCTAACATAGGAAAACGAAGGATGATTCAGATGGGGAATTAGAGATGATGTAGAGAAGTTGAAGACAGGAGAATCTCCAATCGGGGTACAGGGATAAGGACAACTGTAAAGTAAGTAAATTAGGTTGGAAGGGAGAAGAAGGGGTTGGAATATCTCCATTAAAGACTTGAGAACTCAAGTGGCCTCCCTCGATGAGTCTGTGCTTGTTTGACACTACAAATAAAGATACTGATGTTGCTGAAGTGATACTGCCTAGTATTAAATATATCTCCTACTTTAAAACCTTCCTAAAGGCTATGAAGAATTACATGAAAAGCAATGCTATTTCTTCATGTTGGATGAGCTTGGTAGTTTTTACCTAATTGAGTTGCAACGAAACAGCCTTCTGATCTTAGACGGCATCTCACCTGTCTTTCAATGACCCCTTTCTCGTATTATTTTAGATATTGCTGTTTTGCATGCTTGGTCCAGGACTTTTTTTACATATGGCCAAGTTGCTTTGCTTCTTGGATCTGTGGTGTCCATGGCTTCCTGAGTTTCTTCCTTTCATTTGAAGACATTTGCTTATTCTCATTGTTCTTACAATGTCTTTATGTGCACTATAAAGGCCCTCAATGGAGTTCTGATGAGTGTCTGGTTGGCTCTACCTTAACAAGAGTGGTTACAGCATCTGTTTCATCTGTTTAAAGTACTATATAGTCATTACATTATTTTACTTGATAATTTCTTCCATTCTGATTTGCCTGCCAGGAAACCTGACTACTATCTCCCCTACAATTAAACTGTCACAAAGTGGCGGTGTAACTTACTCAGAAGTATTTATTTACTGCCTCTTTCACAGAAAGACAAAAGTAAGCTTGAAATGTAATTTTGAGTTGATTTCTGGTTGATGTTATTCAGATTTGAAGTTTTGCTCTTTAAAATTACCTGAAGTGTTGGTTCGAATAAAATATCTATCTGAAATGTTTGTTGACTGACCGGTTAAACAAACTGCTGTTTGCATTTAAAACTCGGCCCTTCAGGTTTGAATTTATAGTGCTACATTAAAACAATTTCCCAAACACACTGCTCGGGTATAACATCTATTTAAAACACTGCTCTCAATAAAAAAAAAATATCCCAAAAATATGACTCATTGTTAAATTTCTCCCCGAGACTACAGTTTGGGAAGTAATTGCATACTCTCTGTAATTTGTGTAATCTTGTTATACCAAATTACTAAAAATACATCAAACACTCCGCTGCAGTTAAATTTATGCCAAGGCCTAACTGCTACTCACCATGACGCTCCAAAGACTAAATAGCACTAGTGAAGCAACATATCTTCCTCCATTACCATTTTGAAAAGATATCACTACACTATATTTTATGAGTAGGGTTTTACCCAGAAGTGGCATATACGCCATCATTGTAATGTCCAGTTGGTTGTAATTTACAATACCTCTTGTGAGCCGGTGTGATGAGGGTTTCTCTATAAAAGTCCCTCTCAGTTCCACCTATGTGTCAACGTTTGATGATGATCTGTTGCATGGAAAAGCAAACATCTGTGACAGTGGCTGTACCGGCCAACTTCAGTGAAAATATATAACCACCTTGTGTTGTGTGTGCTCCCTAATGGCCAATATCTTAAACATGGTATTGATAGCTGTTAGAAATGGGGTCTTTGGTTGGAAGTCAGGTTACCCCCGTCCAAGCAGACCCTCACTCTAGTCAGGGTAAAAGAAAATCACCCTAAGCTAGCCCCTGCTTACCCCCTTGGTAGCTTGGCACGAGCAGTAAGCTTAACTTCAGAGTGCTAGGTGTAAAGTATTTGTACCAACACACACAGTAACCTAATGAAAACTTTACAAAATGACACAAAACCGGTTGAGAAAAATAGAGAATATTTATCTAAACAAAACAAGACCAAAATGACAAAAATCCACAGTATAAAAGTCAAGTTATAAATTAAAAAGTAAAAAGAGTCTTCATGTAGTTTTAAACACACACTAACACTGTTAGCGTGAAAATGTATCTTGGGTGCATAAAAAAATAACCCCACACGGGCGAGTGTGCGTCAAAAAGGGCTTGCAATGTGTCGATTTCACTCACGAGCGAGAACTTGCATTATTTCTCCTTTTATTGGGTCGGGCACGTCGTTTCTTTTCTCTGCAGGACAGCGTTCGTCGATCCGTTCAGCACTCTTGGGTCTGGGCAGGCCTTGCGTTGTTTTTACACGCCCAGCAGTGCATACATTGGAAATCCAGCCGCATGATGATCCGAGAACCATGCAGCGCAGGTTGCCATCTCCCAGCCTCTGTCAGCGATGCTGCGCGTTGTTTCTCCAGCTCCGTTCGTCAATTCTTCAGTCGCGTTACAGACTAGTGTCAATTTTTACCTGCGAAGCCGGCGGCGCGTCGATTTCCCATCCACAGATCGGAGTCACATCGATCTTTTCCCTGCATGGCATTCTGTGCGTGGATTTCCTTTTCTTTAGGCTGCCAGCTCCTCCTTTCAGGGTCCCAGGAACTGGATGGGCACCACTTGGCAGAGTAGGGGTCTCTCCAGAGACCCCAGGTGCTGGCAGAGAGACCTCTTTGCTGTCCCTGAGACTTCAAACAACAGGAGGCAAGCTCTAAATCAAGCCCTTTGAGATCTTCTCAAGATGGAAGGCACACAAAGTCCAGTCTTTGCCCTCTTACTCTGGCAGAAGCAGCAACTGCAGGATAGCTCCACAAAGCACAGTGACAGGTGGGGCAGCTCTTCTTCCTCAGCTCTTCAGCTCTTCTCCAGGCAGAGGTTCCTCTTGGTTTCATAAGTGTTCTAAAGTCTGTGGTTTTGGGTGCCCTTCTTATACACAATTTCTCCTTTGAAGTAGGCCTTCTTCAAAGCAAAGTCTCTCTTAAGTGTGAAATCCTGCCTTGCCCAGGCCAGGCCCCAGACACTCACCAGGGGGTTGGAGACTGAATTGTGTGAGGACAGGCACAGCCCTTTGAGATGTAAGTGACCACTCCTCCTCTCCCTCCTAGCACAGATGGCTCATCAGGAAATGCAGACTACACCCCAGCTCCCTTTGTGTCACTGTCTAGTGTGAGGTGTAAACATTCCAACTGTCAAACTCACCCAGACAGGGATTCCACAAACAGGCAGCGTCACAGAAATTGTATAAGCATGAAAATGCTCACTTTCTAAAAGTGGCATTTTCAAACACACAATCTTAAAATCAACTTTACTAAAAGATGTATTTTTAAATAGTGAGCTCAGAGACCCCAAACTCCAAATGTCCATCTGCTCCCAAAGGGAATCTACACTTTAATCAGATTTAAAGGTAGCTCCCCATGTTAACCCATGACAGGCCTTGCAAGAGTGAAAAACAAATTTAGCAATATTTCACTGTCAGGACATATAAACCACATTACTATATGTCCTAAGTTAACCATACACTACACCCTGCCCTTGGGGCTACCTAGGGCCTACCTTAGGGTTGCCTTACCTGTAAGAAAAGGGAAGGTTTAGGCCTGGCAAGTGGGTACACTTGCCAAGTCGAATTTACAGTTAATAACTGCACACACAGACACTGCAATGGCAGGACTGAGACATGATTACAAAGATACTTGTGTTGGTGGCACAACCAGTGCTGCAGGCCCACTAGTAGCATTTGATTTACAGGCCCTGGCACCTCTAGTGCACTCTACTGGGGACTTACTAGTAAATCAAATATGCCAATCATGGATTAGCCAATTAAATACACATTTTGTAAAGGAGCACTTGCACTTTAGCACTTGTTAGCAGTGGTAAAGTGCCCAGAGTAACAAAAACAGCAACATCAGAGTCCAGCACACATCAGCAACCTAGGGAACCAAGGCAAAAGGTTAAGGGAGACCACGCCAAGGATGAAAAGTCTAACAAGAGCGGTTACTAATGACTTATTACATGTTTCCCACTTACTGCTCACTGACAAACTCGGAGTCTGGATCTGTCAATTCCTTTCCAGCTTACCAGTGGCGGCCGGTAATTTTACAGAGGAGGGAGTGGTGGCGCACACAAACATACACCTCAATCACACCCCTTCATTCACACAAGCACACCCATTCACAACACTCAATAACAAATACACATGCACTCGTGCATGCACACACCAAACATAAAAAAAAAAACACACAAAAAAACTTACCTCAACAGTAGCAGCTCCCACAAGGGAGCTGTGGAGATCCCATGAGGGTTGGGACTGCTGCCATCCCTCATTGGCTAATGTTAGGTCAGCCAATGAGGGAAGGAAGAATTCCCAAGCCTCAGAGGTCCCAGGAAGCCAGGCGCCTGGTGTGTGGCAGTACAACCTTTGGGTCAGTTCCCTCCTGTCAGCTCCAGACTATGGTCTAAATTTGCCGTCCCTTCCTTCAGTGGTTGTGATAGGTTCCTGCAATCCATGTGGGGCATGGCAAGGCAGAGAACGTCAATGACTTCGCCACATTCAGTACCCGCACGTGCCCCTTTCACCAAAAATCAGCTCTCGAATTATCAATAAACTCAAAGGAAAGCTATTGCATAGTTCCACTCATGCGCACAGGATTAGCCAATTTTACAACAGTACTTCCCGGTTATATCGCAGGTCAGAAAGTCGACATTTCTCAAGGACTCATTTCTCTTCCCCCGATTCTGCATCCTCTTGTTCCTTTAATTATGTGTTTGTTCTCTTGGTATTTATTTAATCAGGGAGGGAGTGCTGTCCTAAGTGTCCAGAATTTGCATCACTTTCTTATACATTGAGCTGCACGATTTTTTGTACAAACATGTCGGCGTTAATTTCCGATTTTGAAACATGAACGATACATGCACGAAGCAATTCGGAGGCACATTTATTCACCAAGGAGTCTTTTCGATTGAACAATTTTATGACCTCTACAGATTCTGTAACAGAACGTGTCAGATCCGTCCACTCAGATGTTGCTGAAAAAACTAAATTCCACTAAATCAAAATTCTGTTTCCTAATCCCGTAAACGTTTTTACGTCATTCTGCCTACTACTGTCGCTAACGTGATTGAAAATAAAAATACATTAATCAACGTTTAATGAGAAAGCAATTTACATTATTCCAGGTATGAACTCTTAACAGCATACTTAATAAGAAATCAATGCCATGCAAGATTCCATGCGATTATTTTAATTCTCATATTTGCAGCAACGATTAAAGTGCCTTTATAGCTTCAGTAGATAACGCCAGAAAATAATCTAGTTGCAGATGGAAAATAAATATACCCTTACATCTTGAATATTATTTCATTCAACTTTTCTTGTCAGTATGAATATAACTAGGAAATTTTACAGAGAGACCAGAGGGAAGCTAAACTCAAATTGGCTTTTTGGATTTTTATAAACTACTAAATTAATTTGTGGTGTTATTGAAACCTGACTTTTCCTTGTCATAGTAATGAAATATTGGAAGCATAACCTGACCTTTCCATTCACTGAGTCATTTTGTTCTCTCGATCAATGAAAAAAATAGCTATGGAGAGGAGCCTTAGGGGTTTCGGTTCATTGGAAATGCCACGACTAACTAGAATACGTTACATGACTAATGTCTTGGACAATGGGAAATGATTTAAAGCTATTTAGTGGTAAAACTCTCAATGACCTTAGAAGCTGTTCATCTCATTAACATGAACAATTGGCTGTAAAGTAAGGATTTTACTTCAAAAATATTCCAGGTTAAAATATAACCTCTCATACATTGTGAAGTAAGCATAGTCACTTTAGGAAACAAGAAAAAAGTCATTTTGTTGTTGATCTTTTTACTAATTGAAGTTCTATTGTTCCTGTTTTTACACTCGTTTCAGTGTTAGATATTTATTGGAACACCATTGAGGTCGGGGAATGTAAAATGTCGGTGCATTTTTAATCTCTGACACAAGACGTTGCACTTGTACTGCTGATGAATTGTGGGTAGGCAGTTCTCTCATATTCACGTGATAATCTACATGAAGAGCAGACCATTTACCTCTCGTTTAGAGGCAAGCATGGCAGAAAGGAAGGTGGGATCGCACGGACTATAAAGTAGGCTATATTAGCTTCTAAATTGCTAAACAGAAGCAATTTCTACTGCTGTCACTATTATTTCCTTAATTAGGCATAATCTAATAACTTTATAACCTTCGTGGAATGTTTTAATTATTTTACTAAAATAATAGCATAATGTAATCTACTCAATTCAGAGACAATCAAAAAACGACTCTAATGTCCATTTAAAGTCGGATAATTAAGACTGTGGGGAACAGTGTGTAACAGTACATCCCATTGCAGGTCCCACGGCGATGTAACTGCAGGATTTTTACATTACCTCCTTAACCCTTTCTCTCCCAGCTCTTACTCAATAGCGTCATTATGCATGCCCTAGTAATCTTCCTGGTAATTCCGCTGCCCAGATTTACCAGTACCCTGAAATAGAGACCCATGAGCATTGTAAGATGCCGACCTCCCACCCAGCACCAGCGACCCCATTTTAATGGTTATTTGTTTTCATAGCTGGCAGGCAATACATGCATTTATATGCTATTGCTACTTATTTGGCACATTTATAGCAGCTTCGGTGGCTCTTGGTTGGTTACTCGTAGTTGTTTTGGAGACTAAGTGAGCCTGGAAGAGACTGTGCCAAGGCTCTCTATTGAGTGCTGCTGAGATTCCTGTCAGTGGAGGCAGAGATATTTTAGAAAATGGTGTGGTTTAAGTCTTGGGGTTTTCCTCTGTTGGTTTTACCTTCTACATCTGTGATCTTTTTCAGGTTTGACTTATTTTAGATAGTATTTTGATCTCCTACTCCAATTGTAATACTTGCCCTTCCCTATACTGTCAATTGACTGCAGGGTTTACTGAATATAAATTGAATATTTGTTTTTTTCTAACTCTACTAAACATAAACAAGCAGCATCTCCACCAACTATTAAGTCAGAAATTGTAGACTCCTCTGAACCATCAATTGGCGCAATTGTGGAAGAGTTACAAGTTCTAATCACAATTTTGCTATGAAGATCACAAATATTCTTAAAGTCATGACAGGTTTATCATTGAAAGTTTCCGATAGTGAAATCAAAATCAGAGATAACATCTACGATAGAGCAATCACTTCCTACTGCTGCAAAATCCGTTTAGATTTGAAAAATCGAAACAGACAATACCATTTGAGGATTTATATTCTACCTGAAGACATTGAGGTTACTGATTGATTGAATTAAAAGCTACTTCCAAAGAGCAAACAGCTGCTGCTAAGAAGCAGCCAAGCTCTAAACAGTAGTTTTGCTTCAGATCGTCATTTAGGATTGCTTAATGTCTTTTTTAAAACACGGTTCAGAGTCTAGGTTCCTGAACTTCAAGGGCAAGCAGTTTTAGAGTTTGGCTGCCAAATGTGGAAAGGTGCATACCTGTCAGCATCAAGGCAGTGTGCACTCTACGGGCAACTAAAATGCAAAAACCTAGCAATTTCAAGCTAACATAATTTATGCATTGTGCTGATATGATGTTGTTTAACCTTTTGCATTGCAGAGTTTAATCTTGAAGACTTATGTCCAGTACGCATATAAACACTGTTCACATGTGATGTACTGCTGCAGGCTTTCAGACTGGGTCAGGGTGTGATCCCCTTCCAGAGCCTTCTAGAAGATTTCCCTGTAGCATGCCTGGGTGTGGTTTGTGGGCTGGGCCAAGTCTCTATATAAGGGAGCCAGCCCAGCTCCACGTGCTCACTATTCAGAGGTCCCGGTGCAGAGCAGCAGCAACTTCCTGAGCTCCTGTTCCGGCGGCCTACTTAGATCCTCCAGGCCTCGCCCTTTTTTCACTTCATTTGGTGATCCTAGATCAGGGCGGTAAGACGGAGGTCGGGCTGGGCCCCCGACTCCGTTATCTAAGACGCTCGAGTTCTTGGGCCTAATCTTTGCATGATAAGCGATTTGACTCCTGTGCGTGTCAATGTGCGCTTGGTTGTTTCACGACATTTACATGTGGATACTCGAATCAGCAAGACGCGCAATTCTTTTCTCGTGCTTAATTCATGTTATTCATTGTACGCTACCATTCCTTGGCAGTTATATGGTGGCATTCAAATCGGCAAGACGCGCGATTCGTTATCTTGTACTTCAACTCTTGATATTCACTGTGCGCTACCATTCCTAGGCAGTTACATGGTGGCATTCGAATCGGCAAGACGTGCGATTCTGTTCTCGTGCTTAATTCATATTATTCATTGTGTGCTACCATTCCTTGGCAATTACATGGTGGCCTTCGAATCGGCAAGACGCGTGAATTGGTTTCTTGTACTTCAACCCTAGATATTCATTGTGCGCTACCATTTCTAGGCAGTTACATAGTGGCATTCGAATCGGCAAGACGCGCAATTCTTTTCTCGTGCTTAATTCATGTTATTCATTGTGTGCTACCATTCATTGGCATTTACATGGTGGTCTTCGAATCGGCAAGATGCGCAATTTGTTTTCTTGTGTTTTAACCCTTGATATTCATTGTGCGCAACCATTCCATGCCAATTACATGGTGGCTTTCGAATCGGCAAGACGCTCAATTCATTTTCTTGTGCTCTAACCTTTGATATTCATAAAGTGCTACCATTCCTAAGCATTTATATGGTGGTACTCGAATCAGCAAGCCGTACAATTCTTTCCCTGTGTGTAATTCGTGTTATTCATTGTACGCTACTATTTCCTGACATTCGTTTGGTGACCTTCGAATCAGCAAGCCGTACGATTCCTTTTCTGTGTTAAAAAATCACGGTGTTCATAATGCGCTACCATTCTAAGGCATTTACTTGGTGGTTTTCAAGTTGGCAAGTGGTGTGATTTATTTCCAGAGTTTTTATTTGTGTTATTCATGGTGCACAAATCATTCAATGGTATTTTCTACCTATGTGAAAATCTGTAATGTGCACAATTCATGTTCTGGAAATTTGAGGGAACAAAAAGTCAGAGTTCAAGATGTAATGTTGTGTGTTCATAACATGTTTCCTCAAAACCTGATTCATATGATGGTTTAGAAATCATTCAGATTGTTTCCTGATCCTCAGGCATAGGATGGTACTTGAATTTGAAAGTTGCATTTAACCTTTCTTGATTCCCTCACAGGTACCCAGTCATCTTGAAGCCTAGTCATTTTAAGTCTATGCTTAGTTTGTCCATGTTTTCAGAATGACAATGTTTAGAGTCATAGTCTAATATTGATTCATATGATAAAATCGTGATATTGTGTGTTTTAACCTGTTTGCTTCCTACAGGTCTCCTTCCCAGCTGTTCCCTTCCTAATCCCCTTTTCCCCACTTGGACTCTCTTAGACTCTGTGACATTTCTAATCAGAGTATTGGAGCTGTCTTGTGGGGGAAGTGTTGGGAACGTGCATAGACCCCGAGGATCTGGTGACTCTGACAATGCCAGAATTTTGGTTCCCTTTACTCTTGGAATTAGCAGGACTATTATATTATTGGTGCCCAGCTCATGCTTTGGCCTGTATCAACAGAATTTCTGGTGAAGAAAGAGCAGACCTTTCCTGTGTACAGCTCTTAAAGTAATCAGCAAAGATTTGATAATGATGAGTTTATCCACCAGCAGCCAGTGAAGCTGTTTGAGATCGTCCGATAGAATGTTATTTTGGAATACTTAAAATGAGCCTGACAACAGCAGTTTGTACTATCTGAAGTTTGTTTAAAAGGTTTTACAGACACCTAAGAAAACGGAATTAGCGCAATCAAGCTAGGATGTCACCAAGGCTTCCGCAATCATCTTTCTGGTGTCCACTGTTCAGAATTTTAGAGACATAAATAGTGATTTTAAAAGTCCAAAGCAAACTCCAGTAATATCGTGAATGTGTCGTTTAAAGGAGAGACACTATCAGATGTTACACCAAGATTTCAGACAGACTGCACAGGTAGAGGGAACGCATTCAAAGTTTATGGACAGAGACAGCTCAAATTAAAAGGAGAAGGGTTGTCAAAAAACAAAACTTCAGATTTACCACAGTTAAGCTTCAGGCAATTCAGCCACAAACAGGCAGCCCTGAAAATGTTCTTCCAGTGAGGCATGGACTTGCTGAAAGGATAGAAATAATTGTGTAATCAGCATCTGATATAACCTTAAAGACTCATAGGAAAGACAACAATGGTCAACAGTAATGCACATCCCGTTTGTCCAAAATGTTTTTCTTCGGTGCTCTTACGTTACAACACACCTGTTGCCCTGATGTGAAAAGTCTAATCAGAAAATCTGTTTAGATTGCTAATATCAACATAAGGTAACAGAGCACTCAGAAAGATATTTTGTTGTGCTTTAATTAGACATGTTAATTAAATAAGAAGAACACACTCATAGAAATCAATTTATGTAGAGCACCATTTTATTTTCTATATCAATTTTACACTTAATATGATTCTTGAGATGAGCAATTATTTTTATTATAATACAAGTGAGGGTTGTGATTTTTTTCCATGTTCTTTGTCAAGTTGGAGACTCAACCAACACTTTTTTCCTCCCAAATAAGAAACTTCTTCAGGGCAATAGCCTGTACACAAATATGTAACCCAAGAGGAATAAAAATTTAATGTGTATCCTGATAGCCTCTCAAAATCCAAAAATGTCAGTCTACAAACCTTCATAGGAAAAAGTAAGATGTACGTTCTTAGAATCTCGAATGGCCCGCTTACTCACATTTCAATTAAGTACTTTATAGGTCAAGTCAAAAGCCAGAATTTCGATATTGCAACCAACGGAGAACTCTGGTAAGCTTCCTGGTTAGGATTAACAAGAAACCCGCATGTCCCTTGGCTGCTGCCTGCTGTGTGTGTGTAAGTTATGGAATTTTAACCCTTAAGGAAGAGAATAGTCGTTACAATATCAAAGCACCAATTGTGGATATCTAGTCGTGCTAGACCGGGTCAAAGGCAAAATATATGTCAGACCATGATGGAGCACAAATCAGATACAAGAAGTGGAAAGGGCCCAGTCGGCGCTTTCCTTCTGACTTAAAAGAAATTTTGAAGAAAATGTTCTGAGATGGTAAGGCTCAGCAGGGTAAGCCTGCAGGAGGTGAGCAATGATGAGGCGTTAATGTCAGTGAGCAACTGGACAAAGTTGAGATGAAGATTTTTATATCTCTTTTTTGAAAGTTGAAAATCTGCAGTGGGACAAGGCAAGAGGCTGGAGCAGAGAGTTACACAAGGCTGAATACCCCTTGGGCAAAAGACCACAGTGCAGGATTTTTTTGCAGCTCAGAATGATGTAGTTGGAGCTACTGTAAAGTCAGGTCAACCGGCGATGCACCTTGGGAGCACAGACGAGCAAGATGGTCCTGGTCTTCCCTTGGTTCTCTGAGCAGTTTTTATCAAAAACTTTCAAAAACCCATGGTTTGGAGTTTGGCTATTTAGGTACAATTAGCACCACCACCAAAGGTTCCTGGACTAGAGGGGCACCACTCAGAGAGTTATGGCTCAATCGGGCCGGGTCCACATGTGTGTTCAAAGTAGTTAATCCTTTTTCTGAACCTGAGGCTCTGATCAGGAGACCAGACACCTTGCCCTTGGAGTCACTCTAAAAATCCTTGGTTCAAGCAGTGATACAGGGCTCAACACAGAACAGGCCTCAGAAGATACAAGACAGGCTCCAGGCACCAAAGTAGTCATTCCAGGTGCAACAAAGCAGTCTTGTGAATTACACAGCAGGCCACAGAAGCAGGCAGTCCTATGAGAGTCCTTCTGCTGGTCCAGAAAGTGAACTGAAGAGTGGGCCTGAGGATCCTATTTTATACCTGGTGCCTTCTTTGAAGTAGGGGAAGTTTCTCGAGAATTTCCTTTGAAGCACTTGATGTTTCCTGACTCCCCTGCCCTGAATCCAAGCTGACTGCATGAACAATGCATAGATGGCAAGTCCTTTGTGTGAAGGCAAAGCACAGCCCATCCAGTTGCAAGCTGGGCTGTGCCTAGCTCCGCACCCCATCCTGCCAGTTGATGGCTTATCCAGACACACCTAGAGCCTTCTATTGTGAGGCTGCCTGAGAGGCAAAACTTGTCCAACTTCTAACTACACCCAGTCATGTGACCTAGGAACAATCTGCAGGCACCGAATAGTTAGGGCAGAGAAATGCCCACATTCTAAAAGTGACATTTTCAAAATTGTAACTTAAAATCCAACTTCACTAATAAATAGGATTTTTAATGACAATTTCCTAGACACCAAACATGAAATGCGTACTTGTTCCCAATCAAATGATAGTACCTGTTAAATGCAGTAAGACAATTCAAGGTTATTCTTGAGGTAGGCCTCACAGTTGTAAATAACACATTTAGGAGTTTGCACTATCAGGACATGTAAAATGTAAAAGTACATGTCCAATCTTTTACGTACAATACACTCTGCCCTGTGAGCCAACTAGGGCCTACCAAAGGAGTGACTTGTGTACAATAAATGGGGAGCGTAAGACTTGGCAATGGGATTGTATTGCCAAGTTGAATTGGCAGTTTAGAACTTCATTCAGGCTGCAATGGCATGCCTGGTAATGTGTTTTAAGGAGCCTACTTAAGTGGGTGACACAATAAGTGTTGCAGGCCCACTAATAGGATTCAATTTGTTTTCACCGTGGGTGTATGGCATTGCACTCTATAAAACACTTATAAGTAAAGTAAGTATGCCAATTTGTTTGAAGTCAATTTTACTGGTTAACAATTGTAAAGTGCACTGAATCATAAAGCCAACAAAATGAATTTCAGCAAAAAGTAGAAGGTAAAGGCAACAGGTTTTTGTGTGACACTGCAGAGAGGGTCAAGTCCAATACTAATTAAACATTTGTTGATAAATGTGAGATTAATAAGGGTCACATTATCCTTTACACTGTAAAATTAGTAAAACTAAACCTACAAAAAGTGATAATTAAGTTTCTGCATCTTATCAATCTTGTAATGATAAAGGTCACATGATAAATTTATTTTCTAAGGGTTAACCAGTAACATCTTTTTGCAAAGGAATCATTTTCTACATGCAGGGGATCCACTGCACTAATACAAAGACTGAGGAATTCTGACATGAAATATGATATTTTTGACTCTTCAGCTAAGTTAATCAGGAAAGACAATATACCCAAATCATTTCATCATCCTGATGAACTTTAAGAATTCCTTGACAACCATTTTCCTATCTCTATGGACATATAGGAGGTTACAAAATGATGTGACTAATGGATTTCTATTCACAAATGTGTTAGCATAATTTGATTAGGAATGACCAACTTAAAGGCTTAGTTGCTGGCTTCTTTTTTTACAAGCAAATGTGGGCCATACGATTGTCATTGGTATTCTATATTGTTTATTTTATGTTGTCTGTTTCAACTTTTCTTCAAAGTTTCCTATTAGTTATCAATTTGGTCGACTTATTGTCAAAGAATGGTTTCAAGTTCCCTAATCAGCTTCAAATCCATTTTAATGTTAAAAGTTTAAGACATCCTGTTAAATGTATGAAAATACAACACTATCTGGTTAGACATAAAGCTGAGTTCAAGAGACTCATATTGATTATAAAATCTTATTTGATATGAAAAAATAAGTGGTTGGAAATATTATTTCCTATCCTTGCATGGTGAAAAGAATGGAGTTGCATTCTTATTTCCTAAAATACAAAAAACTCCAACTTCAGATACTAAATAGGCATTTTGATATTAATGGTAGATTTGTATGTTAAGTTTGATACTAATGGTAGATTTGTATGTAACTTTTTAAAAAAAAAATTACGAATGCTTTATTATATGAAAGTATAAGCAAAAAGGAACAATAACTTAAAGAAAAAAATGATCAGACTTATTCCAAAAAGCAATACACAAAACTGTAATATATACAGAGTTTAAGAATAAAGCATGAATATACTACTGGCTATAAATACTGGATTATGAGCTAAAAGAATAGAATGAACCTCTTCTAGACTTGCCCTTTATGTGTTTTGTTTCAAAAAAGAAAAGAGAGGATATAAGATAGATACAGCAAAGAGGAGTAAGAAGGAAAAGATATAGAAAGAAGAAAATGAAAAAGAGAGAAATGAAAAGATAATAAAAAAAAAAAACATTACCAGAACCAGTAATTATCATAAAACATCAAACAATGAGAACAGTCATTAAATAGTATCTTAAACATGTATTGAAACTATAATTTCATGGTGACTGGAATACGGAAGTGCTATTATGAAATTCAGATGGTGGGAGACATAAATAAGTGGAAAGAGGTGACCAAAATGAGTCTTTTTGAAGAAGTAGTTTTGTAGAGATAGCAGATGCCCTGTCTAATCTGTGATGGGGACAAAGCAAGTTCCACCATCCATTAAAAGTGATCTTAGTAGCATCCTTCCAGTTTGACGTGATAACTTGTAATGCTAGAGCAATGAGCAAATCCACAAAACGGCCCACTTTATGGGCACCAATCCAAATAGGAGAAGAACTTCCCAAAAAAGATGTTGACAATGTCAAAAGGAAGATTAACATTGCATATCTGTGTAATTTTATTACAAATTTTGTGCCAAAAAGAAGCAATAGCTGGGCATTGGAAGAAAGGGTGTAGGTGAGTGCCTGGTGTATCAGAGCAAGTACAACAAAAATCCAGAATGCTTGGGTTATATTTAGAGAGATGGAGAGGAGTTAAAAAAGAGTTTATGATAAAAATAATAAATGGTCTGTGTAGTACTGGCATTACAGGATGTATGATGGATGTTGGACCAAATGCAATTCCATGTTTGAACACAGAGAGAGCAATTGATGTCCGATTCCCAAGTAAGCTCTATTTTATTTTTAACACAGCTTGGGAAGTTATAATGTAGGTATGTATATATGTGAGAGGCTTTGGTAGGGGTGTAGGGAGAAAGCTGCATAGGAACTAAAGCTGGAGCGGGGCTTGGATCTAGCAATAAGATATTTAGTTGTTGTGCCAGAAGGGTTATTAAGCTTTGATATTTTGGCATGTTGGTGGCTGATAAATGAAATTTAATTTGGAGTTCAGAAAAAGGGAGAGGTAGGATATGCCTAAACAATTGTTTGACTTGTAAAATACCTTTAATTACCCACTCTCTCCTGAAGAGAGTACAATTAAATAACTTGACATTTCTATTATTATACCAAATAGAGGAGTCCAGGAATGTTTGTAAGGATGATAATGGTTTAGTAGAGAGTGGATAAACAATGGAGATGGAGTTCTTAAGACAAGGAGATGAGAAGCCTCTAGGAGAGTATGAAAAATATGATATTGATTGTAATGGGAAAGGGAAAATAATTGCCTCCTCCAATTTATACCAAATCGATGGAGACATTTCTTGAGGAGAATAGATACAAGGTAAAACTTGTTTCAATATAAAGGAGGAATGATATTGACGATGATTCGAAAAATTAACTCCACCTACATCCTTAGGTTTGCACAGTGAGGAAAGAGCTATGCATGCTTTGTGTCCATTCCATAGAAAGTTTATTAAAATGCTATTAAGCAATAAAAAAATATAAAAAAATCTAAGGTATTTTGACCAGTAACATAGACAGATAAAAATTGATCACTGTGAGCATAATCATTTTGATGGATTCCAACCTAACCCACCAGGATAAATACAGAGGAGACCACTTACCCGACATGCTACAAATTTTTTGAACAAGATCTGCCAAATTAAGCTGAATAGTAGCCGGAATTGAAAGAGTGTACTTAATCCCTAGACATTTTATATGTGTGGGGGTCCATTTAAAACCCGTTTTCTCAAACATATGTTTTAAACAAAATTCATTGAAAGGAAGAACTTCAGATTTAGTTAAGTTTAATTTATAACCTGAGAGGCTAGAGTATGAGTTCAGTAGTTCAATAAATACTGGTAATGATGTCTGCAGATTAGAAACATACAAGATAACATCATCAGCATAAGCAGTACATTTTATTTGCAAATCTTTATGCACAAACCCAGTAAACAAATTAGATTGCTTCAAGGAATAAAAGAAAGGTTTCAAAGATAAAATGAATAGCCAGGGGAGTAATGGACACCCTTGCCTAGTATCTCGATAAAGGAAAAAAATAAGAAGATTGAACTCCATTTAAAAAGATAGATGTGGATGGGGAAAAATCTAATATATTAATATATTTTAAAATTGTAGGTCCAAAACTCTGCCATTTCAGGGCTTCCTTCATAAAAAGCCAATTAATACGATTGAAAGCTTTCTCTGCATCCAAAGTAATGGCAGCCATTGGAATAGTACTTGTAGAAGCAAGATGTAAAATATTTAGTAAGGCTCTGGAATTATCAGTAATATATCTGCCTTTAACAAAGCCAGTTTGTTCAACACCAATTAAATCCTGTATAATCTGATTTACCTGAACAGCTAATATCTTAGCAAATATCTTACAGTCTAAATTAATGAGAGAAATTGGCCGATAATTAGCACACAGAGAAAGGTCCTTGTATATTTTAGGGATGAGGTAAAGCATTGCTTCAGAAAACTTACCTTGAGCCCCATCATTCTGAATAAATTAATAATAAAGAGAATGCTAATGCGGAAGAAGAATGTGTGAAAAATGAAGGTACAATTCAGCTGTAAAGCCATTCGGGCCCAGAGCTTTATCTTTTGGTAATTTTGTTAAAGCAGTCTTAATATCCTGCACAAATATTTCTATATCTTGGGAAGAAAGGTCTTGAGGCTGATTTGGTTGAGATGGGAGAGATTTAAAAAAGGATTCAAGATCTGCCTCAGAGGCGGATGATTCAGCCGTCTAGAGATTTTGATAAAAATCAGAAAAACATTGCAAATTATCCTCATTTTTAAAATGATAATTCCCCTTGTCGTCTATGATATGTGAAATCTTGGATTTGAGGGATTTAACTTTAAGATAATTTACAAGCATCATTCCAGCTTTATTACGCCCACCATAAAATTTAGAATTAATTTTTTAAAGCATGCCTCAGGCTTGTTCAGTGAACTTCTTATTAAAATCCAGTTTGGATTGAATAAGGAGTAAAAGAAGAGCCGACTCTGTGAGAAACTTTTTCTTTTTTGTAGCCACATATTCAATAATGAAGCCTCTGGCCGAGGCATTAAAAGCATCCCAGACAATATGGAATTGCAAGGAAGGCGTCAGATTGAGATCAAAATATTCCTTAAGAAATACTTCAAATTTATCTACAAAGACCTGATCCTTCAGCAAATAGTTATTAAAGTGCCATCTCCTTGACCTACAAGATTCAGTTGTTATGTCAATATCTATAAACATAGGTGCATGATCCTATATTAGTATATCGCCTATTTCATCGTGCACTGGACCAGTAAGCAAGTGAGGTGTCAAACAAATATAATCAATTCTAGATTTTGAATTGTGCATGGAAGAATGAAAGGTGAATTCTAAACTATCTGGATTGTATATCCTCCAAGCATGTTTCAACCCTCTGGGATGAATGGCATTCTTGAAAGTTTTTTGCATTTTATTAGGGATGTATCTGGAAAGGGAGTGCCTGTCCGTAAAGGGGTCCATAACTTGATTACAATCTCCGCCCAATATAAGATTATCATTCAGACAGGAACGTAAAACTGTGAAATATTTTCCCAAAATTTTAGATCAATACCTGTAGGGCCATAAATATTGAGTAAGGTGTATGGGACATTATTGATAGTGAGGTGAAGAAGCCACCAACCTTCATCATCTCTCTCCTCTCTAGCTGTATGGAAAGTGATTTCTGAAATAAAATTAGAACCCCATTTTTATTATGGAGCCCCGTAGAACAAAAAATATGACCAACCCACTACCGCCTCAAAGAATTAATATCCTTATCAGAGGTATGAGTTCCTTGCAACATGGCAACCTTGCAATTTAACTTGGAAAGATGTGAAAGGACTCTCTGTTTCTTACTGGGATTGCGTAAACCTTTCACATTCAAAGAAACAAAACGCATGACTTTAACCATTTTGCAGAACAAAAAGATATATCTGTAGCAACATTATCAACATAAAATAATTTATATAATAGTAAGTTAGAAACCACTGGACATTATGATACCAAAAGGTATGTAGAATGAACAACCAAATCTCATTCGAATAAGAAAGAAGGAAGGCAGAAAAGAGAGAAGAAAGAAGAAAAAGAGAGAAAAAGGTGATACAAACAGAGTAGATGGCAAAGAGCCTAATGGCTTGAGCCATAGTAAGACAAAGTAAAAACAAAACAGTGACAATAAAGTGGGAGAGTGGGGAAGCATGGAAAAAGCTAAGATGGCAAATGAAAAAGTACAATCTTTGTATGTTACTTTAAAGAAGCAAAGATGAACCAGTCCATAATGAGCATTTAGTAATTTCAACCCTGGACACAGCGAAAGAAACTCTTTGCGAGGAGCAGCCGTAGCATGTGGCACATTCTGTGAGAAGAAAATCCTATGACTAGATCACAGCATCTGTTTCCTTTGCTTGGCTGCATTCAAAACCATAAGTAACTCAGTATACTCCCAAAAAAGAACAATTATGCCCCTTGGAGTATCAGGTGATGAGGCACTGGCAGATCTGGGCCCCATACGATGTGCGCGTTGTATATTAAGAGCAGTACCATCCTTGAGCCCAATTATTTTTGGAATATTAGTTTTCAGGAAAGAGATTATGGCCCTCATTACAACCCTGGCGGTCGGTGATAAAGCGGCAGTAATACCGCCAACAGGCTGGGCGTAAAAAAAATGAATCACGACCATGACGGAAACCGCCAACACAGACAGCCACTTTAACACTCCGACCACCACAGCGGTAGAAACAAACACCGCAGCAGTCACCGCCAACAGACAGGTGGAAGACAATGTAATGCCCACACTATTACAAGGCGCCAATCCGCCAGCTTTTCCGGGGTGGTACCAACACCATCAAAAGCACGGAAGAAACAGTCTGTGGAACGGAAAGCACTCACCTCTTGACACCCAACGAGGAACCAGGATGCCATGGAGCCCGAGTTACAGGTGTTACCAATGTTGGTTTACCCCCTCTTTTACCAGGAACATCAAAGACGGCGGCGATGACGACAACGGTGAGTACTGCACCTAGCACGCAGGAGAGGGGGAGGGGAAAAAGAGAGTGACACACACACACACAACACACAACACCCCTACCCCTCACCCACAACAACAGCCACACAAACACATCCAAATACATCACAGATAAACCCCTACACCCCCTGGAAGAACACAAGGACCAAATGAAATGGTTTTAACAAGTGTAATCATCGAAAATCCAGATAGGCCAACATAACTTTAAAAGATCAGTATATACAAATATTTACAGCAAGTACACAAGTCCATGTTCTGTTCCATTACATGTCCGTGGACTACTGGTCCCAAAAAGCATGGTCAAAGCCCACACACGACACCTGCCTCAAAACAGAGAGAACACTGTAGGCGCATCAGGTCGAAAAAAACCCATAGGTACCTCAGGGGGAAGGGGAGGGGGCACCTCAGCCGGATGATGGGACAACACCACTGCTCCACAAGGGGGCTCCATGCCCACTGCTTGCTCCTTGGGAGTGCAAAGCCACAGTCTCTCAAGTCTCTCAAGTGGGTGGTTTGCCCACTGCTTGGTCCTGGGGAGTGCAAAGCCACAGTCTCTCAAGAGGGTGGTTTGCCTAATGTTTGGTCCTGGGGAGTGCAAAGCCACAGTCTCTCAAGAGGGTGGTTTGCCCACTGCTTGGTCCTAGGGAGTACAAAGCCACAGTCTCTCAAGTGGGTGGTTTGCCCACTGCTTGGTCCTGTGGAGTACAAAGCCACAGTCTCTCAAGTCTCTCAAGTGGGTGGTTTGCCTAATGTTTGGTCCTGGGGAGTGCAAAGCCACAGTCTCTCAAGTGGGTGGTTTGCCCACTGCTTGGTCCTGGGGAGTACAAAGCCACAGTCTCTCAAGTGGGTGGTTTGCCCACTGCTTGGTCCTGGGGAGTGCAAAGCCACAGCCTCTCAAGTGGGTGGTTTGCCCACTGCCTGGTCCTGGGGAGTGAAAAGCCACAGTCTCTCTAGTGGATGCTTTTCTCCACTGGTTCTGGAGGGGGCATGGTGTCCAGAGTGCTTCATCCTGCCAAAGACTGGGGTAGTGGGTGCTTTTCTCCAATGGTTCTGCAGGGGGCATGGTGCCCAGAGTGCTTCATCCTGCCAGGGACAGGGGTAGTGGATGCTGTTCTCCACTGGTTCCGGAGGGGGCTTTGTGCCTAGAGTGCTTCATCCTGCCAAGGCCTGGGGTAGTGGATGCTTTACTTCACTGGTTCTGGAGGGGACTTTGTGCCCAGAGTGCTTCATCCTGTCAAGGACTTGGGTAGTGGATGTTTTTCTCCACTGGTTCTGGAGGGGGATTTGTGCCCAGTGTGCTGCACCTGGGGTGTGGCAGTTCCCATGCCCTAACCTGGGTGTGTGAGCCACGTGATTTTCAGGGAACAGGTAGCATGATACTCCATGGAGGTAGAGACACAATCAACCCAGCAGCGACTTAGCCTGCCAACTGCTGGTAGTGCCAGTGCTGGTTGTGGTGTCGCATGTAGTGTGTGCAGGGTCCAGGACATCTCCTGCAGCCTCGGACGGCTGCCCACTGGGAATGCTGCTGATGTCTGCTGTGGTGGCACTGGCTGGGCACATCATCGGGCAGGTGGCGGTGTCTGCAGCGGTGTCTGCAGCGGTGTCTGCGGCGGAGATGCTGCCGGTGGCACACGTGTCAGCACCTGTGGAGGGAGACACCAGGCATCTCCTGCAGTCTCGGAAGGGTGCCCACTGGGGATGCTGCTGATGTCCACTGTGGCGGCACTGGTTGGGCACATCGCGGGGCAGGTGGTGGTGGCTGTGTCTGCGGCGGAGATGCTGCCTGTGGTGCAGGTGTCAGCACCTGTGGAGGGAGACACCAGGCCGTCTCCTGCAGTCTTGGAAAGGTGCCCAATGGGATGATGCTGGGGACTGTAGTAGAGGCAGCAGACGTGCAGGTGGCGATGCAGGTGTCCATGCAGGTGGCGGTCATTGCGGTGGTGGCCACTGCTGTACAGGTTACTGTTCTGTCTTGCAGAAGGAGTGACACAAGTCCCTCACCTGAAGGCTCCGTGCCCTGAGCTGACTTGAACATCGCTGCTGGGACCTTTGCACTGTCCTCTTTGGTTCTGGAAGAGGCCTTGCTGGGTGGTTGGTGCGACTTTTCCCTTCGGCATGTGGGCACCTTCTTCACCTTGGCAGGTGGCAGATTAGGGTGGTCCTTGGCCTCACTAGGTGGCACACTGGCAGCCCTAATGGTTGCTGCTTTTGCTTTTCCCGGACTTTCAGGGACCACAGTGCTCGAGGAGTTTGTGGCTGAGGTGCGGGGCTGGGATCCGGACATCCCGGCCCTAGGGGAAGGATGGGCGGGAGGTGTGAGGGAGGAGGTCAATGGAAGCTAGGAAAAGTTTTTTAGACACACTGGGACGGGAAGATGGAGGAGGTTTGGGGGTGGAGGAAGAGGTAGTGGTTGTAGGAGGTGTACTTCTGCTGAGTTTGGGTAAAGGTGCATGGACTGGAGGCTGTTGTGAGGTGGATGGCTGTTGAGTGGGTAGTTTGGGAGGAGGGCTCACAGACACACTGGGAGAGGACACATGGGACATGTGCATGGTGGTGGGGATGGTGATTGCACCTGAGCGGTGTGTGGTGATGGGCGTGCTGGTGATGGAGGTAGTGGCTGAGGATGTAGTGCATGCAGGTGTGAGTGGAGATGAGACAGGGAGGGAGGTGGAGGACGTGGAGGAGGTGGACACAATGGAGGCAGTGGATTTTGGTGTATCTGAATGGGTATGGTGCTTGTGTGATGTGTGGTGCTTATGTTTGCTTGAGCCACATTTGTGTGTTGATGTGTGTGCATGCTGGTCTGATGGTGTGCTTGGGATAGGCTGAGGTAGAGGGGATTGGGTCTGGGTAGTGGAAGTTGGAGGGGGGAGGCTGGATACAGGGACAATGGCTGCCAGCAGTGCTAAGGGCAGAGTCTGAAATACTCTCTGTTGGGCTGCCACGCCAGAATGAATGCCCTCTAGGTATGCATTTATTTGTTGCAAATGCCTCTCTATCACCCTGGGTGGCATTCAAAATGGTTGAGTGCCCAACAGTGAGGGATCTCAGGAGGTCAATAGCCTCCTCACTGAGGGCAGCAGGGCTCACTGGGGCAGGGGCTGAGGTGCCTGGGGTGAAGGAGATGCCCACCCTCCTGGGTGAGCGGGCATGGGAAACACGCTGAGGGGCTGCTAGGAGGGCGGTACTGGTAGGTGGGGTGGCGCTGTACCTGTTGTTGCGGTGGGCACAGAGGTGCCCACCACCGCAAGGGAGTTCCCATCAGAGGAGTAGTCGCTGTCACTGGTGACGCCTCCTGTCCCCGTCGTGGAGCTCCCCTCGCCCTCCGTTCCACTGGTGCCTTCAGACTCAGTACATTCACCCTCCTGGGCCATGTGGGTTGCAGCTCCCTCCTGCTCCGGTGCCACTGCTCCTCCACCAGATGATGCTAATGAACCCAAGGACAGGGTGACAAAACAAAACGGGAGGGAAAGACAGAGAAGACACATGGTCAATGCCTGAGACAACACAACTGTGGACGGAGACAACACACAGGGAGCAGCTCTATGCACTAGGCCATTCACTAACAGTTCTTAGGAAAGTCACCTGGCCATGGGGGACTTTGCTTAAGCCCATTTGCTGCACACCTGGAACCCACAGGAGCCTGACTTGGTATAGATGCCCATACCACTATTGGGGTTGGAGTGCCAAAGAGCCTGCCTAACAAGGGACCTACCCTAGCAAATTTGCCCTGCTCTAGGGGAACCCACAGCCCACTTCCCCCACCCAGACACCTCATAAAGCGCACAGAGTCAGCTGAATTACACTGTTCTCACCCCCTTGTGGCTGCTGTGATGCCCTCAAGTGCCCATCCAACTCCGGATATGCCACCGCCAGGATCTGGTACATCAGGGGCGTCATGGTGCAACGGGCACCCCTTCCACATTGGGAGGCCATCCCCAGCTGGGCCTCCGCCGTCTTCTTGCTCCAGCGGTGCAGGTCCTCCCATCTTTTGCAGCTGTGGGTGATCCGTCTATGGTAGACCCCCAGGGTCTGCAATGGCAAGCTAAATATACTTTTTCTGGCGGGCATTGACCTAAAAGGAAAGGTAAAGTAAGAATGGATTTTACTCCCCACTCCGGTTATTCTTACTCATTGGGCACAAGTTCCCAACCATGCCCTGAAACACATAAACTGACCATCCTCACATGCTGGCCACAGCCCCACCCCCACATGTATCTTCCATCCACGCCACTCCATACATTCATGTCCCATCCATCATGCTCACAGTGTATTCACCTGTTTGACTGGAGGACCGTAGAGTAGTGTGTACTGGGTGAGGACCCCAGCCACCAGTTTGTCCAACTCTGCAGCGGTGAAGGCAGGGGCCCTTTCCGCAGATACTGTAGCCATTGTCGCTTCCAGACTCAGGTCACAGCAGCACTTGCAGTGTAGGTCCTCTCCTGTTGAAGGTCAGGTATCAAGTGAGTGAACAGATAAAAACAATGGAAGTCACGTCCGCTGTGGTGCGTACCGTCACCGCCGGCGTACATCATCATTGGCTCCTGGAACCCATAGGGCCCAATGATAACCAATGTTGAATTGCATCGCAGTCTTCGTCCGCCTACCACGAAGCTGCACAATGCCAGCGCAGCTACCTAATTTCCCCCTGTCCCTCCTTACTGGTCAGGCAGCTGCCATTTCAGGGGGCCACATGGTGGGCAACTAACTGCGTCACAGCACCTTTGGGCAGGAATACGGACAGACAAAGCCACACACTGATTACATCACTATAGTGCAAAACACCCTTGTGCAACCTATGTGGTATATGACCCTCTGCTCACCCTTCTCCTCCATAGGGCACATCCGCTGGGGCAGATGATGAGATGGCGTCATCCTCTGGTATACAGACCCCTGGTGGACCTGTCAACAATGGAAGACAGATACATCATTATCACCTACAGACTTGATTGTGCCACAATCCATGAACTGTGTGCCTAGTTGGAGCCAGACCTGATGTCAGCTATCTGGCATCCCACAGGAATCCCCCCTCTAATGCAGTGTTGTCTGCCCTGCTGCAAACACATGCACAGCTACATCGTTTTCCCCCAGGTGGAGGATTTGCCCACAGTGAAAGGTGACTTCTATGCCCTGGGACATATCCCCAACATCAATGGTGCCATTGATGGTATACATGTGGTATTTGTCCCACCCTGCAGGTATGAACAGGTGTATGGAAGCCGCAAAAGCTACCATTCCATGAATGTGCAGATGGTGTGTTTGGGAGACCAGTACATCTCCCATGTGAATGCCAAGTATCCTGGCTCAGTGCATGATGCTTACATTTTGAGGAATAGCAGCATCCCTTATGTGAACGGCCAACTCTAGAGGCACCGTGTGTGGCTAATAGGTGAGTGCATGGTCCCCACAGAGTTTAAATAGGTGTCTGGGCATGGGAGAGTCCCTAAGGGTTGGTGTGTGTCTAACAGATACACCTCAATATTTGCAGGTGACTCTGGTTACCCCAACCTGTCATCGTTACTGACCCCAGTGAGGAATCCCAGGACAAGAGCAAAGGAACACTACAATGAGGCACATGGGCGAACTAGGAGGATTATAGAGCAGACTTTCGATCTCCTGAAGGCCAGGTTATGGTGCCTCCATCTCACAGGTGGCTCCCTATACTACTCACCGAAGAAGGTGTGCCAGATAATCGTGGCATGCTGTATATTGCACAACCTGGCTTTGCGACATCAGGTGACTTTTCTGTAGGAGGATGGGCCTGATGTTGGTGTTGTGGAAGCTGTGGAGCCTGTGGACAGTGACGAAGAGGAGGCAGAAGAAGAAGATATAGACAACCGAAACAGCATCATCATGCAATACTTCCAGTGAGACACAGGTAAGAGACTGGCACTGCTCCTCTCATGTCAGACTACTGTAGGACATTGCATGATTCTGCCTTTTTATCTCTGTGTATGGACCCTAATAGTTCACTTTGCCTTTACTTTTCACAGATCTGGGTACCACATTCTGCATTCTGCTATGTTTACTGCTGCCCAACAACTGTCATACATTGGTATGTGCAAATGAACATTGACATTGATATTTGTCAGAGAGGTTGCAATAACACACTTGTGAAAGTACAGACTGACTCATGATCATTTTGTGATTCAAGGGTGTTTATTTAAGTGCTATTCAGTGGAGGGGTATGTGCGATGGGATGGTGGAGTAATGTCCATGGTGAAGTCCAGTCTCTTGGTATCACAGGTGCATTGTCCAAGGGGGCATAGGAAGTGGGGTAATGGCAGTTCAAGGTGGTCAGGGTGACATAGTGGGATAGAAGGGTGACAATCAGGAGAGTCTTATTTCCTGGCGGGGTCTTGGCAATGTTCTCTGTCTTATGCCTGGATTGCAGGGACCGTTTGTGGGGTGGCTCTCCATCTGCAGGGGGTGGGGTGCTGGTGACCTGTTGGTCCTGTGGCGGGACCTCCTTTCTACTAGTGCCAGCGGACGTGGAGGGCTGTTCATCGCTCAGGCTAGTGTCAGGGGCCTGTTGGTGTGCCACTGTCTCCCTCAAGGTGTTGGCAATATCTGCCAGCACCCCTGCAATGGTGACCAGGGTGGTGTTAATGGACTTCAAGTCCTCCCTGATCCCCAGGTACTGTTCCTCTTGCAGCCGCTGGGTCTCCTGAAACTTGGCCAGTACCGTGCCCATGGTCTCCTGGGAATGGTGGTATGCTCCCATGATGTTGGAGAGTGCTTCATGGAGAGTGGGTTCCCTGGGCCTGTCCTCCCCCTGTCGCACAGCAGTCATCCCAGCTTCCCTGTTGTCCTGTGCCTCTGTCCCCTGAACTGTGTGCCCATTGTCACTGACCGCAGGTCCCTAATTGTCTTGGGTTAGTGGGTTTGCCTGGAGTCCCTGTAGTGGTGGACACACTGCTGATTGACGTGTCCTGGGGACAGTGGCATGGGCCCACTGGGTGGGTGCTGTGGTGGTGTTTCCTGAGGAGGGAGGTTCAGTGGTGGTTTGTGACTGTGGCAGGGGAAGCGACTGTCCAGAGGTCCCTGATGGGCCGGGCTGGTCATCTTGATCCAGATGTGCAGAGCTGCTGTCGCCACTGTGGGCCTCTTCTGTGGGGGGACTGGGTATGGCAGCACCTCCTGTCCGGTGATGCTCGGTAGGGGTCCTGTTGGGGTGTAAATGCATCGTTATTGTATTTGTGTGTGCCATCTTGTGCAATGGGCGAGTTTCCCTCTACTCCTGTGCTTGCATTATTGCCTTGGCCCTTGTGTGATTGGTGATTTTGTGGCCTGGTTGAGTCTCTCTACTGGACATGCTTTGGTGATGGGTGTCCATGCAGGTTTGTACATGCAGGGGTGTTACATGCAGGGCTTGGTTTTGAGATGTGTGGGTTGTGATAGTAGGGTATCTGTGAGGTGTTGGGGTGATGGGTGTGATGGTAGGGGTAGGAGTTTGTGATGGCATGCAGGTAGGGTGGGGGGAATATAATAGTAAATATTTGCCTTACCAGAGTCCAGTCTTCTTGCTACTCCTGCAAGGCCCTCAGGATGCATGATCGCCAAGACTTGCTCCTCCCATGTTGTTAGTTATGGGGGATGAGATGGGGGTCCACCACCAGTCCTCTGTACGGCTACCTGGTGTCTTGATACCACAGAACGCACTTTCCCCTGTAGGTCATTCCACCTCTTCCTGATGTCATACCGTGTTCTTGGGTGCTGTCCCACTGTGTTGACCCTGTCGACAATTCTCTGCCATAGCTCCATCTTCCTTGCAATGGAGGTCTGCTGCTCCTGTGATCCGAATATCTGTGGCTCTACCTGGATGATTTCCTCCACCATGACCCTGAGCTCCTCCTCAGAAAACTTGGGGTGTCTTTGAGGTGTCATTATGTGGTGTGGGTGATGTGTGAGGTGATGTTTGTTGTACTATGTGAAGTGTTGTGTTGGTGTGTGTTCTTTGAGGTGTGTGGATGTTGTATGAGTGATGGTGTTGTGTGCCTATGGATGCTGGTGTTGTCCACATTCTCTCTTTCTCTGCTTATTCCAAAAAAGTCATTGTAAGGGATTGTGGGTAATGTGTGTGTGTGTTTTATAGTGGTGTGAGTGTGTGGGTGTGGTATGTGTATCAGGTTTGTATATTTTACATTTTCCAATGTGGTTATGTTTTGTAAATGTGTGTGTATTTTGAGCGTGGTGGTGTGTACCGCCAATGGATTACCGCGGTTGAAAGACCACCGCATTGATTCGTGGGTCGTGATACTGTGGGCATATTCCTGTTGGCGTGACGGTGTCGTTTTTTTTATCGCCAGTTTATCACTGACCTTTGGTGTGGCGGACTTGTGTGGGTGTCTGCATTGTGATGGATTACGAGATGTGGGTTGTGATACCTGTAGCGGATTTCCACCGCGGCCATGGTATCTTGACGGCCGTCAGCATGGCGGTAAGCGGGATTTACCGCCAGGGTTGTAATGAGGGCCTATGTCATTGCCTTCCACCTCCTCAGGAATGCCATAAATTCTAAGATTGTTATGCCGGTTACGATTTTCCAAGTCCTCTGTTTGCTGCTTTAGGAGCGAAATTTATTTAGATATGGCATCGATCTTAGTAACCTCATCCTGCATATTACTGATCCTTTGCTCAGCCTCTGAGACCCTGGATTCCAGACTTGACCACTTTTCTTCAATCCTTTGAAGGGTAGCATTAGTTTCCATCACAAAGTGCTTCAAGTGTTTTATTTTGTCCATAAGGTCTTCCAGGGTCAGAGGCAAAGGAGATTTTGTCGGAGAGGAAGGATCCTTCTTTTATCGTTTAGAGGTATTATTATACTCCTTCCATGAGAGGAGGGAGGCTCCATAGAAAATAAGTATGCAGAGAATAAACTCAGAGCCAATAGATAGTATAAAAATGATCTTAAATGCAGCGCTGCAGTCTGAAAAACGCACAATGCATAAAATCTCCTTGACTGGCAAAATTATTAATGACACAAATAGTTCCTGAGGCTGTGGATGCTGACCATATCCCAACTGTAGAGGAAAGTGGCTGGAAAAAATGAGCTTCCTAGAGTACCTGCGTCCTACAACATTAAAGTATGCAGTCGTTTTTCTCTTCTTTTTTTCCTTCCAAAAAAGAATTCAAAAAATCAAAATAGCGGCCACCAAAGGTGGGGAGGGGCCAAAAAAGCCAAAAAACACTACAAAACACTCTCCAAAATTATTCCAGCGGTAAAATACCTGTTGCCCTCATGTTCCAATATCTGTGTCTCTATTATCTCTGTCCATATTGCCAAAATGCCGGCAAACGAAGCTAAAACGTCTCCAAGATGAAGTGGAGCTTCAACTGAGAGTGGCCATCTGGCAGGCGCCTCGGCCACACCCCCCAAGTTTAACATTAATACAGTTCTATATATAATTGTTGGAAAATGACTCTCTATGTAGTGTACAAAATCAATGTACACTTTGCACATTGTCTGAGCGACCCCACGTTGGTTTATAGATATAAAAACTAGACTACCTAATGCTCTAATATTTGTGGTAGCTTGGTCGAACAGTAAGGCCAATCTTGGAGAAGTGCCAAGAAATTGTTGAACTTACAGTACCAATAAATGTGGGCATACACTCAAAAGGATACTTTCGATTTTTATAATTTTTTAAGCTCAAGATCATAAAATCGTGTAAGTACTTTTTAAGTTATGATTTTTCACAGTTAAGCAAAAATTTTCTTTTTGTGCGTAATTACTCATCATAGGAAGCAATGGGAGCAAATTCTTCAATTGCATATATAAAATCAGGCAATGCTTTCACAAATGTCACCTTCTGGTTTTAGGTTGAGGTAATTGAGATGTCCTGTGGGCCAGCTGGAGAAGTTTGGGCAGTTCTCCGTTCAAGCAGGAGCAGTGACTGAAAGTCTTGGAGCTGGTGCGGGACAGCTGAGGTGGACCTCCAAGAAATGAACTGCACAGGCGGACTTAAAGATGAGTCTGGTGGGTACTCTTAGAATGGAGAGGTTGCAAGGGGTTGGGGACCCCTACGGCACAGCTGGTTCTCTTATGCAAGGGCCAGGGAGTTCAGGTGCAGAGCAGAGCAGTTAGGTCAGCCAAGAGCTGTGTGCAGAGGAGCCTTTGGAACCAGGGTTAGGTCACTTGGAGGGTGGATTTCAGGTCAGCAGGTCCACTGTGGGGGTGTTACTTGAGGCTCCTGAAGTCACGCGACTGGTGCTTGTTACTGGTCCTTGGAAAGACCGGAGTGAACTTTTCTTATAGGTGTCCGATGTTGGGGTCCAGTACCCCTGCCTATTGCACAGTTTAGAAACTAAGGCCCTCATTACAACCCTGGTGTTTAGTGATAAAGCGGTGGAAATACCACCAACAAGCCAGCGGTAAAAAAAAAATAATTATGACCACGGCGGAAACCACCTACCCAGGAAGCCACTTTAACAAACCGACCACCACGGCGGTAGCAACAAGCACCACGGTGGCAACCGCCAACAGCCAGACGGAAGACAATGTACTGCCCACAGTATTAAAAGAGGCCTATCCTCCACCTTTTCCGGGGCGGTACCAATGACACCAAAAGCACAGCGGAAACAGAACACAGAAGGTAAACAACTTACCTCTGGACCACGTCACCATGGAGCCCGAACTGCAGTTTTTCCCCATACTGGTCTACCTCCTTCTACACCAGGAATACCAACGCTGGCAAAGAGGACCACGTTGAGTTACCGCCTCCTAGCACACAGGGGAGGGGGGAGGAAAAAGAGAGTGACTCACACACACAAAACCCCCATCCCCAACACCATACACAAACAGATGCAACAACATTACACATCCACCCCGTAACCCTCATGAATAATGCAATGAAAAAAGGAAGTGATTGAAGTGAGTATAATAAGATAAAATACTAGAAATATGTCTGCAAAAATCAAAACAGTATGTACATATATACAAATGGAGGCACACTGCCCAGTCCATAATGTCTGTGGGCCACAGGGCCACATGACATAGGCCAAGACCCCACTTGACTCCTGCATCAACATGGAGAGAACACTGCCGGGGCATCAGGTCGAAAATACACAGGCACCTCAGGGGGACAGGGAAAGGGGGGCACCTCAGCCTGAAGATGGTACAACATCACTTGTCCTGGAGGGGGGAACATGCCCTGTGCTTGGGCCTGGGGAGTGCAAAGCCACAGTCTCTCTAATGAGTGGTTTTCCACTGCTTGGTCCTGGGGAGTGCAAAGCCACAGTCTTTCAAGTGGGTGGGTAGCTTGGACCTGGGGAGTGCAATTCCAGAGTCTCTCAAGTGGGTGGTTTGCCCACTGCTTGGTCCTGGGGAGTGCAAGGCCACAGTCTGTCAAGTGGGTGGTTTTCCCACTGCTTGGTCCTGTGGAGTGCAAAGCCACAGTCTCTCAAGTGGATGGCTTCTCCACTGGTTCGGGAGGGGGCTTTGTGGTGGCAGTGCCGGTGTTGGTGCTGCCAGTGGTTGGGGGAGGCTCCAGCCCTTCCCCTGCAGCCTCAGATGACTGCCCACTGGGGCTGCTACTGCTGGTGGCGGTGCAGGTGGCGGCCATGTGCCGGTGCTGGTGACGGTGCTGGTGTCAGGGCTGCCAGTGGTGGGGGGAGGCTCAAGCCTTTCCCCTGCAGCCTTGGATGGCTGAAGCACCATGGTTGGGGGCTCAGAATGAGTCCCAGCACCAGGCCTCCACTCCTTCCTGGCGAATTGCCCTTGCTGTCTGGTGGTACCTCCTTGCCAGCTGGTGGTGCCTTCTTGCCCTTCCCCTTGTAAGCTGGTGGTGCCTCCTTGCCCTTGCAGCTCATGGTGCCTCCTTGCCCTTCCCCTTGTAAGCTGGTGGTGCCTCCTTGCCCTTCCCCTTGCCAGCTGGTGCAGGCACACTGCCAGTGCTGACGGGTGTTTCCTTGGAGCCTCTCACACCTGCAGTAGCTGCTGACACTACTGTGGCCGTGGACTGGGTGGCTGAGGTGCTAGCCTGGGTTCTGACCACCCTGGCCCGACTTGGACGACGGGAGACGGGTAGGGAAGAGGTCAACAGCGGAGAGAAAATACTTCTTAGGGACACTGGCGCGGGAGGAGGGTGAAGTTTTGGGAGTGGAGGTATTGGGAGTGGTTGTTGGAGGTGTCTGTATGCTGTGTTTGTGTGCAGGTGCATGGGCTGGATGCTGTTGTGAGGTGGATGTCTGTTGGGCGTCTGAGTGCTTGCGTTTGTGTGCTTTGGGAGGAGGGGGCACAGACACAGTGGGAGAGGACACAGGGGACGTGTGCATGGATGTGGGGGTGGTGACTGCCAGTG
This sequence comes from Pleurodeles waltl, assembly GCF_031143425.1. Taxonomy (NCBI): domain Eukaryota; kingdom Metazoa; phylum Chordata; class Amphibia; order Caudata; family Salamandridae; genus Pleurodeles; species Pleurodeles waltl. Next base: position 1,457,779,905 of record NC_090444.1, read on the forward strand.
AGGAGCGTGTAGTGATAGGCGTGATGGTGATGGAGGCAGTGGATGTGGATGTAGTGCATGCAGGTGTGAGTGGAGACACTACTGCGAGGGAGGTTGACGATGAGGAGGAGGGGGACACAGTGGAGGCAGTGGGTGTCGGTGTTTCTGCATCTGGAAGGCGTTTGTGTGAGTGCCTGTGGGATGATGTGTGGTGCTTGTGTTTGCCTGTACCACTCTTGTTAGTTGTCTTGGGTGCATGCCGGTCTGAATGTGTGCTTAGGATAGGTTGAGGTTCAGGGGAATGGGACTGGGCAGAGGAAGTTGGAGGGGTGAGGCTAGAGACAGGAACAATGGCTGCCATCAGGGAGGAGGCCAGAGCCTGGATTGATCTATGTTGGTCCGCCATGCCAGAGTGAATGACTTCCAGAAATGCATTTTGTTTTTGCAAATGCCCTGCCAGCCCCTGGATGGCATTCACTATGGTTGACTGCCCAACAGAGATGGATCTCAGGAGGTCAATAGCCTCCTCACTCAGGGCAGTAGGGCTAACTGGGGCAGGGCCTGAGATGCCTGGGGCGAAGGAGATGCCCACCCTCCTGGGTGAGCGGGCATGGGAAACCCGCTGAAAGGCTGCTGGGAGGGCGGTGCTGGTACAGGGGTGGCGGCTGTACTTGTAGTTGGGGTGGGCACAGAGCTGTCCGCCACCACTAGGGAGCTTACATTGGAGGAGGTATCACTTTCCAAACTATCCCCTCCTGTTTCTGCTGTGGTGCCCCCCTCGCCCTCCGTCCCACTGCTGCCCTCACCATCAGTGGATTTGGCTTTATGGGCCTGTGGGATGCAGCTCCCTCCATCGCTGGTTCCTCTGCTCCTCCACCAGATGATGTTAATGCACATAAGGACAGGGTGACAAAAGAAAAAGGGGGGGAAGAGACAGAGGATACACTTGGTCAATGTTAGCAACAACACCACCGTTGTCGAACACAACACACACACACAGGGAACCTCCCTACGCACTAGGCAATGCACTACCAGTCACAATGCTAGTCACCAGTCCATGGACAGTAATACCTAACGCCAATTGCAGCATACCTGAGACCCACAGAGCCCTGCCCAGTAGTGGATGCCCACTAGCTTGGTTGGAGGTGGAGTTCATCAGCCCCTGCCTAACATGGAACCTACCGTGCAATCTCTGGACTGGTCTAGGGGCACCAATAGGCCCACATCCCCCTTCCAAAGGCCACTGCACCACACACAAGTGGTATAATGTGAAACTGTACTCACCCCATTGTGGCTACTGTGATGCCCTCAAGTGCCCATCCAGCTCTGGATAGGCCACCGCCAGTATGCGGAACATAAGAAGGGCCAGACTTTGGCGGGCACCCGTTCCTCGTTAGGAGGCCATCCCCAGCCTCCGCCGTCTTCCTTGCCCAGCGTTTCAGGTCCTCCCACCATTTGCGACAGTCAGTGCTCTGCCTTCTGTAGACCCCCAGGGTCCGCACATCCTTGGCGATGGCACGCCATATACCCTGTTTCTGATGGGCACTGACCTGCAGAGAAATCACATAGAAAAAAGGTATCAGTCATACCGCCCGCCCTGTTACAATAATGGCCCACTATATCCCTCCCATCCCCTTACACACATACGTTGCCCACCATACATGCATCATGCTGCCCAGGACCCCTCAACCACCCCCTTACACGAGGCCCTCACACACAGCACTCCATGCATTCATGCCCCATGCATCGTGCTCAAAGTGTACTCACCTGTTGGTCTGGAGGCCCATACAGCATTGGGTACTGGGGGAGGACCCCATCCACCAGTCTCTCCAACTCCGCAGCAGTGAAGGCAGGGGCCCTTTCCCCAGTGACACAAGCCATGGTTGGTTCCAGACACAGGTCACAGTAGCACATGCAGTGTAAGTCCTCTCCTGTTGAAGGTCAGGTAGCAAATGAGTTAACAGATAGAAAATGCTGGTCACGTCCACAGCGATGCATACTGTCACCACTGGCATACATCACCATTGGCTACTGTAACCCACAGGACCCAATGACAACCAATGAGGAGTTGCACAGCAGTACTCGACCGCCTCCAGCAATGGCACAAAACGTCAGCGCATTACCTCATTTTCACATGTCCAATCACACAGGACAGGGGGACGCCATTTCAGGGGGGGGCAGGCCATGGCACCTAACTGAGTTACAGCACACATAGGCACCATTTGGGCCTATACAACAACATACTGTTTCAGTCACAACATGCAATGCACTGTACATTTTGGAAATGTTGAATACTGACCAGATGCTCATCGTTTTGCCCCCTAGATTATAACCGCTGAGGATGAAAAGGAGATGGAGAAATACCCTGTGTACAGGCCCCTTGCGGGCAATGGAGGAAAGACACATTATCCTCACCTACAGACTTCACAGGGCCATAATCCAAGAGCTCTGTGCCCAATTGGAGCCAGACCTGATCTCTGCTATCCATCACCCCACTGGGTTCCCCCTCTTGTGCAAGTCCTATCTTTGCTCCATTTCTTGGCAACTGTTTCTTTCCAAGTTACAGTGGGCTTGGCAGCAGGAATGTCACGGCCAATGTTCTCAATAGTGCTAACAAGAGTGATGAATGACATGCGCAGCTACATAGTTTTCCCCCAGGTGGAGGATTTGGCCACACTGAAAGCTGACTTCAATGCAATGGGACATATCCCCAACATCATTGGGGCAATTGATGGTACACATATTGCATTTGTCACCCCCGAAGAAATTAACTTGTCTTCAGAAATCTAAAGAGCTTTCACTCAATGAATGTGGAGATAGTGTGCCTGGCGGACCAGTACATCTCCCACGTCAATGCAAAGTATCCTGGGTCTTTGTGAATGATGCCTTTATCCTGAGGAATAGCAGCATCCCATATGTGATGGCTCAACTCCAGAGGCAATGGGTGTGGCTAATAGGTGAGCCCATGGTCCCCACCCAGTATATTTTGGTGTATGGGTATGGGGTTGGCCCTAAGGGTTACTGTCTGGCTAACAGGTATTCCTTGATATTTGCAGGTGACTCTAGTTACCCCAACCTCTCAAGGCTACTGGCCCCGGTGAGGAATCCCAGGACAAGGGCAGAGAACGTAACAGTGAGGCACATGGGTGAACAAGAATTATAGAGTGAAGCTTCGGCTTCCTGAAGTCCAGGTTTTGTTGCCTCCATCTGACAGGTGGTTCCCTGTGCTACTCACCCAAGAAGGTGTGCCAGATCATCGTGGCATGTTGCATGTTGCACAACCTTGCCTTACATCGCCAGGTGCCTTTTCTGCAGGAAGATGAGCCTGAAGATGGATGTGTGGCAGCAGTGGAGCCTGTGGACAGTGACAAAGAGGAGGCAGAGGATGAGGATGTGGACAATAGAACATCAATCATACGACAATACTTCCAGTGACACACAGGTAAGATACTGTAACTTCACCTTCCATTGCAGTTTTGTATTGGAAATTGTCACTGGCAGGCTGATATTCCCACTACTGTACCCTTTGACATGTCTATTTACAGATATATGTGACCCACTCTGGCTCCTGGTGTATTGACTGCAGCAAACTACAGGTCATACCTATGTATACAATACTGCACAGTTGATTTGCAATGTCTACGGATTGTTAAATAAATACATGGTTCAATCACTTGATAGACTCAATACTTGTATTTTTTACAAGGATGTTTATTTATGTGCTAATAAGTGGATGGGGTATTGCTATAGGCTGGGGGGGGGGGGGGTGGTGGAGGAGAGTCCAGGTAAGAATTGCAGTCTATTTGTATCACAGGTGCATTGTCCAGGAGGGCATAGGAAGGGGAGCACTGGCAGTTCAAGGTGGACAGGGTAAAAGAGTGGGACACAAGGGTGACCATCAAAAGAGTCTTATTTCCTGGCGGGGGTCTTGGCAATGTCCTCTAGCTTCTGCCTGCATTTCAGGTACCATTTGTGGGTGGTTCTCCATCTGCAGGGGGTGGGATGCTGGTGGCCTGTTGTTCCTGTGGCGTGGCCTCCTGTCCACTAGCATCTGCTTTCATCGGTGTGGCTAGTGTCAGGGGCCCGTTGGTGTGCCACTCCCTCCCTCATGGTGTTGGCCCTGTCTGCTAGCACCCCTGCAATGGTGACCAGGGTGGTGTGGATGTCCCTCAGGTCCTCCCTGATCCCCAGGTACTGCCCCTCCTGCAGCTGCTGGGTCTCCTGCAACTTCTCCAGTATCTGGCCCATCATCTCCTGGGAATAGTGGAATGCTCCCATGATGTTGGTGAGTGCCTTGTGGAGAGTCAGTTCCCTCAGCCTGTCCTCCCCCTGTCGCAAAGCACTCCTCTCAGCTTCCCTGTTGTCCTGTGCCTCTGTCCCCTGAACCGTGTGCCCACTGCCACTGACCCCAGGTCCCTGATCGCCCTGTGTTTGTGGGGTTGCCTGGGGTCCCTGTAGTGGTGGACTCACTGCTGATTGACGTGTCCTGGGGACAGGGGTATGGGCCCGCTGGGTGGCTGCTGTGCTGGTGTTTCCTGAGGGGGGAGAGACTGTGGTGGTATGGGACTGTGCCTGGGTAACCGACTGTCCGGAGGTCCCTGATGGGCCAGGTTGGTCATCCTGATCCAGGCGTGCAGAGGTGCTGTCATCACTGTGGGCCTCTTCTGTGGGGGGACTGGATATTGCTGGCACCTCCTCTCCAGTGACTTTGTGTGGGGGACCTGTGGGGATGTAAATGCAGTGTTATTGTTTCTGCGCGTGACATGTATGTGTTGCCCTGTATGGTTGTGATTGCCCTGGCAACTTGGGCTTGTGTGAGTGGTGATTTGTTTGGATAGGTGATTGTCTCAAATATGCATGCTTTGGTGATGGGTGTCCATGCAGGTCTGTGATGGGTGTCCAGGCATTGGTGTTGAATGCAGGGCTTGTTAGTGGGAGGGGTGGGTTGTGTTGGTGGGGTATATGTGAGATGGTGGAGTGATGGGGGTGAGGGTAGGAGTAGCGGGTAAGTGATGGCAAGCAGGGAAGGGGGATGATAGTAAAACAGATTTGACTTACCAAAGACCAGTCCACGTGCTACTCCTGCCAGGCCCTCAGGATGCAGTGTTGCCATGACTTGCTCCTCCCATGTTGTTAGTTGTGGGAGAGGAGGTGGGGGTCCACCGCCAGTCCTCTGTACAGCTATCTGGTGTCTTGGTACCACGGAACACACCTTCCTTCGTAGGTCATTCCACCTCTTGCTGATGTCATCCCTTGTTCTTGGGTGCTGTCCCACAGCGTTGACCCTGTCCACAATTCTCCGCCATTGCTACATCTTCCTAGCAATGGATGTCTGTTGCACGTGTGATTCGAATAGCTGTGGCTCTACCCGGGTGATTCCTCTACCATGACCCTTAGCTCCTCCTCTGAGAACCTGGGGTGCCATGGGTGTAGTGTGAGTGGTGTGTGGCGTAATGTGTTGGGGTGTGTGCTGTGAGATGCCTAGATGGTGTATGGGTGATGGTGTTCTGTGGCTCCAGTTGTGTGGGTGCTCTTGCTGTATCTCTCTCTAGTGGCAATTCTTTCTAGTAGTAAAGGGTTGTGGGTAATGTGGGTGTGTGTTTGATATTGGTGTGGGTGTGGTGTGTGTATGTGTGTCTGGTGTGTGTAGTTTGAATTGTCCAATGTGGTGGTGTTTTGTATGTGGTTGTGTATTTTGAGCGCGGCGGTATGCACCACCAATGGTTTACCGAGGTTGACTGTCCGGCGTGGTGATTCGTGGGTCATAACGCTGTGGGCGTAGTTCTGTTGACATAACGGTGCGGGTTTTGCTACCACCAGTTTATCACTGACCTTTGGGCTGGCGGACTTATGTGTGTGTCTGTATAGCGACAGATTGCTATGTGTGTGTCATAATATGGGTAGCAGTAAACCGCTGTGGCGGCGATATGTTGTTGGCAGTCAGCAGGGCGGTAAGCAGGACTAACCAATAGTGTCATAATGAGGTCCTAAATGTTGCAGTGCCACCAAACTTGGCACACTTGCAGGGTTTGTCCTATGGGTCCTTTGGGTAAATTTGGTCTGGCTGCTGTGCCCGGTTCCTTTGTCAGTGAACTGGACTTTATCTGGATCTCGCTTGCTGGTTGTAGAGAGTGATGCCTTCACTCTGGAGGAAGGTTATTGGCAATTTTTAGAAGGTTGGAGATCCTCTGGGCTTTCTTAGAGTCTGTCTGATGTCCGGCTGACCCTTCAGTAGAGATTGCTAGTCCTGAGTGCCACAGGCAAGGTTTGGCACCTTTTTCTTCTTGCAGCAGGGCTTCTGTTTTCAAGCCTTGGGTCTTCTTTGTCACTGGTCTTCTCATGTCCATCGAATCTGATCTGCAGGTCTAGGGATGCCCACTAAATATTGCATTTAGGGGGCATTTAGGGGAGCACCTGGTAATGGGCAATGTCCCTTCTACCTTAGGGTGACTACAGCCACTATGTGACCACTTCCTGAGGGAAGAAGTCACATAACTAACTCTGACTGGCTACTTTCCTACCATGTAAGATGGTGGAAAATTAAATAGAGGCCATCTCACCTGTTACACCTGAGGGGTGATGCAGGCAGAGGGTGGCCACTCCTGCTAATCTTTGTGAGTTTTTCTACAGTTGCTCCTGCCAAAAGTGTGGGTTTGAAATGGAGGCAGCCAGCTGCTGCTAGCAGCATGGTTGGGGATCAAGTTTCAAGGGTGGCAAGACCTTTGAAGCTCATAGGCAGGGCAGTGCACATTTTTAGGGGAGGAGGCATAACACCTCTGGCCTGGAAGGGCTTTGTTTTCTGGTCCCAGAGAGCAAATGCCCTCACACCAGGGATCCAGAATCATGTCTGGTGGTGGCAGGCTAATTGGTACTGGCCAAAAACCACGCCAGGGCTAGTTAGCTTTGCAGCAGTCAACTCTAAGGTGGGCCCTGTGTACATTTTACAATACATCCAATACTGGTACCAGTTTAGATTTATTGTTTTGAGTTGTTTGATACCAAACAACCTAGGGTTGAGAGTGGCCATCATGCAGCTGTGAAAGTTGTACTGACCAGTGTCCAGCACATGCATTTAAAATGACTGCTCTGTACACTGGTTCTCAGGTTTGGCAAGGACACAGTAGGGGCATATTGCTCATGTATCCATGCCCACACGTGCATTTCCGTGCACCTGCCTTGGGGTTGTAAGGCCTGCCAAAAGAGTGGCTTACCTATATTGCATGCAGTGTGACGTCAGGTTTGCCTTTTACGATTTCACCAGGATACTCAGCTTGCAATAGCAGGGCTAAAGGCACTTGAATGCAAGTCCCTGAGGGTGGCACAATCTGTGTCAGGGGCCTACCCTTTGTACCCATGGCCTGGGTACCTAAGTACCATTTATTAGGGACTTATAGTATCCAATAAATGTGTTGTCAATTGTGCCTGGGCCTAGGACCCTGTTTAGTAGGGCCCAGGGCAATCACAACTTTGAAACCACATCATACACCAGGCAAAAAGTAGGACACAATCATGTCCAAAGAGACACTTTCTCACACTACCCCTCACCCTGCAAACAAAACAGGATGAGACTACCCTTTACCTAGTGAGTCTTCGTCATCTAAGTTGAAGAACCTGGAAAGGTCATCTGCATTGGAATGGGCAATCTCAGGTCTGTGTTCCACATGAAAGTCGATTCCCTGTATGGATACTGATGATCTAAGCAGTTTGGGATTTTCACCTTTCATTTGTTGGAGCCATCTGAGAGGCCTGTGGTCTGTTTGAACTATGAAGTGAGATCCAACCAGGTATGGCCTCAGCTTCCTCAAGACTCAGACCACAGCAAAGGCTTCCCTCTCTATGGCATTCCATTTCTGTCCCATAGAGAGTAGTCTTCTGCTTATAAAAGCAACAGGGTGAACGTGCCCCTCATCATTTTTCTGGGCTAGGACCGCTCCTACCTCCAGTTCTGTGGCATCAGTTTGGATATTAAACTGCATGGATCAGTCTGGAGCATGTCAGACTAGAGCAGTGCACATTGTGTTCTTCAGATTGTCAAAGGCCCTTTGACAGCTCACTGAAGGTTGACCTTTTTTGGCATTTTCTTGGAGGTCCATTCTGTGAAGGTGGCACTTTGGTGCCATAATCCTTCACAAATCTCCTATAGTACCCAACAAAGCCAAAGAATGCCCTGACCTGAGTCTGTGTATTTGGAGCTTCCCAAGCCAGAATTGTCTGGATCTTGGGTTGGAGAGGTTGGACTTGGCCTCCACCTACAAGGTGGCCCAAAATAGACAAACTTTCCCATCCCTATGTGGCACTTACTGGCCTTGATAGTGAGGCCTGCCTTTTGCAGGTTCTCCAGAACCTTTCCCAGGTGGATCAGGTGGTCCTACCAGGTGGAGCTGTAGACAGCTTTGTCATCCAAATAAGCTGCACTAAAGGATTCAGCCCAGCAAGGACTTGGTTCACCAACCTCTGGAAGGTAGCAGGGGCATTCTTTAATCCAAAGCACATAATTGTAAACTGATAATGCCCACTTGGAGTGAAGAATTCAGACCTCTTTTTTGCTCCAAAGGTCAAGCCAATGCTAGCGCGCCTGGTCCTTTAAGTAAACTTACAAGGAGACCCGTATAGGCCGATGAACCTTTTGGATCACATGGAGTATCCTAGCCATGTAGTGACTAATGTTATTAAATGCACTATGACCAATCAATAATCACTAAGTCAATCATTAATTATTAGACAATTATATCAACATTTCATGAATAGCCACAACTCAATATACGTGTTAACATTTTTTTGATTTCCCTACTAGTTACAATTCTAATGCATAAGGTTAACTCAAACTTTATTCACTCAGCTCAGAATTAGTTTATTTAGCGACCACCCAATAACACAATCTAATCAGAACTTGAGAAAATATATGCTCTAATGCTTCAGCATAAGTTAACAAAGAATAATATGCAAACATCAATAGCAGAGTTCAGCAATCAGTTAGTCAATCATTGTCACTGTCAACATCACCCAAAGAATCCTACCTAACCCAGATTAGCATTTAGCATGTGGAACTTCATGCAAAAAACAATTTAGAAACATGAATTTGGAAAACATCTAGCTAGAAGAAAAACTATAAAAACAATGCAGTTGGTACCTAGAAGAAAAGGCACAAAAGTTAATCAGTCACATTGTCATAGCTACCTATCCACGGAATGGATCAGCAACAAAGTCAGTCTTTGTCTTCAGGTCATCAATTGATCAGCAACGTATCAGGCTCTCAATACATGACCCCAATGACAGAATCTCGAATGGGTCTTCTGGCATCAGCATTTCACCCCTCACATCTGGACCTCTCATCTCATCCTGCATCTCCCTCAATTCTGAAGTTTTAACCCCTTGTCATGACTTTTTATTAAAGTTTTTGTGTCCATCCCCCTAATTCCTAATTTGTCAGTCAATCACCAGTTATTACTCTCACCAATTAATTTTATTTAACAAATCTATGATTTCTAATATTTTTCCGTTCTCAGTTAATTGATTGGTTCACTGTACGATGTCCTCCTCACCCGACTCATCAGGTATCGAAATAGTTGCATCTTCCTCTCCTGTCAGTGTCCTTATTGTTCAAGTCCTGGGAAAGTACATCCAGCCTACTTTACACACAATTGTATCAATTTGATTCCATCATCTCCTGTCCGTCGGTACATTGTAGAAAATTCTAGCTAAGCAGACTTTAACATTGGGTAGGTTAAGGTTAGTTCAACATCTCAGCTTCACTACAGTAAGCAAATTATTCAGCTTCGGCATGAGGCCTGGCAAAACTAGGTCACAACTTTGGCTAAGTTAACTCTACACTATAATGCAAAACATAGGTTATACATCTTAATATGACATACTATGAAATTATTATTACATATTTTCATTACTTCACGCATTTTTTATCATGTTAATATAAATTTAGTATAAGTGGCTGTCACTCTCCGTGGGCACATTTTCAAATATGCACATTATTTTCTCTACAATTAATTTCTCTATGAGCTTTTTGTTAATCAAAACACACAACATTCATTAATACTTTCTACTTAACATATCTACTTCAACACCAATCTTTCAGTGCCCAGAGTTTAAATCAAAAGTAAACTGCTATCTGGCTCCACCCAGTCTGTCTATGAGATCACCATCTCTTGAAGGTTGGTAGGCATCTGTTTTTGTGACTGAGTTGAGGCCCCTGTTGTCCATACAAACCTTGATCTCCTTTTTCTAACCCATGGAGTGTGGCTTTGGGGACTAAAACTACTGGACTAGCCCAGGGGATTTCTGAGGGTTCAATGATACCCAAATCTAACATATTCTTGATTCTTACGTAGATGCTGTCTCTGACATGCCTGTAGATTTTGAGTGCCTGTAGATTATGGTTCTGACAGGCAGTCACTGCATGGATGAAAGGCAACTGTCTCAAGCTCAACTACAACAAGAGTGAGTTCCTCATCCTGAGCTCCACTGTCTCCATCTGGAACGACTCCTGGTGGCCCGCAGCTCTCAGGGCCCACCTCAACAACAGACCTCACAAGCAACCTCAGCATCATCCAAGACTCCTCGCTCTAAATGACCTGCCAAATCAACGCTGTCTTATCATGTTGCTTCTACAAGCTTCGCCTGATCTTCAAATGGAGCACCATTGAGGCAAGAAGAACAGACACCCAGTCACTTGTCAGCAACACACTCTATGCCAGCATTACCAAGAAACTACAAAGAAGACTCCATAGAATCCAGAACGCAGTGGCTAGAGTCATCCTGGCCATCCTCTGCCACAACCACATCACAGCTCACCTGAGAGACCTCTACTGGCTTCTTGTGAACAAACAAATGACCTACAAGCTCCTCACACATGCACACAAGGCTCTACAGAATATCAGACCCGCCTACCCGCCTACCTCAACCACCAGCTTTCCGCCAAGCAGGCCCTCTCCTCCACCCCAAGGATCCGTAAGAACTCAGCTGGAGAAAGATCCTCCTCCTACCTCACATCACACACCTGAAACAATCCCCCTCCCTGATCCAGTTCAGAAGAACCTCAAGACCTGGTTCTTGAGGTTCTTCAGCATCCTTCCCCACAGTGCCTTGAGATCCTCCTGGTGATAAGCCATGCTTTATAAATACCTATTTGATTGATTGGTTGATTGATTGATTGGCAGGCAAGCTGTCCCCAGTGTCTACATCATGGGTGCATCAGTTAGTCATACCAGGGTCAGAGAGAATAACTTAGCATACTATTTGAGGACTTGCTTACAACTAGCCTGCTGTCGGTCTCTGAGGGTGTCTCACAAGACCACTCCATCTACAGAACCAATGTGTGGGTTGCTAGAGAGGAGCTCAAGGATAGACTCACTTTCTTCATCCTGTCTCTCATCTGTAACCATGTGCATGGTCACATCAGATCTGTCATAATAGGGCTTAAGGTGGTTGGCATGAATTATCCTTTTGGTATTTTTACAATTACCGAGGTCAACTAGAAAAGTGACCCCTCTTTCTTTTCAAGTATGGGGTAGGGACCATACCACTTGTCTTGAAGAGCCCTAGGCGTCACATGCTCCAATACCCACATGTTCTGCCATGGTTGAAATTCCACAATTGCATCCTTTTGGTCATACCAGTGTTTTTGAAGCTCCTTGCTGGCCTGAAGGTTTTGGCTTGCTTTTTCCATGTATTTTGCCATTCTGGAACGTAGGCTACGTACATTGGCCCTCATTACAACACTGGCGGTCGGTGTTAAAGCGGCGGTAATACCGCCAACTGGCCGGCGGTTAAAAAAATGGAATCACGACCATGGAGGAAACCGCCAACATAGACAGCCACTTTAACACTCCGACCGCCACGGCGGTAGAAACAAACACTGCGGTGGTAACCGCCAACAGACAGGCAGAACACAATGTACCGCCCACTGTATTACAGGGCACCAATCCTCCACCTTTTCCGGGACGGTACCAATGCCATCAAAAGCACAGTGGAAACAGGACTTGGAACGGAAACCACTCACCTCTCAACACCCAACCAGGAACCAGGACGCCATGGAGCCCAAGTTACAGGTCCTGCCCATGTTGGTTTACCTCCTCTTCTACCAGGAGCAGCAAGGACGCTGGTGAAGACCACAGTGAGTACTGCACCTAGCACACAGGGGAGGGGGGGTGGAAAGAGAGAGTGACACACATACACGCAAAACGCAACACCCACACCCCCACCCTCACTCACAACAACATACACACAAACACTTGCAACAACATGAGATTTACACCCCATCACCCTCTGGAAGAATGCAAGGACAAAATGAAATGATTGTAATGAGTGTAATCATCGAAAAATCAGATAAGCCAAGATAAATGCAAATCATCAGTGTATACAAATATGTACAGCAACTACACAAGTCCGGATAGTATTGCAATCATTGTCCGTGGACCAGTGGTCCCAAAATGCATGGGTGAAGCCCACACATGATACCTGACTCGAAACTGAGAGAACACTGCTGGAGCATCAGATCAAAAATAAACAGGCACCTCAGGGGGAGGGGGCGCCTCAGCTGGATGAAAAGACGACGCCACTGCTCCACGAGGGGCTTCATGCCCACAGTTTGGTCCTGGGGAGTGCAAAACCACAGTCTCTCAAGTCTCTCAAGTGGGTGGGTTGCCCACTGCTTTCTCCTGGGGAGTGTAAAGCCACAGTCTCTCACGTCTCACAAGTGGGTGGTTTGCCCACAGTTTGGTCCTGGGGAGTGAAAAGCCACAGTCTCACAAGTCTCACAAGTGGGTGGGTTCCCCACTGCTTTATTCTGAGGAGTGCAAATCCACAGTATCTCAAGTCTCACAAGTGGGTGGTTTGCCCACTGCTTTATCCTGGGGAGTGCAAAGCCACAGTCTCTCAAGTGGGTGGTTTGCCCACTGCTTTATCCTGGGGAGTGCAAAGCCACAGTCTCTCAAGTCTCATAAGTGGGTGGTTCGCCCACTGCTTTATCCTGGGGAGTGCAAAGCCACAGTCTCTCAAGTCTCACACGTGGGTGGTTTGACAACTGCTTTGTCTCGGGGAGTGCCAAGCCACAGTCTCTCAAGTGGATGTTTTTCTCCACTGGTTCTGGAGGGGGCATTTTGCCCAGAGTGCTTCATCCTGCCAAGGACTGTGTGAGTGGATGCTTTTCTCCATTGGTTCTGGTGAGGGCATTGTGCCCAGAGTGCTTCATCCTGCCAAGGACTGTGTGAGTGGATGTTTTTCTCCACTGGTTCAGGAGGGGGCATTGCTCCCAGAGTGCTTCATCCTGCCAAGGACTGTGTGAGTGGATGCTTTTCTTCATTGGTTCTGGAGGGGGCATTGTGCCCAGAGTGCTTCATCCTGCCAGGGACTGTGTGAGTGGATGCTTTTCTCCACTGGTTCTGGAGGGGGCGTTGTACCCAGAGTGCTTCATCCTGCCAAGGATTGGGGTTGTGGATGCTTTTCTCCACTGATTCTGGAGAGGGCTTTGTGCCCAGAGTGCTTCATCCTGCCAAGAATTGGGGTTGTGGATGTTTTTCTCCACTGGTTCTCCACTGTGCCCAGAGTGCTTCATCCTGCCAAACACTGTGTGAGTAGAAGCTTTTCTCCAATGGTTCAGTAGGGGGCATTGTACCCATAGTGCTTCATCATGCCAAGGACTGTGTGAGTGGATGCTTTTCTCCACTGGTTCTGGAGGGGACTTTGTACCCAGAGTGCTTCATCCTTCCAAGGATTGGGGTTGTGGATGCTGCTTTTCTCCACAGGTTCTGGAGGGAGCATTTTGCCCAGAGTGCTTTACATGCAGTGTGGCAGGTCCCATTCTCTCACCTGGGTGTGTGTGCCATGAGATTGCCTGGGAACAGGTAGCATGATACTCCATGGAGGCAGAGACACACTCTACCCTGCTGTGACTTTGCCTGCCACCTGCTGGTACAAACAGTGCTGGGTGTTGTGCCTCATGTACGCTGTGCAGGTTCCAGGATGTTGTATGCAGCCTCGGGCAGCTGCCCACTGGGGATGTTAGCCATGTCAGCTGTGGTGGCACTGTCTGAGCATGTCGCGTGGATGGTGGCGGTGGTTTCGGCAGTAACTGTGGCGGAGATGCTGCCGGTGGTGAATGTGTCAGCACCTGTTGAGGGAGACAGCAGGATGTCTCCTGCAGCCTCGGACACCTGCCCAATGGGGATGATGCTGGGGACTGTTGCAGAGGCAGCAGACATGCAGGTGGTGGTGAAGGTGGCATTGACCGCCATACAGGTTGCTATTCTGGTTGCCAGGAGGGGTGACTCTGGTCCCTCAGCCAGAGGCTTCGTGCCCTGTCCTGACTCCCCCTGGGCCTTGTGTCCCTTCCCCACCTTGGATGGCGCTGATGGTCCCTTGGTACTATCCCCTTTTGGCTTGGAGGAGCCCTTGTTGGGTGGTTGGTGCGGCTTTTCCCTGTGGCATGTGGGAACCTTCTTCACCTTGGCAGGGAGTAGAATGGGCTGATCCTTGGCCTCGCTTGGTGGCACACTGGCAGCCATGATGGGTGCCGCCCGCCATGTGACTGGACTTGCTGAGACCACAGTGCTGGACGATTTGGTGGCTGAGGTGCTGGGCTGGGACCTGGACATCCTGGCCCTAGAGGAAGGACGTGGGGAGGTGTAGGGAAGAGGTCAATGTTAGCCAGGAAGAGTTTCTTAGACACATTAGGACGGGAAGATGGAAGGGGTTTGGGAGTGGAGGAAGAGGTACTGGTTATAGGAGGTGTACGTCTGCTGAATTTGGGTGAAGGTGCTTGGGCTGGAGGCTGTTGTGAGGTGGATGGCTGTTGGGTAGGTGTGTGTCTGCATTTGTGTAGTTTGGGAGGAGGGCTCACAGACACACTGGGAGAGGACACATGGGACGTGTGCATAGTAGTGGGGGTGGTGATTGCACATGAGCGGTGTGTGGTGATGAGCATGCTGGTGATGAAGGTAGTGGCAGAGGATGTAGTGCATGCAGATGTGAGTGGAGACGAGACAGCTAGGGAGGAGGAGGACATAGAGGAGGGGGACACAGTGGAGGCAGTGGATGTTGGTGTGTCTGCATGGGTATGGTGCTTGTGTGAGTGCCTGTGGGATGTGTGGTGCTTATGTTTGCCATGTCCACTCTTGTGTATTGATGAGTATGCATGCTGGTCTGATGGTGTGCTTGGGAAAGGCTGAGGTAGAGGGGATTGGGTCTGGGTAGAGGAAGTTGGTGGGGGAGGCTGGACACAGGGACAATGGCTGCCATCAGTGCTGAGGCCAGACCCTGAAATGCTCTCTGTTGGGCTGCCACGCCAGAATGAATGCCCTCCAGGTATGCATTTGTTTGCTGCAAATGCCTATCAACACCCTGGACGGCATTCAAAATGGTTGACTGTCCAACAGTGAGGGATCTCAGGAGGTCAATAGCCTCCTCACTGAGGGCATCACGGCTGACTGGGGCAGGGACTGAGGTGCCTGGGGCGAAGGAGATGCCCACCCTTCTGGGTGAGCGGGCACGGGAAATATGCTGAAGGGGTGCTGGGAGGGCGGTGCTGGTAGATGGGGTGGCGGCTGTACCTTTTGTTGCGGTGGACACAGAGGTGCCTGCCACCGCAAGGGAGCTCCCATCAGAGGAGGAGTCGCCATCGCTGGTGTCTGCTCTTGTCCTCGTCGTGGAGCTCCCCTCACCCTGCGTCCCATTGGTGCCTTCAGACTCCGTAAAATCACCCTCCAGGGGACAAGGACAAGGTGACAAAACAAAAAGGAGGGGAAAGACGGAAGAGACACATGGTCAATGCCTGCAACACCACAACCGTTGGCGGACACAACACACAGGGAGCAGCCCTATGCACTAGGGCATGCACTAACAGTGCAGGGGAAAAGCACATGCCCATGGGGGACTCTGTCTAGATACATTTCTTGCACAGCTGGAACCCATAGGAGCTTGACTAGGTGTAGAGGGCAACTACCACCTTTGGTGTTGGAGTGGCACTGAGCCTGCAAAACAATGGATGTACCTTGGTGCGTGTGCCCCAGCCTAGGGGAACCCACCACCCACCTGCCCCACCCAGACACCTCGTCAAGCATGCAGAGTCAGCTGAATGAGACTGTACTCACCCCCTTGTGGCTGCTTTGATGCCCTCAAGTGCCCATCCAACTCAGGATATGCCACCGCCAGGATCCGGTACATCAGGGGGGTCATGGTGTGACGGGCACCCCTTCCACGTTGGGAGACCATCCCCAGCTGGGCCTCCGCCATCTTCTTGGTCCAGCGGCACAGGTCCTCCCATCTTTTCCGGCAGTGGGTGCTCCGTCTATGGCAGACCCCCAGGGTCCGCAATTCCTTGGTGATGGCACGCCAAATACCCTTCTTCTGGTGGGCGCTGACCTAGAGGAATAGTGAAGTAAAAATGGATGTTACTCCCCTGTACAGTTCTTCTCACACATTGGCCACAAACCTCCCACCCTTGCCCGGAAAAACATGCACTCACCATCCTCACATGCTGGCCTGTCCCCCATCTCTTCCATCCACAACACTCCACACAATCATGTGCCATCCACCGTGCACACAGTTTACTCACCTGTTTGTCTGGAAGACTGTAGAGTAGCGTGTACTGGGGGAGGACTCCATCCACCAGTTTCTCCAACTCCTCCGCAGTGAAGGCAGGGGCCCTTTCCCCAGACACTGCAGCCATTGTCGCTTCCAGACTCAGGTCACAGCAGCACTTGCAGTGTAGGTCCTCTCCTGTTGAAGGTCAGGTATCAAGTGAGGGAACTGATAGAAAATGGTGGTCACGTCCGCAGCGGTGCGTACCGTCACCACTACCGTACATCGTCATTGGCTCCTGGAACCCATAGGGCCCAATGATAACCAATGCTGAATTGCGCAGCGGTCTTCCCTCCTCTAGTGCAGGTCCTGTCAGTGGTCCATTTCCTGGCAAGTGACTCCTTTCAAACAACAGCGGCCATGGCATCAGGGATGTCACAGCCAATGCCATCCTGTTGTCCAGAGTGTTATCTGACCTGCTGAAACACATGCGCAGCTACATCGTTTTCCCTCAGGTGGAGGATTTGCCCACAGTGAAAGGTGACTTCTATGCCCTGGGACATATCCCCAACATCATTAATGCCATTGATGGTACACATGTGGCATATATCCCCCCCCCCCTGGAATGAACAGATGTACAGAAACCGGAAAAGCTACCATTCAATGAATGTGCAGATTGTGGGTTTTGCAGACCAGTACATCTCCCATGTGAATGCCAGGTATCCTGGCTCAGTGCATGATGCTTACATTTTGAGGAATAGCAGCATCCCTTATGTGATGGGGCAACTCCAGAGGCACCGGGTGTGGCTAATAGGTGAGCCCAAGGTCCCTACACAGTTTAAAAAGGTGTCTGGGTATGGGAGATTCCCTAATGGTTGGAGGATGTCTACCAGTTGTCCCTCGATATTTTCAGGTGACTCTGGTTACCCCAACCTGTCATGGCTACTGACCCCAGTGAGGAATCCCAAGACAAGGGCAGATGAACGCTACAATGAGGCACATGGGCGAACTAGGAGGATAATAGAGCACACCTTCGGCCTCCTGAAGTCCAGATTCCAGTGCCTCCATCTGACAGACAGCACCCTATACTACTCACCGAAGAAGGTGTGCCAGATAATCGTGGCATGCGGTATGTTGCACAACCTGGCTTTGCGACGCCAGGTGCCTTTTCTGCAGGAGGATGTACCTGATGCTGGTCTTGTGGCAGCTGTGGAGCCTGTGGACAGTGAAGAAGAGGAGGTTGAAGAAGAAGATATAGACAACCGAAACAACATCATCATGCACTACTTCCAGTGAGACACAGGTAAGAGGATGGCACTGCTTCTCACATCTCATACTACTGTAGGACACAGCATAAATCTGCCTTTTTACCTATGTATGGACACTGACATGTCACTTTGGATTTCCATTTCACAAATCTGGATCCCACGTTGTCCACTCTGTTATGTTTACTGCTGCCCAACAACTGTGTAACCATGGTATGTGAACATGAACATTGACATTGCTATATTTCCAAAAGGTTTCAATTACACATTTGTAAAAGTACAGACTGACTCCAGATTGATTTGTGATTCAAGGGTGTTTATTTGTGTGCTAATAAGTGGAGGGGGTATGCAATGGGCTTGGGTGATGGTGGAGGATTGTCCATGGTAGAGTTCAGTTTCTTGGTCTCACAGGTGCATTGTCCAAAGGGGCATAGGAAGGGGAGCAATGGTAGTTTAATGTGGAAAGGGTGACAAAGTGGGACAGAAGGGTGACATTCAGGGGGGTCTAATTTCCTGGTAGGGGTCTTGGCAATGTTTTCTGTTTGGTTCCTGGATATCAGGGACTGATTGCGGGGTGGTTCTCCTTCTGCAGGGGGTGGGGTGCTGGTGGCCTGTTGTTCCTGTGGCGGGGCCTCCTGTCCACTAGCGCCGGTGGAGGTGGAGGGCTGTTCATCATCCAGGCTAGTGTCAGGGACCCGTTTGTGTGCCACTGTGTCCCTCATGATGTTGGACAGGTCTGCCAGCACCCCTGCTATGGTGACCAGGGTGGTGTTGATGGACTTCAAGTCCTCCCTGATCCCCAGCTACTGTTCCTCCTGCAGCTGCTGGGTCTCCTGAAACTGGGCCAGTACCGGGCCCATGGACTCATGGGAATGGTGGTATGCTCCCATGATGTTGGAGAGTGCCTCGTGGAGAGTGGGTTCCCTGGGTCTGTCCTCCCCCTGTCGCATAGCAGTCGTCCCAGCTTCCCTGTTATCCTGTGCCTCTGTCCTCTGAACTGTGTGCCCACTGCCACTGACCCCAGGTCCCTGATTGTCTTGGGTTGGTGGGTTTGCCTGGGGTCCAAGTAGTGGTGGACACACTGCTGATTGACGTGTCCTGGGGACAGTGGCATGGGCCCGCTGGGTCGGTGCTGTTGTGGTGTTTCCTCAGGGGGGAGGGTCAATGGTTGCTTGTGACTGTGGCAGGGGAACCGACTGTCCAGAGGTCCCTGATTGGCCGGACTGGTCATCTTGATCCAGGCGTGCAGAGCTGCTATCATCACTGTTGGCCTCTTCTGTGGGGGGACTGGATATGTCTAGTACCTCCTGTCCGGTGACGTTGGGTATGGGTCCTGTTGGGGTGTAAATGCATAGTTTTAGTATCTGTGTGTGCCATCTTGGGCATTGGGCGAGTTACTCTCTACTCCTGTGCTTGCCTCGTTGTGTTTGCCATTGTGTCATTAGTGTTTTGGGGTCTGTGTGGGTGTCTGTACTGGACATGCTTTGGCAATAGGTGTCCATGCTTTGGTGTTGCATGCAGGGCTTGGTATTGGGATGGGTGGGTTGTGATAGTGGGGCATATGTGAGGTGTTGGAGTGATGGGGGTAAGGGGGAGGGTGGCGGTATGTGATGGCATGCAGGTGGGGTGGGGATATAGTAATTAAGATTTGACTTACCAGAGTCCAGTCCTCCTGCTACTCCTGCGAGGCCCTAAGGAAGCAGTATTGCCAAGACTTGCTCCTCCTATGTTGTTAGTTGTGGGGGAGAAGGTGTGGGTCCACCGCCAGTCCTCTGTATAGAAATCTGGTGCCTGGATACCACTGAACTCACCTTCCCCCGTAGGTCGTTCCACCTCTTCCTGATGTCCCCCCGTGTTCTTGGATGCTGTCCCACTGTGTTGACACTGTCGACGATTCTCAGCCATAGATCCATCATCCTAGCAATGGAGGTGTACTGCACCTGTGATCCGAAAAGCAGTGTCTCTACCCAGATGATTTCCCCCACCATGACTCTGAGCTCCTCCTCAGAAAACCTGGGGTGTCTTTGAGGTGCTATGATGTGGTGTGGGTAATGTGTGAGGTGATGTATGTTGTGCTGTGTGAAAGGTTGTGTTGGTGTCTGTTATTTGAGGTTCGTGGATGTTGTATGAGTGATGGTGTGGTGTGCTTGTGGATGCTGGTGTAGTGTTGGCTATTCTCTCTCTGTGCTTCTTCACAAAAATGTCATTGTAAGGGGTTGTGGGTAATGTGGGTATGTGTTTTATAGTGTTGTGGGTGTGTGGGTGTGGTGTGTGCATGTGTATCAGGTGTGTGCATTTCAAATTGTCCAATGTGGTTGTGTTTTGTAAATGTGTGTGTATTTTGAGCACAGCGGTGTGTATCGCCAATTGTTTACCGTGGTTGAAAGACTGCCACGTTGATACGTGGGTCGTGATAGTGTGGGCGTATTCTTGTTGGCCTCACGTTTTGGGTTTTGGTATCGCCAGTTTATCACTGACCTTTGGTGTGGCAGACTTGTGTGGGTGTCTGTATTGTGGCGGATTACGAGATGTGGGTCGTAATACCTGTAGCTGATTTCCGCCGCAACCACGGTATGTTGGTGGCCTTCAACACGGCGTTAAGCGGGATTTACCACCAGGGTTGTAATGAGGGATATAGTCCACTATGCCTTGTTTGTGCTCTTTGAGAGGTCTCTCCCAGCCTTTGCTTATAAGACTCAGTGGTCCCCTAACAGGGTGCGCAAACAAAAGCTCAAAGAGGGAAATCCTTACTAAAGGAGAAGTGATGGCCCTAAGGGGGATGGCTTCAAGGTATCTAGTGGCATCATCCACTACCACTAGGATATATCTCTTTCCTGTTGCTGTCTGAGATTGAAGGGAGCCAACAATAACCCCTACTCTTTCAGAGGGCACCCCAACCACTGGTAGTGGGATTAAGGGGGCCTTCCGGTGGCCTTCTGCCTTGCCACCAACTTGGCAGATGACACAATTATGGCAAAAGTCCTTCACCTTCTGGGACATTCCAGGCCAGTAAAAGTGATTGAATAGCCTGCCTAAGTTTTGTTTTGTCTCAGATGCCAAGCGAGGGGAATGTCATGGGTTAGAGAGAGTAGAAACTCTATGTATTGCTGGAGCACTACCTGGTTGCACCAGGCTTTGAGTCTCTGATCTCAGTAAACATGAGTCCATCCTCCCAATAGACTGTGTGGGTACCACTGACACCACCTTTTTCTTCCTCTGCAGCTTGCTGCCTGAGGCTTTCAAAAGTAGGGTAAGTTCTTTGTCCCTGACACAGATCATCCCTAAAGGGTCCCCCGGGTCTAGGAACTTTCGGTGATAAGGCCCAATCTCTGCCGGTTCAGTTCACTCTGGAAATAACAAGTGCTCATCTTGGGAAGAGGGTTTCTGACCTATGATCTGTGTAGAAGCTGGCTCCCCAGTCTTCTTGCCCTTTCTCTTGGAGGGTGGGCCCACTATTTCAGGGTCCAACACCTTTTTTCACTCTAAAGTTTGCTATGTGCCCTAGTCGTAATATAGGTCCATGCTGGGATCCCAAGCATGGCTTCAGGGGCCTTCAGTTCTAATTCAGCCCAGGGGGAATGCTCCAGATCATTACCAAGCAAACAGTCTACTGGGATGGATGGGGACACAACCACCTACTTTTGCCCAAATACCCCCCCCAGTCAAAGGTTGCCATTGCCATAGATTTAGTTTCATTGTCAGCATTGGTGATGTGATAAGTGTTTCCTACAAGGAAGTGATTTGAGTAAACCTAGGGGCATATTAATACTCCGTTTGTGCCGGAATTGCTCGTTTTTTTTGACGAAATTCCGACGCAAAACTAACTCCATATTTATACTTTGGCGTTAGACGCGTCTAGCGCCAAAGTCCATGGAGTTTGCGTCATTTTTTAGCGTGGACACCTACTTTGCGTTAATGAGATGCAAGGTAGGCGTTCACGTAAAAAAAATTGACTCCGAGGCATGTGCGCCGTATTTACACTCCCGGGCAAAATTCACGCCCGGGAGTGGGCGGGTCAAAAAAAATGATGTACGGCCGCTTTTGCGCCGTTTTTTAGCGCCTGCAAAAGGCAGGCGTTAAGGGACCTGTGGGCTCTGAAGGAGCCCAGAGGTGCCCTCTCATGCCCCCAGGGACACCCCCTGTCACCCTTGCCCACCCCAGGAGGACACCCAAGGCTGGAGGGACCCATCCCAGGGACATTAAGGTAAGTTCAGGTAAGTGTTTTTTTTTTGGTTTTTTTGTGGCATCGGGGGGCCTGATTTGTGCCCCCCTACATGCCACTATGCCCAATGACCATGCCCAGGGGACAGAAGTCCCCTGGGCATGGCCATTGGGCAAGGGGGCATGACTCCTGTCTTTGCTAAGACAGGAGTCATTTCTATGGGGGTTGGGAGTGAAAAAAAATGGCGCAAATCGGGTTGAGGCGAAAAAGTTGCCTCAACCTGACTTGCCCCATGTTTTGACGCCCAAGCCCCATATCCCCCTACGCCGGCGCTGCCTGGTGTACGTCGTTTTTTTTCACGCACACCAGGCAGCGCCGGCGGCTAACGCCGGCTAACGTCATTGATTAAATACGGCGCCCGCATGGTGCTTCAGAATGGCGTTAGCCGGCGCTAATTTTTTTGACGCAAAACTGCTTTAGCGCAGTTTTGCGTCAAAAAGTATAAATATGGGCCCAAGTCCTGGATCACCATGGTTACACTAGCTTCTGTAACCCTCAGGGCTTCTACTTTTGTCACATTAACTAAAGGGTGCTTCCTGCATTTGTGCATATTATTAGGCCAGGCAATAAAGGATAAATCTTCCCCTCCCTCTGTGACCAGTGTTGCCTCTGTGGGTTCAATGACATGGTCAGGCAACAACTGTGATCCCATCTGTAGGTTGGCCACTGCATTTGCTTCTGCTGGACTGGAGGCATTATTTTTAATTTTACAGCCAGGGTCTCCACGTTGGTGCCCTTTAGCTTTGCAATCCTGGCACTAAGCCTTGTTGGGATCAAAGTGGCTACCCTTGGACTGTGAGGATTCTGGAGGCCCACCTTCCTATGGAGATTTTTGGGGGCCTTAGGAAGACTCTTTGTTTTTATTCTGCCTCCCATCTTTCCCTTGGGGGGTCTTTTTGACCTCTTTTTTTTAGCATCCTCGACCAGTGGTGGTTTTGTCACCCTTATCTTGACCCAGTGGCATGCTGAACCTAGGTCTACCAGGTACTGATGTATCTTCTCATTGTAACAAATACTTAGCAGACACTCTTTCATGAACAAATCACACTGCCCATCACAATCTTGTACTTTGTTACCAGCTAGCCAACCACCCAGCCTTTTTAATGAATAGTCCCCAAATTCTACCCAAGTTTGGCTATGGATTATTGAGCTTCCCAAAAATGAATGGGGTACTCATCAGTTGTAAATCCAAATCAGGTTACCCTTCTTGAGGTCATAGGATTTAGAATCTGCCTCATTAAGTATCAGGAGCATATTCCTGCACTTTCCTGAGAATAACTCCCACGACAGTATGTCCCACTGGTTCCTTTCAATTTCCTACCCAATACAGGCTCTTTCAAAAGCAGAAAACCATTTGACAATATTATCTCCTTCTGAAAAAGGCCGAACAAATCCTTTGGGGAGTTTTAAGTTGAAAGGTTTTTCCTTAAGGATTTATATGCTTCCACCAGAGATGTGTCCTAGACCCAACTCTTTTCTCTTAGTTTCTATCTCCAAAAGCAGAGCCTCAAGTGAAAGTCTTTGGTCAGTCTGGCTGAAGCCAGGTCCTCCTCTGTGGGTGCACTAGTGCTAGGGAAGAGGAGCTATCTTCTTTCCTATTGTCCATAGCATTATCTTTACTCCCAGAGACCTCATTACATACTTCTTCCCTGGGGTTAGCTTTCTCATACTGTGCCAATAGAAGCCTAAGCTTTTCTGAGGTGGCATGTTTCCTAGTATAAATCTTGTACATCTTATAGAGTTTCCTTAAGTGGGCATAGTTATATGCCATGTAAGGTGAAGCTTCTGGCTCTGGTTCTCTGAGTCTGACATTTTTTATGCTACTAAAGTTGGGACTTTTTAAGAATTTGGCACCCGTTTTTTGCCATGGCCAACTCTAGTACATTCTTTTAAGCTCTAACTCTTTTTTTAGGGACCTAACCATGGCCCGAGCAGTTCATTTACAAGTCTGCAAAAAAATAAGCTAATTATAAAAAAATGCATTTAAGCTAAAGTCAATGTGTATAGTTCTGACAAAGTGGTATCAGCAAATTCAAAGTCTCAAAACCCACCACTGATACACCAAATGTAAGAGGCTGGCTCTCTCTATAGTGTACACAAAAAATCTGCACTGTGCAGAGCATCTAAGCAAACCTACATTGGTTCACAGAGGTAAAAAACACTAGACCACCTAATGCTTTAATTTTTGTGGTAGGTTGGGCAAGCAGTTACGCCAATCTTGGAGAAGTGCTAAGCATTTGCTGTACACCCAGTATGAATAAATGTGGACACACACTCAAAAGAATAACGTGAGACCAATTTACAAAAATACTTTAGACTTTTATAAAATATTTAAGACCAAGATCCTCAAAATCAGGTAAGTACTTTTTAAATGTGATTTTTCAAAGTTTAGCAAAAATTTGTCGGTTTATGCATAATTATGCACATTAGGAATCATTGGCAGAAAACTTTAAAAAGTCAAATACAATCAAGCAATGCTTTTACTGATGTCATGTTCTGGCTTTAGGTTGAGGTCATCGAGAAGTCCTGTGGGATGTTGGGGTGGTTCCCAGCTCCAGCAGGAGCAGCGGCTGAAAGTCTTGGAGCTGGTGCAGGACAGGCGAGGGGGACAGCTTGAAAATGCACTACACAGGCACATTTGAAGGTGAATCTACTGGGCAAAGGTGTTGGTGACCCCTAGGGCACATCTGGTTCTCTGATTTTTACCCCCATTTTCTGCCTGATGTCAGTGTGCTTGACTGTGTTCATTGGGATCCTGCTAACTAGGACCTACGTGATTACGCTCTCTCTCCTCTAACTTTTGTT
Source organism: Pleurodeles waltl (assembly GCF_031143425.1). Taxonomy (NCBI): domain Eukaryota; kingdom Metazoa; phylum Chordata; class Amphibia; order Caudata; family Salamandridae; genus Pleurodeles; species Pleurodeles waltl. The sequence continues at coordinate 1,457,804,706 of NC_090444.1, forward strand.
GGTGCATACTGGTAACTGGTGCCTCCTTATAGGTCCCTAGTATATGGTACCTAGGTACCCATGGCATTGGAGTCCAGGGGATCCATATGGGGGGCTGAAGCATTTCTGTTCCCACCCATATGGAGCCCATGCAAAGGCTTCTGCAGGACTGCCTTTGCAGCCTGTGTGAAATTGTGCTTGCACCCTTTGACTGCCACTTACACTGCATCAGGTCACTTATAAGTCACCCCTATAGCAGGCCCTCAAGCCCTGAGGGCAGGGTGCAGAGTACCTGTGTGTGAGGGCACCCCTGCTGTAGCAGAGGTAACCCCATGACCTTCAGGACTTTTTTCCCGGACGAGTGCGGGAACGACATTCTACACATGTACTGGATATAGTTCACTAACTATGTCCATCTACATAATGGTATCTACGAACATGGGAATGTTTGGTATCAAACATGTTGGAATCATATCCCAAGGCTTTTGCAAGCATTGGTTGCATGATTCCATGCACTCTGGGGGCTCCTTTCTGGACCCCCATTATTGCCATTACAGCCTTCTGAGGTTTTCCAGGTAGCCCCAGCTGCTGCCACCTCTCAGACATGTTTCTGCCCTCCTGTCGCTTGAGCATCTTAAACCCAGGAAGGCAGAACAAAGGATTTCCTTTGGGAGAAGGTGTTGCACCCTCCCCCTTTGGAAATAGGTGTAACAGTCTTGGGAGGGGTAGCCTCCCCAAACCTCTGGAAATGATTTGCCCTCCTTGCATAATCCAGTCCACTCTGGTTCAGAGACCCCCAGCCCCTGCTCTGGCATGAAACTGGACAAAGGAAAGTGGAGTGACCACTCCCCTTTTCATCACCACCCTAGGGTTGGTGCTCAGAGCTCCTCCAAAGGGTGCCTGGGTTTTGCCATCTTGGATTCCAAGTTGGCAGAGATCTCTGGGAGCATCTGAGTGGCCAGTGCCAGCAGGTGACATCACAGCCTTCCCCTGATAGGTGCTTACCTGTCTAGTTGAGCAATCCCCCTTTCAGGGCTACTTAGGGTCTCTCTCTTGAGTGGTTCTTCAGATTCCATTTGCGACCCTCCAGCAGGAATCCTCTGCATCCTTTACTTCACCTTCTCACCAAAGAAACTGCATCTGGACACTCCAGGAACTCTACATACTGCAACAAAGAAGCAAAGACGACTTCTGGAACATTGTATCGTCAGCTCCTGCCAGCAACTGCAACTGTTTCCCGTTCATACAGCCATAAGAGAACAGCCTGTCTTCCTCCTGCACCAGAAGAGCAAAGGAATATCCCTTGGGCTGAAGGAGTCATTCCCCTGCTTCATTAGGCCCCTACTGTAATGACAACCAGCTGCATGGATCCCCCCTCCTGACGAGCTGCTTGGATCCTGCATCATGGGTGGTAGACTGAAGTTGTTCTGGCGGTCCTGTCATCCTACTGTCCAACTTTGGTGGAGGTAAGACAGTACCCCTGTGCACTGCATGTTTTGCAGTTGTCAAGACTTGTTGGCATCCTTCCAGAAAGTTCTTTGTGCAGCTCTAGCCCCCAGCACTCTATCCTGCGACACACGTTTTCCTGAGTGGTTCTCTGGCGGCGTGTGAGCCTTTATTGTAGTGCAGCATGCGCCTCCTTTTGCACTTTCTTTGTCCCCATGCTGTGGAACTCCTGTGCATGCTGCCTGGTCTTCTGTGGGCTCTCTGAGTTGCTGAGAGCCCCCCTCTGTCTCCCACTCCTGGGTTGAGTCTACCTGGTCCTATCTGAGGTGGTTCTTTGGTGTCCTGAAGTCTCTCGACTGGTTCTTGCTTATGGTACTTGGAGAGTCCGGAGTAGACCTTTCGTCTGGGTGTCCGCCGTTGGGGGTACAGAACCATTGGCTATTGCAGGGTTCAGCTATTGGAAGACGCAGTGCACCAAACTTGGCACAATGTTCTCCAGTTATATTTGGAGAAATCTGGTCTGGCTGCTGTGTCTGATTCCTTGGTCAGCGGGCAGTAAGTGAACTGGATTTCACTGGATCTTACTTGCTGATTGCAGGGAGTGATGTTTTCACTCTGGAGGGAGGTTTTTGGCAATTTTTAGAAGGTTGGAGGTCCTTTGGGGTTTCTTAGATTCCGTCCAATGTCCGGTCAACCCCTCAGCAGTGATTATCAAGTCCTGGGTGCAGCAGGCACAGGTTGGCACCTTTCTCTTCTTACAGCAGGGCTTCTGTTCTCAACCCAAGGCTCACTGGCCTTCTTGTATCCATTGAATCTGATCTGCAGGTCTAGGAAAGACCTTTAAATACTGCATTTAGGGTGGGTTTATGTGAGTACCTGGTAGTGGCCCATGGGCCATTAACCTTAGGGTGGATTCACCAACTATGTGACCACTTCCTGAGGGTGAGGTCACATCCCTAATTCTGATTGGCTATTTCCTACTATGCAAGATGAAGGAAAATGAAATAGAGAGGCCATCTCGCCTTCTACACTGCAGGGTTTATGCAGGCAGAGAGTGGCCACTCCTCCTAGTCTTTGTGGATTTTCCCACCGTTGCTACTGCCAAAAGTGGGGGCTTGCAATGGAGGTGTCAATCTGCTGTTAGAAGCAGCGCAGGGTGTCATGTTTCAAGGGTGGTAACACCTCTGCCCAGGAAGGGCTTTGTTTTCTGGTCCCAGAGAGAAAAGACCCTCATTCCAGAATCGTGTCTTGTGGTGTTAGGCTGGTTGGGGCCTGGCAGGAACCATGCCTGAGTTAGTTAGCTTTACAGGGTCACCTCTAATGTGAGTAAGTTTGCAATACATCCAGTACTGGGACCAGTTTGAATTTGTTGTTCTGAGTTGTTTGATACCAAACAACCCAGGTTTGAGAGTGGCCATCATATAGCTGTGAAACTCGTACTGACAGGTTTCCAGCACATGCATTGAAAATGCTGCTTTGTACACTTATTATGTCCCAGGTTTGACAAGGACACAGTAAGGGCATATCGCTCATGCACCTATGTCCACCCATGCATTATTTTGCACCCTGCCTTAGGGCTGTAAGGCCTGCTGGAGGGGCGCTGTATTACTTGTGGTGTGTACAGGCCACACAGATTGTGTGCATTGTCAGGTTTGCCTTTTAGAATTGCACCAGGAAACTCAGCCTGCAATTGTAGTGACTGAGTGCACTTGTTTGCAGAGTCGTTGAGGAAGGCACAATCAGTGCTTCTGTGCTAAGGGGTCTGCCCTTAGTACCCCATGGCCTGCGATACCATTGTACCACTTATTAGGGACTCATAGTGGGCACTAAAGGTGTTGCCAATTGTGCCAATGAAACCCAACACTTTTTGGGAAAGAGATCTGGCCCTGGGAACCTGTTTAGCAGGGTCCCAGGGCACTCACAAATTTGAAAGCACATCATATACCAGGCAAAAAGTGGGGGCTCACCATGTCAAAAAGGGCACTTCCTCACAATAATGAATATTTAATTTACTACAGATGATGTTCATATTACTTTTTAAATTATTCAACTTAGCAATTTTCCCCTTATTGTAGGTGGTGACTTTAATGTGATATGTGATCCTCTCCTTGATAGACTCTCTTTAACTAAATATAGATGTCCTAAACCTTTCTAATCACTGAAACATTGTACCCTTCATGAATCTTGTTCATGAGTTGATTACTTATTGTCATCAAGATATGTGGTTATTTTATTTCTCAGACATGCTATGATTTAAATGTGTTTAAACTCAGATATGTTTTCTGTTTGTGAATGTAGATGGTGTATGAATGTTGACATTTCTCTTAGTAACAATAATCTATCTAGAATATTGTCCATTATTGTTGATTATTTTTCTCTAAATATTGATAGTGTGACATCTAATATTGTTCAGTGGGATTCATTTATACATATATTTGAGGAATAACAATCTCTATGATGGCCAAAAACAACAAATCATTTCACACTTAACTCTCTAAATTTGAAAAGCAAAATTGCATTTGAATGTTTATTTCATCTAACATTTTAAACTTAAATTACAGAAACGTTGGTGCTCGTATAATTACTTACCCAGTAAAAGAGCTGGGTTGCAAATTTGAAATGAAAAAGCAAAACTTAAATTTAAATAAAACAAGTCTGAGAAAATGATAGCTAAATAACTTTGTATCAAGAAAGACAGGACTCAATTTCATGCTATTAGTGGGGATGCTGAACAACTTGTATTATCTTCTTCAAATAATATAAAGATGTTTCTAGAATTGTATTCCTTCCTTTACAGTAAACAGTACAACATTTATGAGCACATTAGAGATTATTTTGTGAATTCATATAATCTTCCTCTACTATCCAGTCTAATTAATCCACCTTAGGTCTCTGCATTTCAGTTGATTAAATTGATTAAATCAATACAGCTATTTACTTGAAACCACAAGTATCACCTGGACCTGATAATTGTTGATTTTCTTTAATACAAATCTACTCATCTTACTCTATATTTATTTTAGTTATTCACAGACTTTAATAATGCAGGTATGGCTTCAGGGTCTTTTACAGATACCTTGGTAACTGTACTGAGTAACCCTGATAAAGACCAAACTAAATATTTCCCTTTTACCCTACCTTTCTCATAAATCAGGACTGTGTAATCCATGCAAAACATCTTGCCAATAGATTGTCAAATGTAGTCATCCACATGAATCAAACAAGTTGTATGAAAAATAGACACTCTGCTAAATACAAGTCTTGTAATATATGTTTTTTCCTCCTTCCTTTTCCTTCTGGCCATCTAGCACTAGTTGCTTAGAAAGCTTTTCAACAGGTTCACTTGAAAGTCTTATTCCAAACACTATCGCCTTTTTATTTTAGTGACCTATTTATTAAAATAGACTCAGTTCTCTATTCCCACCATTCTGCAAAGGTTTCTATCAATGGCCACTTTTCGACTTGTTTTACCTTTTAGGGGAACTAGGTAAAGATGCCCATCGTATCCTTTACTTTTTGTTGGCCATCAAGCCTTTTTCTCCATTATTAGTAATTCAACTGAAAATAGTGGATGAAATATTTAACAACTACAATTAGAATTTCTGCCTATGCAGAAGATTGTTCTTTTGTTTCCTGAAATACTTTGAATATGTAAAAAAAAAAAAATGTTTTTTTCTTCTAAATGTTCATTGTACCCATGCCATGTTAAATAATATGGGCAATATTAGGCAAAAAGAAAAAATCTAAAATCTTGGAATTCAATTCTTTAGTTCTATTAAATCATTAATTTGAACTGTGATTACTTACTTTAAAAATATACAACTAAAACCCGTAAATGCCCCTCCCTACATCTACCATTGTGGGGGGAAATTTGAATCTGTCAAAATAGTTATTGTTTCTCAGATATTACATATTTTATCCATGCTTCCTTTACAATTGGTACCCTAGATAATGGATGGATTATCTCTGAATTCATTGAAAATAACAAACCTCATGCTTAGTTTATTCTAAACTCAAAGTTTGTAAAATTAGTAATGGGATTGGTCTATCAGATAGTTTTATCAGATTTGTATAAGTATGAGAATTTCTCATCAAAAACAAGGATTTTTATGGTTTCAGCAGATAGATCCTGTGAATTTGCCTAAATGGCTGTAAGTTAAACTACATATAGTTTACCTTTCCCTTTGCCAGCATTATTGTCCTCAATCCTTAAAAATAAAATCTGTTAAACTATTCCTATAAGACTTTATTACATCCTCCGATTTCTGCATGTCAAGAATATTGCTATGGCAAAATCCCCTGATAAATTTTACATTACGTTTTAAAAATCTGGAATAAGGAGCTTTCCCTAACTTTCTTTTTAGAAATCTGGATGTAAATCTGGTTATCAAACAACTGGAGTTGGCTTTCTGGTGCTTTATATCAAACAAATATTTTATATTATTTAATTGTTTATGGACACTGTGTAAATATTTAGAGCCAAACCTTTAAATGATCCCTTACGTTGGCATGTTCATTTTAGTGAGGATTACTAAAAACATGTATTATTTGAGTGTGGTGTTATTTCAAATTTTCGTGAAGATGTTTAGAACTTAATCACACAAATACATCTAATCTCTGATGACTATTCTTATGGACTGCTTGTTTGTAAATCCCATGCTGTGACTTCTAAATGTTCTAATTTACAAAGCAAGTTATTTGACTTTATGCTTTGCTACAAAATCAATTACGTTCAATTGGAAAGATGCATCTTTGTTATCAGTTCATACTATGTGTTTTGGGTCACCTTTACCAGACAAGGTTCTAATTTATCCCTTCCTGTTTTTTCCAAGTGTTTTGGAAACCAGTTGATTCTTTTTTAATGTATATGTAATGATTATTAATGTTATATTGAGGTTAATCTTATCTTGGACTGGTTTTACATGATTGTCAGTTCTTCCTTCCTATTTTTATAGATAATTACATTTTACTGCAGTTACTTTCACATAGGACTGTTTTCTTTTACTATTTCTTCTGTAATTTGTACCTTTTCTGCATTTTTGTATTGTATTCACTAATTTGAAAAGACAAATAAAATATTTTGAACTTAGAAAAAATAGGAAATACCAGGGAAATTAGTAATTCTGAGTTCCTGCTGCAACTCCACATATTCCCCAGTGTGAGAAATTCTATTATTAGTTGTATAGGATGTGAGGCCAGCACAAGTAATAGTTCCAGAGTTTTCCCTTACCTGGAAGCCAAGAACCCCAGTGTAGCGTTTGACTCTCTCAGGGTAGGTAAGCCGAGCTGTCCAAGGCCTACTAGGGGTATGGTGTGGGCTAGTAATCACCATTCACTGGCACACAATAACAACACTCCTAAAATTATTGTGCAGTCAGTGATTTTACTTCAGTGAAGGAAAGGCACCACTAACTACTGTGTATTCATTTAACAATATATACATCAAGCAGTTAGAAATAACCTGGTGACACTCTGATTTTTGGGGGTCAATATCCTTTAGGGGTCAAATGTAGGTCCACTCTACACATATAACAAATGTCACATCACAAAATAGGAACTATCACTTTAACTCGAACATACTCATTAGCTCTATTAGGGGATCACCATATTAAAAAGGCAAACAATCATATGTTAAAAGCCCCATCATGATGTCACAATAAAAATAGCAACGTTATAATGAAATATTTTAAGAATCAAAGCTTTTCAATATTAATTGAAAATCACTTTAAGCCATACATGGTTAATAAAGCATTCCCATTTCCAGGCTCATTAAAATGTTATTAGTCTCACATCAACACTTAGGCCCTGGCTTATTCCGAGGGTTTTTCAAGGGAATCTCAGCAGAGCACCAAGTGATTGGGTTTTCCCAAAAGTCACTAACATTTAAAAGGTCATGACACAGGCCCTGTTACTGGTGAGGTCTAGCCACCAGGAGAAGTGGCCACCTGGCCGCAAAAGCTGCATACTTTGCAGGGAGTGGTTTCACTGGCCCTCTGTGACAGTTTTTCTCCTGGTCTTTGTCTCTGGTGCTTCTCTCCTCCTTTTAAGGTGCAGAAGTAAAGACTTTCCCCCAAGTAACATCAGGGGTGAAAGGAAACAACTTCCCTTTTCTTGGATGCTCTGGTCTTGCGGTTAACTTCAGACAGAAACCCTAGTCCATCAGTTGTCCTTGGCTTCTGCTGATGTCCATCAACTCTCTGTCTTGTGCAAGAGTTCCTATATTTGTGCGGAACATTTTAAAAGCCAGGCACCCATGGCCATTTGTAGGGGGCCAACTCACCCTCCACCCCTGTCCCAACACTCCTGCACATCATGCTGGGACAATTCAAATGGCACCATCAAGAAGTCACTGTTTACATCTCCTCTGGTGGGCTCAGCTCCACCCCAAGCTGACATAATTGGAGAGCACATTCTGTTTTGGCTCTAGTTGTTTGGGCTTCCTCCTTTATTCAATGGCCTGTATTGTTCAAACCCTGGAACAGTGTGACAGCTAATTAACATGCATCAGCCCCCCTTCCTTCTCAGGAGCTGGGTGAACCGCTGTTAAGTACCCATCTCATTTTGATTGGGGAGTAGTATGTTCCCTCCACTGGTAACTGACTTGGCCCAGCATGGTGACAAAAGGCCTGGACTCTGATTCTGAGCTGGGCCACAGAAATATGAAAATCCTGGATGGCCCATTAGGTGTAGACGTAGGATTTTGGGACCTGCACATTCTAACTAGGTGCATGTTTTACACTTGTTTCATACCTTATGGGACCTTGTAGGTCTAATGGAATCAAAACTGCACTCTACAGCAGATTTCCCCTTAATAGTGCCACTGCAGACAATACAGTAAACCATGCTGACTTTACCTATGAATGCCCACAAATATTATAGGGCCTATACCAGGTCAACATCTAACCTTGAAGAGTCACCTGTGTACAGTTACCGGGGCTGTGCATGATGGTAATGTCACACACAGAGCCCTCATATGTGGGCACAGTTGTTCACATTAAACAAACGGATCCTTAACATAGCAGCATTGCAGTGGCCTGATCTTACAACCCAGACAAAGGTGGTATATACGTGCAGTACATTTACCATGTGGTTACCATGGGTGAGACACAAGTGGCAAGACTTACTAACAGTAAAAAGTCCAAAAACTGCGTGATCCAAAAACAATTAATCTGGGCGCACTAAATGCGTGGAATGCAACTGCAACACTCTGTAAATATTTTAACTATCTAAAGATGTGACCAAGCTATCTTACCATTTTCTCCGCTGTCTTTCAGGCTCCTTACATAATGAGGGAGCATACAATGAACACACCCATGCAATGTCTTTTTTTCTTTATCTGTTTCCTGAAAACACTGAAGACTTTCTCTAGCTCTATTTTCTTTCTGTTTTCTGGATAGTTGCTGCTGTGCTATATGTTGTTTGCATTTCTGGCTGCAGTCATGCCAGCCACTTCCTTTTCAAATTTAGAGGGTAACAGGACCATTTCATGAAGAGTTCTTTCAAGTCACCTTTCCATTCACTGTCTGACAGTGAGTTGTGTTGGTCCCTCGTGTTATGTGGTGTGCTTGCCCCCACTTCCGTGCTCTTGATGTCAGGCCTCCTTAACAGAGATGACTCTGGATTCTGCGTCTGTGCCACAGCTCATTTGTTATATTCAGTGTGATATCTGTTGTGTGCCGCTACCTAACTTCTAGGCTTATTGTTTGGTAGGAATACGGCTTCTGTGTGTGACTTGCTGTTCAAAGCTCCCAGTTTGGTGGAGGTTATCAAGTGATTAAGCCTTTATAGGGATTGACTCCTCTTTGCAAGTTTAACCCCCACATTTTCTTCTCATGGAAAATTAGTGGGCTTGTTATTTCCCCTGTTTAGGCTTGGGGGATATGTACCCAGTCTGTTTGTGCTCCTGATGGGCTTGGGTAGGGTACACTTAGGAGCTGGTTATTGTTTGGGCCTCATCCTTCCTTGCTCCCTGTTGCTTAGGGGTATGGTTCTTGCACTTCTCTTTGGTTGCTCTTCCCCGTTGCCTTCTGGGTAGAGTGCTACTTAAAACTGATATGTGCTACCTCTTGATGTTGTTTGGGATGGTTGTGTGTTGCCCGGTATGTTGTGGGCTTCTCTTTGTGATCCAGGCAGGATTTGGTGCTTTTTGGTCAATTGGGTCTTTGATTCACTGTGTTAGAGGGTACTTCTTTTGGTTGGTATTGTGGGTTAGCTTTGGCTAAATCTGTGTGCCCACCCCCCCTTCTGCGCTTTCTATGATTTCTCGATTTCCTTCAGTGGGTCTCAGTCACTTGTTGTTGGCCCTCTGCGGATATGGTTTGGCTTCACAGACTTTGGTAACTTGACAGGGTTCTACTCTTATTATGCTTGTTCCCTGGTCTTCTGTGCTGGGTCAGTTGAGAGTGGAATGTCCTTTTTGGTCATTTATGCTTCCCCCTGTGCTCTCTGATTGACTTGGGGTTTTGTTTTTGTCTGTGGCCTCATTGTCCATCCTTGTTGTCTAGCTTCATATGTGGTTGTTGTATTGATATTGATTTGGGGTTGTCCTATGTGCCTTGTTGGGACCGGTGGGCATTGATGTAGCTTATTAGGTAATCTGATTCTTGTGCTTTGCTCCTCACTGCAGTGTGGATTTTTTCTGTAGGGGCTCATGACACCTTGTGGTGTATTGTGCTGAACATTTTAACTAGGGTGCCGGTCAGATTCTGATCTCAATGTGTGATCCTTTGCTTGTTATTCTATGCTCTTCTGCTCTGTTACCTCTCCAGCGTTGTGTTGGTGGTAATATATGGTTGGTGTCCCTCCTGGTCCTCTTCCACCTTACCCTCTACATTCCATCTGATGGTTCTTTTCTTCAGGGACTGCTTGGGGTGCCAGGGCGGGGAGGGGGTACTCCTCTTCAGGTGGCCCAGTGTCTTACATTGATGAATGGTATTCTGATTTATTTAAAAGGCAGTGGGCATTTGGGGCTTTGGTGATGGACAGCCCAATTGGAGAATTGTGAAAGTAAAAGACCAGACAGTGCAGTTTGCATAGCCTGCAGCAGTTGGACATCCTGTTTGGTGGCTTTGGCAGAAATTTATTTTTTGTGTTCTTTATCTTTGGTGTCTTTTACTGCTTGGAGGTTTCCTTTATCACCTGGTGCTAAACTTCCTGCAGGGTTCTCCTGATTGCTTTTGGATTTTGTCTTGAGATTTTCTGTTGGGTTTGTCCAGCATGACCTTCTGCCAGGGCTGATGGAGTGGTTGTTTCTAATTGGGTTTCTCTTCTTTCTATTTTAATCTGTCGTTTGGTATCTTTTGTTAGCAGCATGGCTGGTGCTTCCCTTGGAGCTTTTACATGGGATAGCACTATGGCATTTGCTTTTACACTTTTCTTTGTAGTTCTTTTTTAAACTGTTTGATGGGTTAGTCGGCTCTTGCCTTGTGTTCACATCTGCTGAGTATTTGAAGTCCAGTAGTGTCATTCATTCACCTAATTCAGCATTGCACGGCCACTTCTTCGCCTGCATTCTTGGTTGTTGATGTGTGGCTTCACCTGGGTGTTCCTATTGTTCTTGACCTGCCCCTTCAAGTGAGCAAGGAGATTGTATTGTCTGTCAGGCTCCATCACCTCTGCTGGGTTGCATCCCCATTCCTGTCCCCTTCAGTGAGCAGTTGGCTCACCCTGGTTTGCAGGACCTTCTTGTCTGAGCTGGAGAAAAGCTTTCCCCTTAACCTGTGTGTGATCTGACTCTTCTTTCATGGGTAGATTGGACCACGCTGATCTAGTTCCTAGGCTGTGGCCCCTGTTTGCTGCCTCCTCGTTTTTGTGTGGGTGACTGGTGGTGCCTGGTCTTTTGATACTGGTCACTTCATGATGGTTTGCCTTGCTGTATTATATCTTGTGCTGCTGTAGCCCTTTACTCAGGAGGCATACTATGTTGCCTTCAGGTTTCATGTGCTCCTGGCTGATTAGGTTGTGAGAGTACTGCTTTGGTGTATCCATATAGAGTAATGACTTGTACGTGAAAGTGTTGACGAGATTATGAGTCATTTATTTATAATTAATCTGCATTACTTCTATTGCCCTTCCTTATCACAGTGATCACAGGCTAGCCATTTTCCTGTTAACACTCTCATTTCACATTGCTTAATGATAACCGTAAGGAGTATAGATGTGTTCCCATTTTTGGTCCCACAATATGCGACATGCCTGGATGAGAGGAGAGATGAGTTGAGGATAGAAGTCATTTCATTGTAAACTAGGACATGCAGCGCCTTGGGGGGACGTGGGCACGTTTATATGTTCTACTATTAATTCAAATAGTTCAAAGATTTTTAAAGCAATAATTAAAAAGCAATACTTTTGCCAGCCAATATTTAGGCCAAAAGTATTCTGGTAGCACACTGCATCTATTAAGACGAAAGAGAGGTAGTCGGAGTAAGGAAGATTACTCGTGATTTAACGGTGCATTGCAGGAGGTACAATGATGCCACAGGTCAAATCTACAGCTGGGGAATTTGATAGAGCATGCAGTATCATTATTACTGTGCAAGTGCAAGTCAATGGAGTGTCTTAAAAGAAAATATACATGTTAATGTACGTGCAATAGGAATTGCATAACCTGTATAAAAGTGATACTAAAAATGGACTTCATTTAGAAATGTGACAATATTTGCAGTGATTTAATGTCCGAACACATTAATAATCGCAATTATGGAGCAAGGTAGGCAGACTCATAGAACTGCGTGTAGAGATATTGCTAGAGGAGGATGAGCAGTGGCCCAGCAAGGACGAGCAGCAGCCACGAGACACTACCAGTAGAAGAGTAAATGCAACTGTGCCTCTAACACCAAACACACAACTGCTGCGAGACATGGAATTATATACTACATTGCTAATCTCATGCACGCATTTCACAATTGTTACAATGGCAAGGCAGCAGGCACAGTGTCGTTAAACTATGAAAACTGGAGTCTAGAGTCAGTCGTAGACCTGTCCCCTGTGCTGAGCACAATAGCAATAGGCAGAGGCCACGTCTGCCCCAACACAACGAAGACGAAGGCTCAGCAGCCCTACACATCGATGTATGTGCCTTGGTATTTTTTGCATGAATCCATTTATCACCCTTCTCCACAGGTGTGTAATAATTAGCAGGGACATTGAACATTATAGCTTTTGCCCACAAGACGACTGCAATCCATTGAAATTGCCACTGACGTAAACAGCTACGGAGTATATGCGATCGACAAAAGTAATCTAGGCTTGAATTGAATCGACAGGTACACACCTAACAATTAGCCACAGTTAGCCAGCCATTCCAACTGGGGAAATTAATCAGTCATCTGTTGCGCGCCAAACGTCTGGCAGCTATTCAAAAAGGAGGTGACATACATTTCAATTGTAGAAACCAATTTAATTTCTTTTAGGTCACACCTGTCAAACAGTTAAGGAACAGCCATCCAACAGCTGCAGTTAGAGAAATCGTCTACATCTGGGAGAAAGTGTACATGTTCTCAATGTTAGCACAGGCCCAACACCTAAAATCAGGCCAAAAACATCAGAGATGTAGTGTGTATTAGAGATAACATAATTTTCGACAATATAAAGCCGAGTGATTCCTCCTGCTGCAAGGAGAGGTAAATGTGTATGTATTACAATTTCTCAAGTGAGTTTGACTGTGTAGAGAATTTGGCAGCTGTTATATCGAGTATGCTGTGACATAGCTGTCATTTTTAATCCTGGCTGGCTGTTGTTTTCTTGTGATCCTGCATCTTACAGTATATATAGCCGTAGACCCGCAGGTTCCGCAGCTCCTTGGCGATGGCACGCCACATACCGTTCTTTTGATGGGCGCTGACCTGCAGAAGGAATACACATAGGAAAATGGTATCAGTCAGACAGTACTGCCTGTTATTCTTATGGTCCACCATGCCCATCACCATTTACACACACATGGCCCAGCACACAACCTGTATGCCGCCCAGGGGACATCCACCGAACCCCTTACACGAGGCCTTCACACACCACTACATGCATTCATGCCACATGCATTGTGCCAACAGTGTACTCACCTGTTTGTTTGGAGGCCCATACAGTGTCCGTACTGTGGTAGGACCCCATCCACTAGTCTTTCCAACTCCACCAAGGTGAAGATAGGGGCCCTTTCCCCAGTCACATTGCCCACGGTAGGTTCCAGATACAGGTCACAGCAGCACATGCAGTGTAGGTCCTCGCCTGTGGAAGGTCAGGTAGCAAGTGAGGACTCAGATAGAAAATGGTGGTCACGTCCGCAGTGGTACATATTGTCACCACCGGCGTACATCACCATTGGCCACTGTACCCCATAGGGCCCAATGTTAACCAATGAGGAGTTGTACAACAGTTCTCGACTGCCTCCCGCAATTGGGCACCACGTCTGCAGAATTACCTCACTTCGACCTGTCCCTTCACACAGGACAGGCGGATGCCATTTTAGGGGGGGGCAGACCTAGGATAATTACGGTTTCGCTGTCTAAATGTAGACATACAGGACAATTCTCACTTACCCATTAGAATTTGTCAGCATGCATTGTACTGTTGTAGCCCCATTGTTCAGTTTGTGACTGGCTCCTCACTCTTTTGTCTCATAGATTGCTACTGCTGCAGATGAATAGGAGATGGAGACATACCCTGGTGTAGAAACCCCTGGTGGACTTGGCAACAATGGAGGACAGGCACATGATACTCACCTATAGACTTGACAGGGCCACAATCACAGAGCTGTGTGCCCAACTGGAGCCTGCCCTGATTTCTGCTAGCGGTCACCCCACTAGTATCCCCCCTCTTGTGCAAGTTCTATTAGTGCTCCATTTCCTGGCAACTGGTGCTTTCCAAGTGACAGTGGGCTTGGCACCAGGAAAGTCACAGCCAATGTTCTCAATAGTGCTGACCAGCGTGTTGTTTGCCCTGATTAAACACATGTGCACCTACGTTGTATTTCCTTAGGTGGAGGATTTGGCCACAGTGAAGGCTGACTTCTATGCAATGGGACTTATCCCCAACATAATTGGGGCGACTGATGGAACACATATTGCATTTGTCCCCCCCTGTCAAAATGAACAGGTGTACAGAAATTGTTAGAGTTTCCACTCAATGAATGTACAGATGGTGTGCTTGGTGGACCAGTATATCTCCCAGTATCCTGGGTCGGTGCATGATGCCTTTATCCTGAAGAATAGCAGCATCCCAAATGTGATGGCCCAACTACAGAGGCACAGGGTGTGGCAAATAGGTGAGCCCAGGTCCCCACCCAGTATATTTTGGCGTGTGGGTATGGTGTGGGCCATATGGAATAGTGTGTGGCTAAATGTTGTCCCACAATATTTGCAGGTGACTCTGGTTATCCCAACCTATCATGGTTCCTGACCTCTGTGAGGAATGCCAGGACAAGGGCAGAAGAACGTTATAATGAAGCACATGGGTGAACAAGAAGGACCATAGAAAGAAACTTTGGCCTCTTGAAGGCTAGGTTTCGGTGCCTCCTTCTAACAGGTGGATCCCTGTGCTACTCACCCAAGAAGGTCTGCCAGATAATAGCAGCATGCTGCATGTTGCACAACCTTGCCCTGAGATGCCATGTGCCTTTTCTGCAGGAGGAGGAGTCTGGAGAAGGCAGCAGTGGACAGTGAGGATGAGGATGAGGACAATAGAACAGCAGTGATACAACAATATTTCCAATGACACACAGGTAAGACAGTGCTACTTCACATTTCATTGTCATTATTTTAACATTCTTTGGCACTGGCATACTGTTATTTGCCACTGCTATGCCCACTTATTGTACCCTTTGGCAATTCATTTTACAGATGTTGGTGCTTCACTATAGCTCCTGGTGTGATCACTGCTGCCAACTACAGGTATTTCTTATGTGCTCATTTACTGTACAATTGAAATGGATTTTTGGTACCTGTTTAAATGAATACATACATGAAAAATATGACATACGCCATACTTGTATTTTTTCCAAGGGTGTTTATTGAAGTGCTAATAAAAAGAGGGACAAGTGCAATGGGATGGGTTGATGATGGAGGAAATTCCAGGGTATAGTTCCAGTCTGTAGCCCAGGTGCATTGTCCATGGGGACATAGGAAGTGGAGCAATGGCAGTTAAAGGTGGACAGGATGACAGAGTGGGACACAAGGGTGACAATCAGGAGTATCTCATTTCTTGGTGGGGGTCTTGGCAATAGTCTCTGGCTTCTCCCTGGATCGCAGGGAATGTTTGCGGGGTTGTTCTCCTTCTGCAGGGGGAGGGGTGCTGGTGGCCTGTGAGTCCTGTGGTGGGGCCTCCTGGCTATTAGCGGCAGTGGAGGTGGAAGGCAGTTCAGTGGCTAGTGGCAGGGGCCCGCTGGTGTGAGACTGCTTCCACCATAATGTTGGGAATGTCTGCCAGCACCCCTGCTATGGAGACCAGGGTGGTGTTGATAGCCTGCAAGTCCTCCCTGATCCCCTGGTACTTTCCCTCCTGCAGCCGCCTGTTCTCCTGCACATTGTCCAGGATATGGCCCATCATGTCCTGAGAATGTTGATATGCTCCCAGGATCTTGGTGAGTGCCTCCTGAGAGTCGGTTCCCTGGGCCTGTCCTCCCCATAGCACACAGCACTCCTCCCAGTTTCCCTGTTGTCCTGTGCCTCTGTCCCCTGAACCGTGTGCCCACTGGCACTGACCCCAGGTCCCTGATTTTCTTGGGTATGAGGTGTGACCGGAGGTCCCTGTAGAGGTGGACACACTGCTGTTTGACGTGTCCTGGGGACAGAGGTATGGATACGCCTGGTGGGTTCTGTGGTGGTGTTTCCATATGGGGGAGGCTTTGTAGTGATGTGTGACTGGGCCTGGGTAACCGACTGTCCTGATGGGCCGGGTTGGTCATCTAGATGCAGGCGACCAGACTTGCTGTCAACACTGTGGGCCTCTTCAGTTGGGGGACTGGATATTGCTGGCACCTCCTCTCCGGTGACATTGGCTGGGATACCTGTGGGGATGTAAATGATGTGTTGTTGTTTCTTTGTGTGACATATTGTGCATCAGTGGGTTGCCCTCTATGGTTGTATTTGCCCTGGCAGCTTTAACTTGTGCAAGTTGGTATGTGGTGGGCCAGTTAATTTTCTCTAGTGTGCATGCTTAGGTGATAGGTATCTATGCAGGGCTGTGACTGATGTCCATGCATTGGTAGAGCATGCAGGGCTTGGCACTGGGATGAGTGAGATGTGATGGTGGGGTGTGTGGGAGGTGGTGGAGTGATGGGAGTGAGGGTGGGGGTATGTGATGGCATGCATGTAGGAGGAGATAGTAGTAAAGAGTTGCATTACTTCTGGTATTGGGGGGACAATTCCATGCATCCCCGGGGCTCCAGCATAGTGCCAAACTAACTCTCTGGGGTTTTCTCTGCAGGTACCGCTCGTGCCAACCCTCAGACAGGTTTCTGCCCCCCTGGGGTCTGGGCAGCCCAGACCCAGAAAGGCAGAACAAAGGATTTCCTCTGATAGAGGGTGTTACACTCTCTCCCTTTGGAAATAGGTGTTAAGGGCCTGAGAGGAGTAGCCTCTCCTGGCCTCTGGAAATGCTATGATGGGCACAGATGGTGCCCTCCTTGCATAAGCCAGCCTACACTGGTTCAGGGATCCCCCAGCCCTGTTCTCGCGCAAAACTGGACAAAGGAAAGGGGAGTGACCACTCCCCTGAAAAGCACCTCCCAAGGGGAGGTGCCCAGAGCTCCTCCAGTGTGTCCCAGACCTCTGTCAACTTGGATGCAGAGGTGTGAGGGCACAATGGACACCTCTGAGTGGCCAGTGCCAGCAGGTGACGAGACCCCCCCCGGTAGGTGCTCTCTGTAGCCAATCCTCCTCTGAGGGCTATTTAGGGTCTCTCCTGTAGGTTTCTCATCAGATAACAAATGCAAGAGCTCACCAGAGTTCCTCTGCACTTTCCTCTTCGACTTCTGCCAAGGATCGACCACTGACTGCTCCAGGATGCCTGCAAAACCGCAACAAAGTAGCAAGAAGACTATCAGTAACATTGTAGCGCCCCATCCTGCTGGCTTTCTTGACTGTTTCCTAATGGTGCATGCTCTTAGGGCTGTCTGCCTTCACTCTGCACTGGAAGCCAAAAAGAAAACTCCAGTGGGTCGACGGAATCTTCCCCCTGCCAATACAGGCACCAAACTTCTACATCACTGGTCCTCTGGGTCCCCTCTCATCTTGACGAGCGTGGTCCCTGGAACACAGGAGCTGGATCCAAGTGTCCCCGACAGTCCAGTGGCCCTTCTGTTCAAATTTAGTGGAG
The DNA here is from genome assembly GCF_031143425.1 of Pleurodeles waltl. Taxonomy (NCBI): domain Eukaryota; kingdom Metazoa; phylum Chordata; class Amphibia; order Caudata; family Salamandridae; genus Pleurodeles; species Pleurodeles waltl. The sequence goes on from NC_090444.1 coordinate 1,457,822,436, forward strand.
GTAAGTCCTTGCCTTCCCATGCCAGAGAGTAATCCTGTGTACTGCGTGAACTGCAGCTGCTAGGGCTTCTGTGCAATTTTGCAAGACTTCCTTTGTGCACAACCTAGCCCAGGTCCCCAGCACTCCATCCTGCATTTCCCAACTCACTGAGTTGGACTCCGACTTTGTGGGACTCCCTTTTGTTGTGCTGAGATGACTGCTGTGCTCAGATCTTCTGAACACCTGTTCAGGTGCTTCTGCAGGTGCTGCGTGCTTCTGCATGGCCTCTCTGTGTTGCTGAGCAACCCCTCTGTCTCCTCCTCCAGGGGGCGACCTCCTGGTCCTTCCTGGGCCCTGGCAGCACCCAAAACCTTCCACTGCGACTCTTGCAGCTAGCACGGCTTGTTTGCGGTCTTTCTGCGTGGAAACAACTCTGCATCCTCCAGAAAGTCGTGGGACATCTTCTGACCAAAGAAAAAGTTCCTGACACCTTCCGTTGTTGCAGAATCTTTGGCTTCTTCCACTCAGAGGCAGCCCTTCATCTGGGGTTTAGTGGGCACCTGCCCCCCTGGACACTTGCGTGACTCTTGGACTTGGTCCCCTTCCTTTACAGGTCCTCAGGTCCAGGAATCCGGTTTCATTGCTTTGCAGTCAGTTGTTCGTCTTTGCAGAATCCCCTATCTCGACTTTACTGTTTTTCTGGGGTAGTAGGGTAACTTTACTCCTACTTTTCAGGGTCTTGGGGTGGGGTATCTTGGACACCCTTAGTGGTTTCTTGCACTCCCAGTGACCCTCTACACACTACAGTAGGCCTGGGGTCAATTTGTGGTTCGCATTCCACTTTTGAAGTATACGGTTTGTGTTGCCCCTAGGCCTATTGTCTCCTATTGTATTCTATTGTGTTCTACAGGGTGTGCACTACTTTTCTAACTGTTTACTTACCTGATTGTGGTTTGTGTGTATTACTTACGTCCTAAGGGAGTATATCCTCTGAGATACTTTTGGCATTTTGTCAATAAAATAAAGTACCTTTATTTTTAGTAACTCTGAGTATTGTGTTTCTTATGATATAGTGTTAAGTGATGTAAGTGGTATAGTAGGAGCTTTGCATGTCTCCTAGTTCAGCCTAAGCTGCTCTTCTATAGCTACCTCTATCAGCCTAAGCTGCTAGAACACTACTAATCTACTAATAAGGGATAACTGGATCTGGCACAAGGTGTAAGTACCATCAGGTACCCACTATAAGCCAGGCCAGCCTCCTATATCCATTGGTTGAGGGCTTTGTCCCAGACTACCAAAGGGGTTGTTCCTGTCTTTGAAGAGGGGAATGATATAGATAATGGCTGGGGGCCTTTGAGAGGGCCTTCTAGATGAGGAGAGTTAAGCCTCAAAATTGGGGTTCACTCCTTTGGGAGTTGGTCCCCACCTTTGGAAGAGATAGGCTCCTTACCTTAAGTGGAGAGGAAGCAGATGCATACCCTAGTATGAAGAGGTGCTTAACTACAAAGTTTGGACTGAACCCACAGCAGTACTGGCTCAAATTTAGGAATACCCAGAAGACAGCTACCCAATCCTGGGTTGATTTTGTGGATATCTCAGTTAAGGCACTAAAGGGCCGGACACAGGGCAACACGGTAAGTACCTTTGAGGGGCTTTACAATTTGATTATGAAGAAGAACCTTCTGACTAATTGTGCCCATGAGAAGCTCTGCATGTTTAGCTAACTCTAAGTTGAACAACCCCAAAGAGATGGGGGAAGCAGCAGATGACTGGTTGAGAACCAGAGTTAACCAGAAACCCCCAGGGGGTCATCAGAGAAAGGGAGGACATGGTTCTTCTGAGAGGAAGAAACAAGGGAAATATGACAAAAAGTCCACGAATCCTCACAAGAGTCCCCCATACCGTCTCAGGGTAGGTGAGCCCCGAGCCATGCCACTTCTAAAGGGCAGGAAGTACCAGAGGAAGCATTATGATCCTGTTAAGGCAGGAAAGATTCAGGAGCTTGCTAAGGCCAGCAAGTGTTTTGAGTGTCACCAGCCTGGGCACAAAAGAAGGGATGCTTTCTGTTCCAAGAAGCCTCCCACTGGCAGGCAGTCCCATCAGATTGCTAGTGTAGGTGTGGGGTAGAAGTTGGCCAAGGGCTAGGATCAGGGAACACAGAGGTTACTTTAGTATCCCTTGGGTGAGGTGAACATTGTAGCTATGGCCACCTTACCTCCAAGCATGGAGAGGCATATGCAGATGCCTAAAGTCAATGGGAATGAGGTGGAGGCTCTGAGAGATACAGGAGCCAGTGGAACTATGGTCACAGAAAAGCTGGTTTTCCAGATCAGGTCGCACCTGGTGTATTCCACCAAGTGGCTTATGCAGACAGCAGAACCAAACTCCATCCCATGGTGAGCTTTAAATGGTGAGGTGTAGCTGGCCCTAAAAAAGTAGCAGTAGCTCCTGCCCTCCCAGTAGAATGTCTGCTGGGAAATTATCTGGAAGCATCTGAATGGTCAGAGGTGGAAAGAAGGGTCCATGTGCAGATGCTAGACCTCGCTGAATGGGTGTGATCTGTGACCCGGTCACAGGCAGTACAACAGTGAAGTGCTGGATACTTGGACTCTGGAACAATGGGCAAAGCCTCCAAGAAGAAGAGAAAGGGCACTGAGTTTGGCTTGCCAGCCCCACCAAGTACAGAGGTTGAGGAATAATCCAATCCTGAGGGGGAGGATCTGGCTGCTGAAGGAGGGACCCTTCCCTGCAAGCTCTTCCTGACTTGGCAGAACTGCAAGGGGCAAATGGACCCACCAGAGAAGAATTGTGCCAGGGATAAAGAGAGTGTCCCACTCTTGAGGGCCTGAGACAGACTGCCTCCAAGCAAGAATAAGGGGATGTCAGTGGGTCCCACAATGTTTATGGGAGGATGGAGTTCTCTACCCGGAGGCAAGGGACCCCAAATCAAGGGCAACCAGGAGAGTGGTGGTCCCCCAGAAGTATGGAGAGGTCCTCCTGACATTAAACCATGACATTCCCTTAGCTGGACACTTTGGGCAGACCAAGACCTAGAAAAGGCTTGTCAACCATTTCTATTGGTCCCATATGTCAGAAAAAGTCAAGGAGTTTTGCCGCGCCTGTGTCACCTGCCATGCCAGTAGCAAGGCAGTGGACAAGCCAAAGGCTCCCTTGATACCACTGCCAGTGGTTGGGGCTCCCTTTGAGAGGATGGGGATTGACATTGTTGGTCCCCTAGACCCACCAACTGTCAGTTACATTTTAGTGGTTGTAGACCATGCCACTGGGTAGCCTGAGGCAATACCCCTCAACAGTCACTGCTCCCACAGTGGCTAGTTCCCTACTTGGTGTGTTCACCAGAGAGGGATTCCCAAAGGAGGTGGTCTCAGATAGGGGCACAGACTTTATGTCAGCCTATCTGAAAGCAATGTGGGATGAGTGTATTAGCACCTATAAGTTCATCACCCCCTGTTATCCCCAGACCCATGGTCTGGTGGAGAGATTTAACAAGGCCTAGAAGGGCATGATTATGGGTTTGTCTGACAAACTCAGGTGGAGATAGGATGTTCTCCTCCCATGCCTGCTGTTTGCATACACAGAGGTGCCACAAAAGGGGGTTGGATTCAGCCCTTTTGAGTTACTGTTTTGGCACCTTGTAAGAGGTCCATTGGGTTTGGTGAGAGAGTCTTGGGGGAAGCCTCTCAAAGGGTCCAAACAGAATGTGCTGGATTATGTGCTGGGCCTGTGGTCACAGTAAACAAAGAAGGCAAGTGGCAACCTGGAGGCCAGCCAAGAGCTCATGAAGCTCTGGCATGACTAGAAGGCTACCATGCCTGAGTATCACCCTGGTCAGCTGGTGTGGGTTTTGGAGCCTTTGGCTCCCAAGATAAATCAGGCCAAATAGACTGAACTATATCCAATTTTGGAGAATAAGGGTGAGGTCACCGACCTGGTAGACCTTGGCACTCCCAGGAATCCTCATGGGATCCGCCACGTGAACAGACTAAAACACCACCAGGTCAGGGTAGACATCACCATGCCTATGTCCACTGATGAGAGAAAGGAGGAGGAGAGTGAACCTCCACCAGATCTCCTGTCCACCAATGCACAAGATGGGTCAGTGGGGGGATTCATACTCTCTCCCAAATTGACAGCCCAGCAGCAGAACGACTGTAGACACGTTTTAGAGCAGTTTGCTGGTCTGTTCTGTCTGAACCCTGGACTCAACAAATGGTTGTCCAAGAACATTGACAATGGTGACAGCTTACCTGTCAAGAATGCGTTGTAGAGGCTGTTTTACCAGGTCAAAGCCAACATCAAAGCTGAGGTGGCTAAGATGTTGAATCTCAACCTAATGGAGCCCTCTGATAGTTCTTGGGCCAGTCCAGTGGTACTGGCATCCAAACCTAATCCCCAGGGTAGGAAAAAAGATTTAAGATTCTGTGTGGACTACACAGGTCTAAATACAATCATCGAGATTGATGCTCACCCCATACCTAGAGCTGATGAGCTCATTGATAAGATGGGGAGGATCACATGGAACACCTGAAGGAAGTGATTCAAACTCTCCTCCAAGCAGGCCTGACTATCAAGGCAAGCAAGTGCCAGATAGGGCACAGTTCAGTATAGTAGTTGGGCCACCTTGTTGGTGGAGGCCATGTAAAGCCTCGCCAGCCCAATATTCAGACTATCCTGGATTGGGATACTCCTAAAACACAGACTCAGGTCAGGTTGGTATGACCGTGTATTATAATTTTTTTCTTCTTTGATTGGTATAACGTGGTTATGGTTCGATTGTGATTACTGAGTGTCCAACTTTTTTATTTTTAGAAATTTGGATGGGTTACTGTAGGCATGTGGCTTTATTCCTTCCCACAAAGAGTTCCTGCGAGGCGGTATTTGTATAAGAAATTTGCCTCTTCCCATTTCTGTTTTGGGATTAATTTTCATCTTTGCTTCTGCTGCAGGTATCTACTCTTTGTGAAATGATTGTGGGGCTTTCTGGTCACCTGATCTTTGTCTGTACGGTTATTTTCAGTTCACATTTTTATTTTAGTATTTATTTCTTCACGTTAACATTTGGTGATGGCACTGACACGGGTGTGGGCACTGGTTGTTCACCGTATCTCAAGAGTGTATATCAATTCATTTTTTGTATCTTCTGTTGTATTCTCTTATTAGGTTATCTACCGTTTGAAAGGTTAACAGAGTTGGTGAAACCTGCGGTATATTGTATCATCAAATGGTTATGGAACTGCCCTGATGAAGGCGGCCTCCTTATTTAGAGGATTACCGTGGAAATGCGCGTAGGCTTCGTTCCTACTATTGTATGTGTGAGGATCTATTGCTTCATTTTTGTTAGAACTATTTCACAGTATGGAAGATTTATTCCAGATTATTACAAGACAAGACTAAGGGGGTCATTACAACCCTGGCGGTCAAAGACAGGCTGGCGGTGCAATCTTGTGTATTTTGATTGCGGCGGAAGCGCCGCGGTCGCGTTTACCTCCACGGTGGTCCCGGTGAGAGTACTGCCCAGGGGATTATGAACCCCCTACCGCCAGCCTTTTCCTGGTGGTTTGAACAGCCAGGAAAAGGCTGGCGGTATGGGGAGTCGCGGGCCCCCTGACAAGGCCCCGTGCAGCTTTTCACTGTCTGCATAGCAGACAGTGAAAAGCGTGACGGGTGCAACTGCACCCGTCGCACCGCCGCAACACCGCCGGCTCCATTTGCACCGGCTCCTGTGTTGTGGCCGAGATCCCCGCTGGGCCGGTGGGGATCTCCAAATGGCTGCGGCGGGAGTGCGGCCACCCGCCAAGGTCGTGATGAGGGCCTTTGTGACAATTGTTATTGATATAATAGGATTACATTACATTGAGTTGTGTTATAGTTATAGTTGGAAGAAGGAATGTTTATATTGAACTGTATTTAGATATATTTGCAAGATTAAATGTTCTGTATATGTTTGTTAATTGTTGTGGTATCACAATTATATTGTCATGTCTTGTGTGGCACATTGTCTTTGTGAGTAATTGTGTGTTAATATTTTGTTATATTATTTGTATCTTTTGTATTGAATTGTATTTTAATATTTATGTATGATTTAGGCTTATATGAATTAGAATTGTGTTAACTTTTTTGTGCAGGATTTGTATATTTATACATTTATTATATATTTGTTTGTTCTTATGTACATACACATTTAATAAATATCTTGCTTGCATTTATTCCATTGTTTTATTGCTTTATATATCATTCTGACAGTGCTTAATATTGGTTAGCTCCATCTTTTTGTTGATCTTCTACTCAAGTATATTCCCCTGGGTAGGCTACTGATCATACCAGGGACCCTCAATAGTTTCTCTCCTTCAGGTCAGGCCCTTTTCTGGGATGACTGGGTATTACAGGAGGTTTGTTCAGAATTATGGGACCATAGCGGCCCCGCTGACAGAACTCACCTCAAAGAAACAGCCCAAGAAAGTAATTTGGGCCCAAGAGTGTCAAAAAGCCTTATGTGTTTAGCACCAGTGATACTGGCCCCTTACTGTAGCAAAGAGTTTAAAGTGCAAACTGATGCTTCGGAAGATGGGCTTTAGGGCACTGTTATCACAAGTCAATGAAGAGGGCCAGGATCAGCCAGTCGGCTTCATCAGCAGGTGACTACATCCCAGAGAGAAGAGATTGAGTGCCATTGAGAGGAGGGCCTTTGCAGTGGTCTGGTCCCTGAAGAAGTTGAGGCCATACCTGTTTGGCACTCACGTCTGTGTTCAAACTGACCACAGACCTCTTGGATGGCTAATGTAAATGAGGGGGGAGAACAAAAAACTGTTAAGGTGGTCCATTTCCCTACAAGGTATGTACTTCACATTGTAACATAGACCTGGGAGTGCCCATGCTAATGCAGTTGGCCTATCCAGGTTTTCCACTTAGCTGATTAAGACTGCCTTGCTGGCTGCTTTTAAAATAAAGTTAAATGCAAATTCGACTTTAGAATTAAAAGTACTTCCAAAGTCTTAAACAAACTTATTTTTATGTATGTCACCCCTAAAGTGTGCCCTAAGTGCCCCTAGGACAGGGACCATATAAAGCTGGGACCTTATAAAAATAGTTTTATTAGCCCTGGTGAGGAAACATATCCAAATTCAGTTTTCCCTAACTGTAGTGAATGAGCTCCATAGGCTAAAATGAGGAGACTTTATTTTAGTTAATAAAGTCCCTATAGGAGCCAGATATTTTGACTTTGGTATCAAATTAATTGTTATAATAAATCCCCAAACTTGCCATTTTTGGATTTAAAATAACTAGCTCAGGGAAAGTGGTTGCCAACTTCAGCTCTGTAGTGCCCTTCTCTGATTGACTAGGCTCTGGCAGCCAGGCCAGACTACCGTGATGAGGTGTGACGTGGCCTGGGCGAAACACAAAGGATGTCGCTTTGGGAGGAGATCTGCAGGCCAACTGGTCTTCAAAGTAGGGAAGGGCATTTGGAGCAGCTCAGGACCTCACCCATTTCCTGCAACCCTAAACAATCAGGTATCCTCTTGACTAAATTAGGAGAGGGCAGAAGAGGGGTGTGTTAAGGATTTTTAGCCACTCCAGTGGGTGGGCTCAGAGAGACCTAACTTCCAAAATTCAGTTTCAGCCATGTTGGATTTTAAATAATGTGGTTCTCTGGGATTGTTTTTTTGCCACACTTCCCAGGTAGTGGTCATCCAAGGGGATAGTGGCCTGCCTGCGATTGGACAGTCTGTCCCTTTTTCCCCCCCAGTAGCAAGGATAAATACGGCAGAGGTGCACCCACACATCAGAAGAAGGACTGCCCTGCTGGACCCCTGACCTGCACCTAGACATTGCACTCTTAAGGACTGCACCAGCCATAAACTTGGGCTTCACCACAAGAAAGGCTTTGCCTGGCTTCAAATGGTTCAAGAAGGGACTCCCTGCTTGCTACATGTGCAAAATAGCTAACCAGAGTCTCCTGCAGCCAATCCTTTAAGAAACCGACCAGCTGACTACTGTACAGTGGTCTTTTTGGAGTTTGAGCCAGGTGCATTCTGGGAGTTGGAGTCCTAGTCCTCAAGGAGCAACCCAGAGCTTCTGGTACCTTGGGGTGGGCTGTGGCCTCCTAAAGGCCTTTCAAAGACCTTCTGAAAGACGATCTAGAACGTAAGAGAAGATTGGAAAACTTTTTGGAAAAAACTCCATAAAAGGACAGACTCACGTCAACTACGACCCGGCCTGACTTGCAGGTTCATCCCGCTAAAAAGCTCTGGAGCTCCAGACTTCCAGGATTTCATCATCGGCTCGAACTCTGCTTGCTGAGGAGTGTGGTTCAACTTCGGAGAGAAAAACCTCAAAAAAGTGACAAAGTCCGAACGTAAATATCTGACCGGCACTTCCCGGGCAACGTATCTGAGGAGGGCTTCAGGGACATGGAATCAAGTTTTAGCTTTGACCTGGACAAAAATTTCTATCCTGAAAAATCATCTAAGTCCGAAGGTAGGATTCTTCACCAAGGTCTCCTGTCATGTGTATCTGAAGAGGGATTTAGGGAGGTCGGATCGTATTAGTGACTTCGTCCTACTGAAGAAAATCTTCAAGAAAAAGACTAAGGCCCTCATAACAACCCTGGCGGTAAATCCTGCTTACCGCCATGCAGAAGACCGCCAACATACCGCTGCCGCAGCGGAATTCCGCTACAGCTATTACGACCCACAGCTCGGAATTCGCCATAATACAGACACCCACACAAGTCCACCACACCAATGTTCAGTGATAAACTGGCGATAACAAAACCGACACCATCACGCCAACAGCAATACGGCCACACTATCACGACCCATGTATCAACGTGGCAGTCTTTCAACCGCGGTATTCCATTGGAGGTAAAACACCGCCGTGCTCAAAATACACACACAATTACAAAACACAACCACATTGGACAAATCAAAATACACACACCTGATACACATACACACACCCAATCCAATATAAAACACACACCCACAAACCCTTACTACCAGAATTCTGAAACCACACCAGAGAGAGACACCACCATAAACAACACCAGCATCCACAGACACACAACACCATCACATACATAACATCCACGCACCTCAAACAACACACAGCAACACATCCCCTCACACATCACAACACACATCACCCACACCACTTCATGGCACCTCAACAACACCCCAGGTTCTCTGAGGAGTAGCTCAGGGTCATGGTGGAGGAAATCGTCCGGGTAGAGCCACAGCTGTTCAGATCATAGGTGCAGCACACCTTCATTGCAAGGAAGATGGAGCTATGGCGAAGAATTGTTGACAGGGTCAATGCAGTGGGACAGCATCCAAGAACTAGGGATGACATCAGTAAGAGGTGGAATGACTTACAGGGGAAGGTGTATTCCGTGGTCTCCAGACACCAGATTGCTGTGCAGAGGACTGGCGGTGGACCCCACCTCCTCCCCCACAACTAACATGGGAGGAGCAGGTCTTGGCAATACTGCATCCTGAGGGCCTCGCAGGATTAGCAGGAGGACTGGACTCTGGCAAGTCAACTCTTACTACCTTATCCCCCCACCCTACCTGCATTCAACACCAACTCCCACCCTTACCCTCACCCCCATCACTCCAACACCTCACATATGCCCCACAAGCCACCAATCCCAATACCAAGCCCTGCATGCAACACCAAAGCATTGGCACCTATCACCAAAGCATGTCCACTACAGATACCCACACAGACCCCAAACCAAATATCACACAAGGACCAAGCCAAGAATGCAAACACTGGAGTACAGGGTCACTCACCCATTGCACACAATGGCACACACAGATGCAATAATCATGCCTTTACACCCCAACAGGACCCCTACCCAACGTCACCGGACAGGAGGTACCAGACATATCCAGTCCTTCAACAGAAGAGACCCACAGTGATGACAGCAGCTCTGCACAAATGGATCAAGATGACCAGCCTGGCCCATCAGGGACCTCGGGACAGTCGGTTCCCCTGACACAGTCACAAGTCACCACAGAGCCTCCCCCTCAGGAAACACCACCAGAGCACCCACCCAAAGGGCCCATGCCTCTGTCAACAGGACACGTCAATCAGCAGTGTGTCCAACACTACAGGGAACCCAGGCAAACCCACCAACCCAAGAAAATCAGGGACCTGGGGGCAGTGGGCACACGGTTCAGGGGACAGAGGCATAGGATAACAAGGAAGCTGGGAGGACTGCTGTGCAACAGGGGGAGGACAGGCCTAGGGAACCCACTCTCCACGAGGCAATCTCCAACATCATGGAAGCTTACCATCATTCCCAGGAGACGATGGCAACGGTACTGGCCAAGTTTCAGGAGACCCTGCGGCTGCAGGAGGAACACAATCTGGGGATAAGGGAGGACCTGAAGTCCATTAACAACACCCTGGTCACCATTGCAGGTGTGCTGCAAGACCTTGTCAACACCAGGAGGGACACTGTGGCACAACAAGGGGCCCCTGACACTAGCCTGGACGATGAACAGCCCTCCACCTCCGCTGGTGCTAGTAGACAGGAGGCACCGCCACAGGAACACAACACTAGCACCCCACCCCTTGCAGATGGAGAACCACCCCGCAAACGGTCCCTGAGATCCAGGAACAAGACCCCCACCAGGAAATGAGATCCCCCTGAATGTCACCCTTCTGTCCCATTTTGTCACCCTGCCCATCCTTCAACTGCCATTGCTCCACTTCCTCTGCCCCTTTGGACAATGCACCTGTGAAACAAATAGACTGTACTCTGCCATGGACATTCCTCCACCATCCCCCCGGCCCATTTTACAACCCCCTCGACTTATTTGCACAGAAATAAACACAGTTTAATCACAAAACAATCTGGAGTCAGTCTGTGCTTTCACAAACGTGTAATTGCAATAACCATGGAATATAGCAATGTCAATTTTCTTGTGCACATACCGATGTAACACAGATGTAGTCCTGGAGGAAATATTGCAGAGGGCAGAAAGTGGGACCCACATCTGTGAAATTGAAAGTCAAAGTGACACGTCAGTGTCCATAGACTGAGTGTAAAAGACAGACTCATGCTAGCTCCAATAATAGTATGACATATGGGAGGCAGTGACATCTTCTTACCTGTGTCTCACTGGAAGTATTGTATGATTATGATGTTTCTGTTGTCGATATCCTCTTCTTCTGCCTCCTCTTCTTCACTGTCCACAGGCTCCACAGCTGTCACAAGACCACCATCTGGCCCATCCTCCTGCAGAAAAGGCACCTGGCGTCGCAAAGCCAGGTTGTGCAGTATACAGAAGGCCACGATGATCTGGCACACCTTCTTTGGTGAGTAGTAGAGAGAACCACCTGTCATATGGAGGCACCGGAATCTGGCCTTCAGGAGGCCGAAGGTTCGTTCAATAACCCTCCTAGATCGCCCATGTGCCTCATTGTAGCGTTCCTCTGCCCTTGTACTGGGATTCCTCACTGGGGTCAGTAGCTATGACAGATTGGGGTAACCAGAGTCACTTGCAAATATCGAGGGACAACTGTTAGACAAACAGTAACCCTTAGGGACAACCTCATACCCAGACACCTATTCACACTGTATTGGGTCCTTGTCCTCACCTATAAGCCGCACACAGTGCCTCTGGAGTTGCCCCATCACATAAGGGATGCTGCTATTTCTCAAAATGTAAGCGTCATGCACTGAGCCAGGAAACATGGCATTCACATGGGAGATGTACTGGGCTGCCAAACACACCATCTGCCCATTCATAGAATGGTAGCTCTTCCGGTTTCTGTACACCTGTTCACTCCTGCGTGGGGGTTCCAATGCCACATGTGTCCCATCAATGGCACCAATGATGTTGGGGATATCTCCCAGAGCACAGAAGTCACCTTTCACTGTGGGCAAATCCTCTACCTGAGGGAACACGATGTAGCTGCGCATGTGTTTCAGCAGGGCAGACAACACTCTGGACAACACGTTAGAGAACATTGGCTGGGACTTCCCTGATGCAATGGCCACTGTTCTTTGAAAGGAACCTCTTGCCAGGAAATGGAGTACAGACAGGACCTGCACTAGAGGTGGTATTCCTGTGGGATGGCAGATAGCTGATATGAGGTCTGGCTCCAACTGGACACACAGTTTCTGGATTGTTGCACAATCAAGTCTGTAGGTGACTATGATGTGGCTCTCTTCCTTTGTCGACAGGTCCACCAGCGGTCTGTACACCGGAGGATGCCGCCTTCTTATCACCTGCCCCAGCATACGTGCCCTATGGAGGAGAACAGCGAGCAGAGAGTCAGCCAACACTGGGGAATCACTAAATGTAATTTGTACACATTTATTAATCCGCAATATGCCTGCAACTGTGTGTATTCAAGGCCTACATTGGTGTGACGCAGTTATTATAAATGCCATGTGGCCCCCTGAAATGGCGGCTGCCTGACCTGTAATGTGGGGCAAGGGGATATGAGGTAACTGCGCTGGCGTTGTACAACATCACGGTGGGCGGTCGAAGACCATGGCGCAATTCTGCATTGGTTAACATTGGACCCTACGGGTCCGAGGAGCCAATGGCGATGTATGCCAGTGGTGACGGTACGCACCGCCGCGGACGGTGCCGCCATTTTCTGTCTGTTTACTCACTTGCTACCTGAACTTCAACAGGAGAGGACCTACACTGCAAGTGCTGCTGTGACTTGTGTCTGGAAGCGATGATGGCTCATGTGTCTGGGGAAAGGGCCCCTGCCTTCACTTCAGAGGAGTTGGAGAAATTAGTGGATGGGGTCCTCCCTGAGTACACACAACTGTACGATCCTCCAGACAAACAGGTGAGTACACTGTGAGCATGCTGCATGGGCAATGACTGTTTGGAGTGTTGTGGATGGAAGATACATGGGGGCCTGAGGCCTGCATGTGCGAACGGTGAGTGCATGTGCGTCAGGGCAAGGGTGGGAACGGGGGCCAATGAGTATGATGGTCCGGACGGGTAAAGAATTTCCTTTCCCCCTGTACCATTCCTCTAGGTCAGCGCCCACCAGAAGAAGGCTATTTGGCGTGCCATCGCCAAGGACGTCCGGACCCTGGGGGTCCACCACAGACGGAGCACCCACTGCCATAAAAGATGGGAGGACCTGCGCCACTGTAGCAAGAAGATGGCGGAGGGCCAGCTTGGGATGGCCTCCCAACGTGGGAGGGGTGCCCGTCGCACCATGACACCCATGATGTTCTGAATCCTGAATCCTGGCGGTGGCGTATCTGGAGTTGGATGGTCACTTGAGGGCAACACAGCAGCCACAAGGGGGTGAGTACACTCTCATTCAGCTGACTCTGTGCGCATTACGAGGTGTCTGGGTGGGGGAGGTGGGCAGTGAGTTCCCCTAGGCCAGGGCAAGCTTGGTAGGCAAGGTCCCTTGTGAGGCAGACTATGTGGCACCCCAACCCCACTAGTGGTTAGTGCCATCTACACCTAGTCAGTCTCCTGTGACTTCCAGGTGTGCAGCAATCGGGCATAGGCCTTGTACCCCATGGGCATGTGATTAATCTAGGGACTGTAAGTGCATGGCGTAGTGCGGAGGCCTGCTGTGTCTGCCAACGGTAGTGGTGTTGCATGCACTGAGCATGTCTTTCTCCTGTCTCCCCCCCCTTTTTGTGGTCTCCCTGTTCTTGTGTTCAATAGCATCATCAGGTGGAGGAGCATTGGCACCGGAGCAGTAGGGAGCTGCATCCTACTTGGCCCTGGGGGGTGAAACAACGGAGTCTGAAGCCACCAGTGGGACGGTGGGCGAGGAGAGCTCCACGGTGGGGACAGGAGCAGAGAACAGCGTCAGCGACTCCTCCTCTGATGGGAGCTCCCTTGCGGTGGCGGGCCCCTCTGTGCCCACTGCATCCACAGGTACAGCCGCCACCCCACCTACCAGCACTGCCCTCCCAACAGCCTCTCAGCGTGTGTCCCATGCCCAGGAGGGTGGGCATTTCCTTCGCCCCAGGCACCTCAGGCCCTGCCCCAGTCAGCCCTGCTGCCCTCGGTGAGGAGGCTATTGACCTCCTGAGTTCCCTCACTGTTGGGCAGTCTACCATTCTGAATGCCATCCAGGGTGTTGAGAGGCATTTGCAACAAACAAATGCATACCTGGAAAGCATTCATTCTGGCGAGGCCACCCAACAGAGAACATTTCAGGCTCTGGCCTCAGCACTGATGGCAGTCATTGTCCCTGTGTCCAGCCTCCCCCCTTCAGCCCCCTCCACCCAGTCCCAATCCCCAGTACCTCAGCCTATCCCAAGCACACCATCAGACCAGCATGCACACACATCAACACACAAGAGTGGCTCAGGCAAACATAAGCACCGCACATCCCACAGGCACTCACACAAGCATCATACCCATGCACACATACCAACATCCACTTCCTCCACTGTGTCCCCCTCCTCCACGTCTCCCTCCTCCCTCCCAGTCCCGTCTCCACTCACACCTGCATACATTACATCCTCAGCCACTACCTCCATCACCAGCACGCCCATCACCACACACCGCTCACGTGCACTCATCACCCCCATTACCATTCACACATCCCCAGTGTCCTCTCCCAGTGTGTCAGTGAGCCCTCCTCCCAAAGTACACAAATGCAGGCACACACCCACCCAACAGCCATCCACCTCACAACAGCCTCCAGCCCATGCACCTTCACCCAAATTCAGCAGATGTACACCTCCTACAACCACTACCTCTTCCTCCACTCCCAAACCCCCTCCATCTACCCGTCCCAGTGTGTCTAAAAAAACATTCCTGGCTAACATTGACCTCTTCCCTACCCCTCCCCACCATCCTTCCCCTAGGGCCAGGCTTTCCAGGTCCCAGCCCAGCACCTCAGCCACCACATCCCCAGGCACAGTGGTGCCAGCAACTGCGGGGTCATGGAGTGCGCAAACCATCAGGGCAGCCAGTGTGCCACAGAGCGAGGGCAAGGACATTCCGCCACCTGCCAAGGTTAAAATGGTACCCACATCCTGGAGGGAGAAGCTGAAAACACCTGACACCAAGGGGTCAGCGAAAACGAAAGTGGATAGTGGCAAGACAACTGCGCCACCATCAAAGGTGGGGAAGGGCCAAAAACAGAAGGGCAGGTCAGGAGAGGGCATGGTGGCACAGACTGAGGGACCAGTGTCACACCTTCTGTCCACGTCCACGCCAACCTGTACGGCAGAGAACACCGCCACCTGCACCGCCACCAGCACCGCTACCTGCACCACCTATGGCACGTCTACAGCCGCTGCGACAGTCCCCAGCCTCTTCCCCGGTGGGCAGCCATTAGAGGCTGCAGGAGACATCCTGCTCTCTCACTCAGCTAGTGCTGACACATGCCACCACAGACCCCGCCGGCAGCATCGCCGCCACAGACCCCGCCGCCAGCACCCCCGCCACAGACCCCGGAGTCAGCACCACCGCCACAGACCCCGCAGCCAGCACTGCCGCCAGAGACCCCGCAACCAGCACCGCCGCCACAGACCCCGCAGCCAGCACCGCCACCACAGACCCCTCCGCAAGCACCGCCATGACTGACACCGCCGCAAGCACCGCCAGCGGGCCCGTGACGTCCTCAGACAGTGGCACCACCGCAGAAATGGCTACCATCCTCAGTGGTCAGTCGTCCAAGGCTGGTGGTGAGTTCAAGGACCCTGGGCAGCTTCAATAAAGCATCACTGTCATCACAGTTGTCACCAGCATTTGGAATGCGAAGTTGCAGCAGTGTGGGGTATGTCTCTGCCTCCATGGCATATCATGCAACCTGTACCTCGGAAATCTCATGGCACACACACCCAGGAGAGTGTATTGTTCCGGCCGTACTGCACATGGAGCACTCTGGGCACCATGCCCCCTCCAGAACCAGTGGAGAGATACATCCACTACCTCAGTCCTTGGCAGGATGAAGCACTCTGGGCACAAAGCCCCCTCCAGAACCAGTGGAGAGATACATCCATTACCTCAGTCCTTGGCAGGATGTAGCACTCTGGGCACAAAGCCCCCTCCAGAACCAGTGGAGACTGTTATCCACTTGAGAGACTGTGGCTTTGCACTCCCCAGGATACAGCATGGGCAAACCACCCACTGGAAAGACTTGAGAGACTGTGGCTTTGCACTCCCCAGGCTAAAGCAGTGGGCAAAACACCCACTGGAAAGACTTGAGAGACTGCGGCTTTGCACTCCCCAGGACCAAACTGTGGGCATGGAGCCCCCTCGAGGAGCAGTGGCGTTGTGCGTTCATCAGGCTGAGGTGCCCCCCCTCCCACTGAGGTGCCTGTATATTTTCTATCTGATGCCCCTCCAGTGTTCTCTCCGTTTGGAGTCAGGTATCATGTGTGGGCCTCGCCAATGCATTTTTGGCCCAGTGGTTCACAGACAATGACTGGTGCACTATCCGGACTTGTGTATTTGGTGTAAATAATTGTATATACTGGATTTAGAATTTTGATAATGATATTTCACATGATTACATTTGTTCAAATCAATTCCTTTTGTCCTTGCGTTCTTCCAGGGGTGGGGGCGTGTATATGTAATGTTACAGCATGTATTTGTGTGTATGGTGTTGTGGGTGGGAGTGAGGGTGTTGCGTGTTGCGTGTGTGTGTCACTGTCTTTTCCCTCCTGTGAGAAAGTAGCCTCTTTCTAGCCTTGTTACCCCCACTTTTGGCCTGTTTGTGAGTGCATGTCAGGGTGTTTTCACTGTCTCACTGTGATCCTGCTAGCCAGGGCCCAGTGCTCATAGTGAAAACCCTATGCTTTCAGTATGTTTGTTATGTGTCACTGGGACCCTGCTAGCCAGGACCCCAGTGCTCATATGTTTGTGACCTATATGTATCTGTTCCCTGTGTGATGCCTAACTGTCTCACTGAGGCTCTGCTAACCAGAACCTCAGTGGTTATGCTCTCTCTGTACAAATTGTCACTAACAGGCTAGTGACCAATTTTACCAATTTACATTGGCATACTGGAACACCCTTATAATTCCCTAGTATATGGTACTGAGGTACCCAGGGTATTGGGGTTCCAGGAGATCCCTATGGGCTGCAGCATTTCTTTTGCCACCCATATGGAGCTCTGACAATTCTTACACAGGCCTGCCACTGCAGCCTGAGTGAAATAACGTCCATGTTATTTCACAGCCATTTTACACTGTACTTAAGTAACCTATAAGTCACCTATATGTCTAACCTTTACCTGGTAAAGGTTGGGTGCTAAGTTACTTAGTGTGTGGGCACCCTGGCACTAGCCAAGGTGCCCCCACATTGTTCAGGGCCAATTCCCCGGACTTTGTGAGTGCGGGGACACCATTACACGCGTGCACTACATATAGGTCACTACCTATGTGTAGCTTCACAATGGTAACTCCGAATATGGCCATGTAACATGTCTAATATCATGGAATTGCCCCACCAATTACACCCTGGTATTGGGGAGACAATCCTATGATTCCCCGGGTCTCTAGCACAGACCCGGGTACTGCCAAACTGCCTTTCCCGGGGTTTCACTGCAGCTGCTGCTGCTGCCAACCCCTCAGACAGGTTTCTGCCCTCCTGGGGTCCAGCCAGGCTTGGCCCAGGAAGGCAGAACAAAGGACTTCCTCAGAGAGAGGGTGTTACACCCTCTCCCTTTGGAATAAGGTGTCAGGGCTGGGGAGGAGTAGCCTCCCCCAGCCTCTGGAAATGCTTTGATGGGCACAAATGGTGCCCATCTCTGCATAAGCCAGTCTACACCGGTTCAGGGATCCCCCAGCCCTGCTCTGGCGCGAAACTTGACAAAGGAAAGGGGAGTGACCACTCCCCTGACCTGCACCTCCCCTGGGAGGTGCCCAGAGCTCCTCAAGTGTGCTCCAGACCTCTGCCATCTTGGAAAAAGAGGTGCTGCTGGCACACTGGACTACTCTGAGTGGCCAGGGCCAGCAGGTGACGTCAGGGACTCCTTCTGATAGGCTCCTTCAGGTGTTGCTAGCCTATCCTCTCTCCTAAGTAGCCAAACCTCCTTTTCTGGCTATTTAGGGTCTCTGCTTTGGGGAATTCTTTAGATAACGAATGCAAGAGCTCATCAGAGTTCCTCTGCATCTCTCTCTTCACCTTCTGCCAAGGAATCGACTGCTGACCGCGCTGGAAGCCTGCAAAACTGCAACAAAGTAGCAAAGACGACTACTGCGACACTGTAACGCTGATCCTGCCGCCTTCTCGACTGTTTTCCTGGTGGTGCATGCTGTGGGGGTAGTCTGCCTCCTCTCTGCACTAGAAGCTCCGAAGAAATCTCCTGTGGGTCGACGGAATCTTCCCCCTGCAACAGCAGGCACCAAAGAACTGCATCACCGGTCCTCTGGGTCTCCTCTCAGCACGACGAGCGAGGTCACTTGAACTCAGCAACTCTATCCAAGTGACTCCCACAGTCCAGTGACTCTTCAGTCCAAGTTTGGTGGAGATAAGTCCTTGCCTCCCCACGCCAGACTGCATTGCTGGGAACCGCGTGTTTTGCAGCTACTCTGGCTCCTGTGCACTCCACGAAGATTTCCTTTGTGCACAGCCAAGCCTGGATCCACGGCACTTTAACCTGCATTGCACGACCTCCTGAGTTGTCCTCCGGCGGCGTGGGACTCTCTTGTGCAACTTCGGGTGAGCACCGTTTCACTCCACTTTGTAGTGCCTGTTCTGGCACTTCTGCGGGTGCTGCCTGCTTCTGAGAGGGCTCCTTGTCTTGCTGGGCGGCCCCTCTGTCCCCTGACGCAATTGGTGACATCCTGGTCCCTCCTGGGCCACAACAGCATCCAAAAACCCTAACCGCAAGCTTTGCAGCTAGCAAGGCTTGTTTGTGGTCTTTCTGTGGGAAAACACGTCTGCACGACTCTTCACAACGTGGGACATCCATCCTCCAAAGGGGAAGTTTCTAGCCCTTGTCGTTTGTGCAGAATCCTCAGCTTCTACCATCAAGTGGCAGCTTCTTTGCATCCACAGCTGGCATTTCCTGGGCATCTGCCCACTCCCGACTTGATCGTGACTTTTGGACTTGGTCCCCTTGTTCCACAGGTACTCTCGTCTGGAAATCCATCATTGTTGCATTGCTGGTGTTGATCTTTCCTGCAGAATTCCCCTATCACGACTTCTGTGCTCTCTGGGGAACTTAGGTGCACTTTGCACCCACTTTTCAGGGTCTTGGGGTGGGCTATTTTTCTAACCCTCACTGTTTTCTTACAGTCCCAGCGACCCTCTACGAGCTCACATAGGTTTGGGGTCCATTCGTGGTTCGCATTCCACTTCTAGAGTATATGGTTTGTGTTGCCCCTATCCCTATGTGCTCCCATTGCATTCTATTGTGACTATACATTGTTTGCACTGTTTTCTATTGCTATTACTGCATATTTTGGTATTGTGTACATATATCTTGTGTATATTTGCTATCCTCATACTGAGGGTACTCACTGAGATACTTTTGGCATATTGTCATAAAAATAAAGTACCTTTATTTTTAGTATATCTGTGTATTGTGTTTTCTTATGATATTGTGCATATGACACTAGTGGTACTGTAGGAGCTTCACTCGTCTCCTAGTTCAGCCTAAGTTGCTCTGCTAAGCTACCTTTTCTATCAGCCTAAGCTGCTAGACACCCCTATACACTAATAAGGGATACCTGGGCCTGGTGCAAGGTGTAAGTACCCCCTTGGTACTCACTACAAGCCAGTCCAGCCTTCTACACCTCCCCCCTCCCCTGTGTTGTAGATGCAGTACTCACCGTGGTCGTCACCGCCTACGTTGGAGCTCCTGATAGAGGAGCAGCAAGACCATCATTGGCAGTATCTGCAAGTCGGGATCCATGGCGTCATGGTTCCTCATGGTGTGTGGAAAGGTGAGTGTTTTCCTTTCTGTGTACTGTTTCCGCCGTGTTTTTGTTCGCGTTGGTTTCGCCCCGGATAAGGTGGTGGATAGGCCTGTTGTGATAGGGTCGGCGGTACATTGTCTTCCGCCTGTCTGTTGGCGGTGTCCGCCGCGCTGTTTGTTTGTACCGCTGTGGCAGTCAGAGTGTTAAAGTGGCTGTCTATGTTGGCGGTTTCCGCCACGGTCGTAATCCCATTTGTTTCTCCGCCGGACTGTTTGCGGTATTACTGCTGCTTTAACACCGACCGCCAGGGTTGTAATGAGGGCCTAAGTCCAAAGGTAAACTTTCGACCAAGGCTTCCCGCTTGCTGTAGCCCAGCAGGGTCGGCCTAAAACTTTGACTTTGCCCCAGTCAAGGTGCGAACAGATATCTTCAGTGGCCCTTTTAGTTTCTCAGTGCTAAAAAACATGAAATCTTTAAAAATTCATATCTCTGGTTCCCCTTATCCAATTCCATTTGTCTTGGTGTCAAACTAAAGATAACAATATTTCCTATGTTCATAAATTAGTTTTGGATTTTTAAACTGTTTCCTGTGTTTTATTTTATTACTGTTTTGTGATACTTGAATACTTTACACGTTTTGTCTCCTAAGTTAAGCCTTGTTGCTCGTTGCCACGTTAGCAAGGGTTGAGCTGCGGTTAATTTATTAAGACCTAACTGAACCTAGTCGGGGTTAGTGGCCTATTGCTAAGTGTAGGTACTTACCTGTCGTTACCAATAATCCATTTTCTAACAGTGGTCATACAGACAGCAGTATTACAAGTTGCACAGGCAGGACTGACGAAACCCAGCCAAAATTCCAACACCACCAGTACTCTGGAGGGCAGGAAAGAGATGGTTCCACCACCACTGCCACCCCTTCAAAAATCTTTTGAACGAGTTATGACCCACAAATCATGATAGTTCTTCTCCCATGGCAGAAAAACAATGGTGGTGCGAACCGCACTAGTCGGCGGTCTAAACAGTAATACACTACACCACATTAGATAGTTTAAATTCCACACACCTGACACACATTCACACAGCTGACACACCTACAAATTGCACACAGAAACTAGGAACCATACAATAGGCACCCCTCCGTACTCCAAATACCACTCATCCCACACCTGCACATCAAACATATCAAAAATTATTTCTACACTCATCAGACACCACCCGTCATCCACTCACAACACAGCACCCATGCCTCATCACCTGTTTTTTTTTTACCTTATCATGTCGTCCACCACTACCATGTCCCCACAAAACATCCCCACTTCAAAGACAATGAGTTTAGGGTCATTGTTGACAAAATCATCAGAGTAGAACCACACCCATTTGGAGCCCAAGTCGAACAAACCTCTATTGGCAGGAAAATAGAGATGTGGCAAAACATATCTGACAGGGTAAATTCTGTAGGCTGCTATCCAAGCACACGGGAGGACATCAGGAAATGGTAGAACGACCTCAGGGGGAAGATATGTTCCATGGCCACCAGGCACCAGCTGGCAGTCCTCAAGACTGGCGGTGGGCCCCCATCCCTTCCACCAATGTTCACATCATGAGAGGAGAATGCCTTGGACATCCTGCACCCTGAGGGCTTGACAGGAATACCTGGGGGAGTGGAGTCTGGTAAGTCACAACACTGAAAATATCACCCTAAAGTTCTGTCTTGCATGCTCAATGATCACCCTTTTACATCATATCAGCCAATACACTCACCACCCCTGTGCCCAACACTCCAAATATCCCTCTCTGGAATACCACATGTCAGCTAAACTCACCTGGGGGTACAGTGTCAGTGTATGGTGTGGGTAATACAGAGACTGACAGCACTACAACTCCCAGCAAGCACTGTTCTACCATTAAGAAAGCTAGAACAGTGTACCATAATTAAAATAGCCTTGCATGTCAACTACACAATTGACTAAACCCACCTGAGTGATCCACAATTTTACAGTTTAGGGCAATGGGAGCAATGCTATGGACATCTGCTTGTACAATGCCACCAAAACACAGATACAGCTGTATTCTCTGCTGAAATGGCTCTTTTACCTCCCATCACTATTGAAAGATACTCACCTGTAGGGAATGCACATAGCTGCAGTGTACTGTACTAGGCGGAACCTCTTACACATGGACAGGTTGGATGGCTACTCCTAAGCTGATGGACAGGTCAGATTCCACTTTACATTTTGCAGCTGTCTGGTGACTCAATACTGAACTACTGCTAACTGGGAGGTAACATGAACAATATAAAGCTACACAGCAGACAAGATATGAGTATATCAACAGACCCCTAACTGCCAAGCTAATCTGACATCCTGTAGCAAGGTGTATGTTATAGGAATTCCCTGTAACCTATACAGCTGTTACCCAGATTTGAAAGCAGGTGTCACTGTCATATCAGGGGATCAAACAAAGCCTTTCTGTACATGGCTCAAAGCATATTTACTTGTCAAAGTTTGATACCAGAATTTGCAGTGCAATCTGTGACAGTCTGTTCCACTTCTTCAACAGGTCTCCCACCCATTGTAACCCTGGAGAGGACACTTGAGACAGCCACTGCCCCCTGAATGAAGCCATCAGTGAGGGCAACATTCCTGGATTTGAGGACGTTGAGGATGACTCTTACCCATCTGGGATACCTGGTTAGTCTACAACTGTCAGCCTCACTGTGCCTACATCGACCCTACTCAGCCCTGTTGCATCCACATCCCCGCAACCTTTCGTCCACAAACCTGTGTTCCAAGGACAGTTACAGCCATAATGTGCCCCTCAGTACAGGTCCTGGAGTCACCACTAGAAAACCATGACAATGAAGGACCCAGCACCAGTGGGAGTGGGCAAACTGTGACAAGGGCACAGGTTTGTGGGGGTAGGGTGCAGGGGTGAGATGTGTGGGCCAGCGGAATGAGGTTCCTAGGGATACAACTGGCCAGAACACCATCTCCCAAGTCTTGGTATCCTACCAATAGTCCCAAGGCGTTATTGGCCAGGTCCTTACCATGATGGGGGAGATAAAGCAGCTGCAGAGGGGCAAACACTAGGAAGTCATGCAAAAGTGGAAGGCCCACAATGTCAAAATGGTTTCACTAACAGGGGTCTGAGAGACATTAATACCACTATGAGTAGGTTATGTTCACAACAGCAGACCCCTTTCATTGGCCATGTAACATCAGTCCCTTCTACATTTGTGGCAGCCAGTGGATTGGAGGCTCCGCAAGGGGAAGGACATGCCTCAGACACCCCAGCCTCTGTAGCTGAAAAACCTCCCACAAACATGGACATACACCAAAACATCCAGGAGGAGCAGATGCCAAGACTTCAACCATTGCCAGGAAGTGATCCTATCCTCATTGCTTTTCCTTGTGTGTCACAGATACACTGTTGTACAACTACTCTCCATTTTCCAATGGCACAAGGACACTGGACTTGAGACTCCAAATATTGCAGCAACAACCCTGATGATTACATCCACCATGACTCAACCCTTCACTGTTATCACTTAATGATTTGATCCCATTATTTTGATTTTCCTGTGCACTTGTAAATAAACACAATTAAACCACATATCATGTTTGAGAGATATTTTTCAGCTATATTGAACATTTAACGGTGAAATGTGTTACTTACACATGATATTCACATACGTACCAAATCTGTTAAGTCCCATCTAATATGTACTGTTGAATATGGGTCATATATATATATATATATTATACAAATTGACACACTCCTAATCCTATTTATTGCACTTTCCTGCACATAGGTTGACAACATGACAGATTACACACAGTGCAGTACAGCTTCACAATTTAATGCAAACAGATTGGTTCAATGTGTCATCAGCTAGAGCCTTATCACATACCAATACCATACATCCCAAATGACCAAACCCCAGAATACAGAGGGTAGTACATCTGTCCCCGTCATGGAACCTTGCACTTACTATGGTCAGGTATCTGTAGACATGCTGCGCACCTACATCATTCTTGACACACAAGCATAGTGGCCTGCAATGAGGAAACACAGTGACAGCTACATACAAGTTAAATAGTATCATCATCAAACCAATGAGAAGGTTGAAGTTATGGATTTCACAGGATGACATGTGTCAAAGACACAAGACCACACATATGACACCATGGACCCAGATGACACAGCACATAGGTGGGATGGAACAGTACACTGCCATCCCACTTTTCTGACAGTCTGGGCATGGAACTCAGACACCACCAGCATGATGCCATATAGTACCTGATTTATCCATGTTCAATGCACGTGTCAGACCTGCAACTCCCACCTGTCTGTGACACAATTCAGAATTGACTACATGAGAATGATCTTATGAAGAAATCTGCAAAGTAAAAATGTAATGCAAAAGGTATAGGCAGATAATTTTAATGAAGACCGATAAAGGAATGTCCCAAATACAATGGTAACACTGATTGTGCAATGTGACAAACATTAACAGAGGAGATCATCACGATAGTCACAACATCATGTACAATTTTGTTTGGACTCCTGAGATATGTACTGCTAAGCAACTAATGAGCTGTCAGATGGTCATACAAAGACCCTTCTCAAACATCTCTAAGCCCCCAAATAACCTACTGAGTCAAGTATTATACAGAACAACACATACCTACAGTCAGTTGAAGTACTGAATTATGAGATCTGCCCAGCTGCCTTCACCTTCATCCTCATCACAATCATCCTCACTTGGCATTTCTGCATTCTCAGCCTCTGGAACTGCTAGCTCCCCCTCATCTGGTATATATGGGATCTGACGCCTCAGGGTGAGGTTGTGGAGCATGCATCAGTGGTCAATGATTTGACACATTTTGAGGGGTGAGAAGAGGAAGACTCCAACAGACTTATCAAAGCAACAAAATATAGCCTTAAGTAGCCCAAAAGTCTGCTCCATGACATGCCTTGTTCTTCCGTGGGCCTCATTTAGGTGATTTTCCCATGGGCTGTTTGAGTACCTCACTGGTGTCAACGGCACAGGGCAGTCTGGGTAGCCAGAATCTCCTGCAAGGAATTGCTACATGTGTACAAAAATACACTTTTGACATCCTTATATTTGGAAGCAGACATAAGACACTGACACACATCACATACATGACTTACCGACCAGCCAGGCCATCTCTGTTTACTGTTGTGTCATCAACAGTGGGATATTGCTGTTCCACATGATGAAGGTATCATGAACTGATCCTGGGTACTTTGTACACACTTGGGAAATGGAGAGATCAGCCAAACAGACTACGTGGACATTTATGAAGTGGAACTTCTTCCTTTTCCTTCAAACATGCTCATTGCCAAATCCTCATATTGTGGAAATCAGATGTAACTGTCCAGGTGTTTCAATAGTGCTGAAAGGACATCCTTCAAGACTAAACTGAACATAGGCTGTGATATCCCGGCAGTTAGGGTCACAGTATAAGGAGCCTGTAGCCGGAAAGTGCTGCACAGACATGACTTGTATAATGAGTGGAATGCTATTGGGATGATGTGTGGCAGGCATTAGATCTGGCTGCAACTGATGACAGAGATCCATGATTGTCTGCCTAACTAACCAACAGATCTGAATCACGTCATTCCTCCATGGTCTGCAGGTCTGCTAGTGGATGGTACACTAGAGTTTGTCTGACCCTTCTCATTCCAGGGTAACTACATGAAGGAATATAAGATGGTATGTCTATCAGTCATGGTGTTCAATCTAAGTTTGAAAATACATATGTCATACATGATGCTTGGACATACCATGTGAAAAAGTAAAAACATGGTACACTGGACATACCTAGAGAAATAACGGCTTATTGCTGCAATGTCATCCTCTTACCTCAATTAACCCCTTCTGTGTCGCAGACGTAGTGGTTACGTCCTGCGGCACAGTGCTGCTGTGCCGAGGGCGTAACCACTACGTCCTCGGCACACAGCCCAGAGGGAGCGCTCTCGCTCCCTCTGTGTGCTTCCCCCCACCCCCCCAAAGTCAGGGATGGAAGGGGAAGCCCTTCCCCTTCCACCCCCGACCCCCCCACCCCCCCATAATGACGTCAGCGCGCGATCGCGCGCTGACTTCATTATGGGGATTTCGCCGCACAGGAAGCCATTTGCTTCCTGTGCGGCGACGAGGAAAGAGGTGAGTTCCTCTTCCCGGTGGGTGGGGGGTTTGGGCTAAAGAGGCACCGGGGGAAAGGAAAGGCTTTTCCTTTCCCCCGGTGTCTCTTTGAGCATTCCTGCTGCCCGATCGCATTGCGATCGGGCAGCAGGAATGCCCACTAGACACCAGGGATTTGTTTTTTTTGTTGTTTGCTCGTGTTTCTTGCTGGCGGGGAGCGGCCCCTTGGGCAAGGGTCGCTCCCCTTGTGGGGGCAATTAGTTACGGCCATTTCTGCCCCCTTTGGGGGCAGATTGGCCTACTTTTTAGGCGGATCTGCCCCCAAGGGGGGCAGAAACCACTGGATCACCAGGGATTTATATTTTCTGTGCAGGTATGTTGGGAGGGGGTGCCCCCTTGGGCAAGGGGCGCCCCCCCCAAGGGGGCAGAGAACTGTTGGCCATTTCTGCCCCCCTTGGGGGCAGATGGGCCTATTTTTCTAGACCCACCTGCCCCCAAGGGGGGCAGAAGCCACGTAGACACCAGGGATAGTGTGTGTGTGTGTGTGTGTGTGTTAGTGGATGGGGGGGGCTTGGGCAAGGGTCGCCCCCCACTTTGGGGGCACATGTACCCAGGCCATTTCTGCACCCCTTGGAGACAGATCAGCCTATTATTTTTAGGCTGATCTGCCCCCAAGGGGGGCAGAAACCACTAGAACGCCAGGGATTTTTTTTTATGTGTTTATTTTTGTGGGGGGGTGTCCCCTTGGGCACGGGGCGCCCCCCCCAAGGGGGGCATTGACCTGTTGGCCATTTCTGCCCCCCCTGGGGGCAGATGGGCCTATTTTTCTAGACCCACCTGCCCCCAAGGGGGGCAGAAGCCACGTAGACACCAGGGATAGTGTGTGTGTGTGTGTGTGTTAGTGGATGGGGGGGGGGCTTGGGCAAGGGTCGCCCCCCACTTTGGGGGCACATGTACCCAGGCCATTTCTGCACCCCTTGGAGACAGATCAGCCTATTATTTTTAGGCTGATCTGCCCCCAAGGGGGGCAGAAACCACTAGAACGCCAGGGTTTTTTTTTAATGTGTTTATTTTTGTGGGGGGGCGTCCCCTTGGGCACGGGGCGCCCCCCCAAGGGGGGCATTGACCTGTTGGCCATTTCTGCCCCCCCTGGGGGCAGATGGGCCTATTTTTCTAGACCCACCTGCCCCCAAGGGGGGCAGAAGCCACGTAGACACCAGGGATAGTGTGTGTGTGTGTGTGTGTGTTAGTGGATGGGGGGGGGGCTTGGGCAAGGGTCGCCCCCCACTTTGGGGGCACATGTACCCAGGCCATTTCTGCACCCCTTGGAGACAGATCAGCCTATTATTTTTAGGCTGATCTGCCCCCAAGGGGGGCTGAAACCACTAGAACGCCAGGGTTTTTTTTTTATGTGTTTATTTTTGTGGGGGGGCGTCCCCTTGGGCACGGGGCACCCCCCCAAGGGGGGCATTGACCTGTTGGCCATTTCTGCCCCCCCTGGGGGCAGATGGGCCTATTTTTCTAGACCCACCTGCCCCCAAGGGGGGCAGAAGCCACGTAGACACCAGGGATAGTGTGTGTGTGTGTGTGTGTGTTAGTGGATGGGGGGGGGCTTGGGCAAGGGTCGCCCCCCTCTTTGGGGGCACATGTACCCAGGCCATTTCTGCACCCCTTGGAGACAGATCAGCCTATTATTTTTAGGCTGATCTGCCCCCAAGGGGGGCAGAAACCACTAGAACGCCAGGGATTTTTTTTAATGTGTTTATTTTTGTGGGGGGGTGTCCCCTTGGGCACGGGGCGCCCCCCCAAGGGGGGCATTGACCTGTTGGCCATTTCTGCCCCCCCTGGGGGCAGATGGGTCTATTTTTCTAGACCCACCTGCCCCCAAGGGGGGCAGAAGCCACGTAGACACCAGGGATAGTGTGTGTGTGTGTGTGTGTGTGTTAGTGGATGGGGGGGGCTTGGGCAAGGGTTGCCCCCCACTTTGGGGGCACATGTACCCAGGCCATTTCTGCACCCCTTGGAGACAGATCAGCCTATTATTTTTAGGCTGATCTGCCCCCAAGGGGGGCAGAAACCACTAGAACGCCAGGGATTTTTTTTATGTGTTTATTTTTGTGGGGGGTGTCCCCTTGGGCACGGGGCGCCCCCCCAAGGGGGGCATTGACCTGTTGGCCATTTCTGCCCCCCCTGGGGGCAGATGGGCCTATTTTTCTAGACCCACCTGCCCCCAAGGGGGGCAGAAGCCACGTAGACACCAGGGATAGTGTGTGTGTGTGTGTGTGTTAGTGGATGGGGGGGGGGCTTGGGCAAGGGTCGCCCCCCACTTTGGGGGCACATGTACCCAGGCCATTTCTGCACCCCTTGGAGACAGATCAGCCTATTATTTTTAGGCTGATCTGCCCCCAAGGGGGGCAGAAACCACTAGAACGCCAGGGATTTTTTTTTATGTGTTTATTTTTGTGGGGGGGCGTCCCCTCGGGCACGGGGCGCCCCCCCAAGGGGGGCATTGACCTGTTGGCCATTTCTGCCCCCCCTGGGGGCAGATGGGCCTATTTTTCTAGACCCACCTGCCCCCAAGGGGGGCAGAAGCCACGTAGACACCAGGGACAGTGTGTGTGTGTGTGTGTGTTAGTGGATGGGGGGGGGCTTGGGCAAGGGTCGCCCCCCACTTTGGGGGCACATGTACCCAGGCCATTTCTGCACCCCTTGGAGACAGATCAGCCTATTATTTTTAGGCTGATCTGCCCCCAAGGGGGGCAGAAACCACTAAAACGCCAGGGATTTTTTTTTATGTGTTTATTTTTGTGGGGGGTGTCCCCTTGGGCACGGGGCGCCCCCCCAAGGGGGGCATTGACCTGTTGGCCATTTCTGCCCCCCCTGGGGGCAGATGGGCCTATTTTTCTAGACCCACCTGCCCCCAAGGGGGGCAGAAGCCACGTAGACACCAGGGATAGTGTGTGTGTGTGTGTGTGTGTTAGTGGATGGGGGGGGGCTTGGGCAAGGGTCGCCCCCCACTTTGGGGGCACATGTACCCAGGCCATTTCTGCACCCCTTGGAGACAGATCAGCCTATTATTTTTAGGCTGATCTGCCCCCAAAGGGGGCAGAAACCACTAGAACGCCAGGGATTTTTTTTTATGTGTTTATTTTTGTGGGGGGCATTGACCTGTTGGCCATTTCTGCCCCCCCTGGGGGCAGATGGGCCTATTTTTCTAGACCCACCTGCCCCCAATGGGGGCAGAAGCCACGTAGACACCAGGGATAGTGTGTGTGTGTGTGTGTGTGTTAGTGGATGGGGGGGGGCTTGGGCAAGGGTCGCCCCCCACTTTGGGGGCACATGTACCCAGGCCATTTCTGCACCCCTTGGAGACAGATCAGCCTATTATTTTTAGGCTGATCTGCCCCCAAGGGGGGCAGAAACCACTAGAACGCCAGGGATTTTTTTTTATTTGTTTATTTTTGTGAGGGGGGGGCGTCCCCTTGGTCACGGGGCGCCCCCCCAAGGGGGGCATTGGCCTGTTGGCCATTTCTACACCCCCTGGGGGCAGATGGGCCTATTTTCTTAGGCCCACCTGCCCCCAAGGGGGCAGAAGCCACTTAGGCACCAGGGATAGTGTTGTGTGTGGTTTTTTTGTTTTTTTTTGTTTGAGGGCTGTCCCCTTTGGCAAGGGTCGCTCTCCATGGGGACACAGTACTAAAGGTATTTTCTGGCTTCCTTGGGGCAGACAGGCCTATTTTTTTAGTAGGCCCATCTGCCCCTATGACAGAATCCATTTAGGCACCAATTTCTAAAATGTTTGATGGTGGGGTGTTTGTCAACTGAAGAAGTCTTTGCATTTGTGATAAAAAAAAAATTCCTCCTTTTTGTTCTAGTTCAAAGCTTTTGCTTTATTTGCTGTGGCTCCTTGCGGTTTTGGCGGTGGTTGACCTGCAGTTTGCACAGTTGCATGTTTTAGGTAAGTAAAAACAATTTACTCCAAAGGAGTATTGTTGCCATGCATGAATGACATGTTTGTAGGGGGTGTACTAAATGCAGGATTGTGTGTGAAATTGTCCTTAGGTTTGTGCACAATGATATTTGTTTTGTCTTATTTCTAATTTGCCTTTCTTTCTTTCTTTTTAGTGGGATATCATTGGTGATTGCTGTGTAGTTGCTGGTGAATCAAGCTTTTTCAGGCAAGTGAGCGGTATAGTTTTTGAGTTTGTAACTCTTACTAACAAAGCTACACTTTGTTACTTGTCTTACACAGTGCTGGTTGTTGGTGGTGAATTTGTCCAGTTAATTTTAGCAGGAGAGATCATGGCTAGCCGCAGGATGACCGCTCAGCAGGTGGTTGGTATGCTTTTTGAGTCACAGTCTGATCATGACTATGAGACGGACTCTGCATCTGAGGCAGAGGAGGAAGTCAGAGATTCTGGCAGTGATGTTTCTGTTGGAGGGGAATCTTCTGATGATGAAGCCACTCTCAGTGCAGATGAAGGTTCTGTTTTAGAGGAGGACATTGATGTGCCAATAGTGCAGCAACCTGGGGCTGAAAGGTTTCCCGTTATAAGACCTGATGTCTGGGTTGCCCCAAACATGGAGCAGCCAGGATTGCCTGCCTTTACTGGTCTCCCGGGGTGTAACGCCAATACAGAGAACTTTATGCCTATCAATTTCTTTGAGTTATTCATGGATGATGTGTTTTTGGAAGAGATTGTTGAGCAGACTAATTTGTATGCGGAGCAGCATTTGAGGGACAACGCTGCTAGACTTAGGCCACACTCTAGAGCTGCCCAGTGGATTCCCACAAATTTGGAGGAGATAAAAAAGTTTTTGGGTTTGACTTTTTTGATGGGGTTGATAAGGAAGCCGTCACTGGCTTCTTATTGGTCTACTAGTCCCTTGATGGCAACAGCTATATTTCCAGCTACCATGAGTCGTAATCGGTATTTGCTTCTTCTTAGGATGCTGCATTTTGTTGACAATGCATTAGCCTTGCCACGAGATCACCCAGATTCTGACCGTCTTTTTAAGATTAGGCCTGTCCTTGATCATTTTGTAGATCGGTTTTCGGAGGTCTATGTTCCAGGCAAAGAGTTAAGTGTGGACGAGTCTTTGGTCCTCTTCAAGGGTCGTTTGGTTTTTAGGCAGTACATTCCTAGCAAAAGGGCACGATATGGAATTAAATTGTATATGCTGTCTGAAAGTAGGACAGGATATGTGTATAGTTTCCGTGTGTACACTGGTAGGGATTCCAATATTGACCCCCCTGGTTGTCCTCCCACTTTTGGAGTTACTGAGAAAATTGTGTGGGATCTTGGTAGACGACTGTTCAACAAAGGTCACCATTTGTATGTAGACAACTTCTACACTGGTGTGCAGTTGTTCAAGGAA
Source organism: Pleurodeles waltl (assembly GCF_031143425.1). Taxonomy (NCBI): domain Eukaryota; kingdom Metazoa; phylum Chordata; class Amphibia; order Caudata; family Salamandridae; genus Pleurodeles; species Pleurodeles waltl. Next base: position 1,457,853,818 of record NC_090444.1, read on the forward strand.
TTGTTTAGAGTGGACACAGTTGCTTGTGGCACAATCCGTTCTAACTGGAAAGGCTATCCAAGGGAGCTTGTCTGTAAAAAACTTGAGAGGGGACAGTGCTGTGCCTTGCGGAACGAGGAGCTGCTAGCTTTGAAATTTTCAGACAAGAGGGATGTCTACATGCTAAGTACCATCCATGATGAGAGTACTTCCCCTGTGACTGTTTGGGGCCAGGTTGCTGAAGTGCGCAAACCTGTGTGCATTTTAGATTATAATAAGCACATGGGAGGTGTAGATAGAGTTGACCAGAGGTTGGAACCTTATACTGCTATTCGTAAGTCTTATGTTTGGTATAAGAAGTTAGCACTTCACCTCTTCCACTTAGCAACCTTCAATGCTTTTATTGTGTTTAGGGATAGGTCTCCAGACTCAAAGATGACATTTGTGAAATTTCAGGAGTCAGTGATAGAGAGCCTTATTGTGGTGGAACAGGCCAGAGTTCCTAGAGAAGCAGTGGTGGAGGATGTGGCTAGATTGAAAGATCGGCACTTTGCTGAGCACATTCCTCCCACACCCAAAAAAGACTTTCCAGCTAAGAAATGTAGAGTGTGTTTTCGAAGAGGTATCCGGAGGGAGTCTCGAATGTACTGCCCAGATTGTCCTTCAAAGCCTGGGCTGTGTGTCGGTGCTTGTTTTAAGAATTACCACACCCAGAAGAATTTCTGGGAACAACCATGAGTGTAAACTCATGTCTGGTTTGTATTTTCATGTGTTTAGTTTCATGGTTAGCATTTCTGTCATGTTCTTAGTTAGAGCTTTTGTGTTTGTTGTTTTGTAATTCTTTCTACTTAGTTAGGGGTTCCTCTGTTTAAAAAAAATATATATATATGATGCCATTGTGTGTGGAGTGGGGCTTGGCTGAGACTGTACATATTGACTTGATGTTGGCTACTGCAACACACTGCCAGCCAAACACCAGTCCACACACTCCCATCAGCTGGTGTGATTGTTGTATCAGGCATGTGGGCGTATGTAAGTGATGGGCCCTTGAGTGGCGCTGTCTGTCGATGTGAGTGTTGTAATGTGCTGGGCCCGTGGCTGGCGGTGTGAATGGCCTTGTGTGTGTCATGTATGAAAGTTGTGTGAATGGACCGTAAAGCGGTTGGTGCCTTGTCGCGGCTTTACAGCTCACGAGCTGTGAGTCATTGGTTCAGTTTTTTGCCTTTCAGTTACTAACAGTGCTTTTCATTTTTGTGAAAGCTCTTGTTAGTAAAATTTGATCCACTGAACCATCACTCACCCTCGTGCCAAATCCAACCAGTATGTGTGGTAAAAATGACCAAACCTGCTCCGCTGTAATCAGGCGTCGCAGCACACCTATGACACGCTAGGTGCCTCAGGTGGGACCCCGATGATGAAGCATGCCACCAACTTGGTTGGTGGGTGAGGGGTCTTTTTCACATAACCTAAGTGTGTTTCTTTTCAAAATTTTAGTGTTTGGCACATCACGGACGTATGTGGGCACATCAAAACGATATATTACAAAACTACCTGTGTTTGAGGGGGGAGAGGGCACCTATGTTTTTGGTCCTGTGTGCGGCCTTCATCTAGGGAAACCTACCAAACCCAGACATTTTTTAAAACTAGACACCCCAAGGAGTCCAGGGAGGTGTGGCTTGCGTGGATCCCCCAACATTTTCTTACCCAGACTCCTCTGTTAACCTCAAAATGTGCTTAAAAAAAGCATATTTTCCTGACTTTTCTTCGTACGATCACCACTCCAGCACAAAATTCCTACTCCCCAGTGTTCCCCTCAGTCTCCCAAATAAAATGACACCTCACGTATGTGGGTCCCCAAAGCAGAGTCAGTCTAAAGATGTATAAAATAATATGTCCTTATAAACTCGCAGTGCTATCCCCTGTATCTCTACAAGTTTTGGGCCTTATTCTGTTGGAGGCACCTGGCCCACCCACACAAGGGAGGTATCATTTTTATCGGGAGACTTGGGGGAACGCTGGGTGGAAGGAAATTTGTGGCTCCTCTCAGATTCCAGAACTTTCTGCCACAGAAATATGAGGAACATGTGTTTTTTTAGCCAATTTTTGAGGTTTGCAAAGGATTCTGGGTAACAGAACCAGGTCCGAGCCCCGCCAGTCACCCCTCCTTGGATTCCCCTAGGTCTCTAGTTTTCAGAAATGTACAGGTTTGGTAGGTTTCCCTAGGTGGCGGCTGAGCTAGAGGCCAAAATCTACAGGTAGTCACTTTGCTAAAAACAGCTCTGTTTTCTGTGATATGTCCACGTTGTGTTTTGGGGCATATCCTGTCGCGGGCGCTAGGCCTACCCACGCAAGTGAGGTATCATTTTTATCGGGAGACGTGGGGGAACGCTGGGTGGAAGGAAATTTGTGGCTCCTCTCAGATTCCAGAACTTTCTGCCACAGAAATGTGAGGAACATGTGTTTTTTAGCCAATTTTTGAGGTTTGCAAAGGATTCTGGGTAACAGAACCAGGTCCGAGCCCCGCCAGTCACCCCTCCTTGGATTCCCCTAGGTCTCTAGTTTTCAGAAATGTACAGGTTTGGTAGGTTTCCCTAGGTGGCGGCTGAGCTACAGGCCAAAATCTACAGGTAGTCACTTTGCTAAAAACAGCTCTGTTTTCTGTGATATGTCCACGTTGTGTTTTGGGGCATATCCTGTCGCGGGCGCTAGGCCTACCCACGCAAGTGAGGTATCATTTTTATCGGGAGACGTGGGGGAACGCTGGGTGGAAGGAAATTTGTGGCTCCTCTCAGATTCCAGAACTTTCTGCCACAGAAATGTGAGGAACATGTGTTTTTTTTGCCAATTTTTGAGGTTTGCAAAGGATTCTGGGTAACAGAACCAGGTCCGAGCCCCGCCAGTCACCCCTCCTTGGATTCCCCTAGGTCTCTAGTTTTCAGAAATGTACAGGTTTGGTAGGTTTCCCTAGGTGGCGGCTGAGCTAGAGGCCAAAATCTACAGGTAGTCACTTTGCTAAAAACAGCTCTGTTTTCTGTGATATGTCCACGTTGTGTTTTGGGGCATATCCTGTCGCGGGCGCTAGGCCTACCCACGCAAGTGAGGTATCATTTTTATCGGGAGACGTGGGGGAACGCTGGGTGGAAGGAAATTTGTGGCTCCTCTCAGATTCCAGAACTTTCTGCCACAGAAATGTGAGGAACATGTGTTTTTTTAGCCAATTTTTGAGGTTTGCAAAGGATTCTGGGTAACAGAACCAGGTCCGAGCCCCGCCAGTCACCCCTCCTTGGATTCCCCTAGGTCTCTAGTTTTCAGAAATGTACAGGTTTGGTAGGTTTCCCTAGGTGGCGGCTGAGCTACAGGCCAAAATCTACAGGTAGTCACTTTGCTAAAAACAGCTCTGTTTTCTGTGATATGTCCACGTTGTGTTTTGGGGCATATCCTGTCGCGGGCGCTAGGCCTACCCACGCAAGTGAGGTATCATTTTTATCGGGAGACGTGGGGGAACGCTGGGTGGAAGGAAATTTGTGGCTCCTCTCAGATTCCAGAACTTTCTGCCACAGAAATGTGAGGAACATGTGTTTTTTTAGCCAATTTTTGAGGTTTGCAAAGGATTCTGGGTAACAGAACCAGGTCCGAGCCCCGCCAGTCACCCCTCCTTGGATTCCCCTAGGTCTCTAGTTTTCAGAAATGTACAGGTTTGGTAGGTTTCCCTAGGTGGCGGCTGAGCTACAGGCCAAAATCTACAGGTAGTCACTTTGCTAAAAACAGCTCTGTTTTCTGTGATATGTCCACGTTGTGTTTTGGGGCATATCCTGTCGCGGGCGCTAGGCCTACCCACGCAAGTGAGGTATCATTTTTATCGGGAGACGTGGGGGAACGCTGGGTGGAAGGAAATTTGTGGCTCCTCTCAGATTCCAGAACTTTCTGCCACAGAAATGTGAGGAACATGTGTTTTTTTAGCCAATTTTTGAGGTTTGCAAAGGATTCTGGGTAACAGAACCAGGTCCGAGCCCCGCCAGTCACCCCTCCTTGGATTCCCCTAGGTCTCTAGTTTTCAGAAATGTACAGGTTTGGTAGGTTTCCCTAGGTGGCGGCTGAGCTAGAGGCCAAAATCTACAGGTAGTCACTTTGCTAAAAACAGCTCTGTTTTCTGTGATATGTCCACGTTGTGTTTTGGGGCATATCCTGTCGCGGGCGCTAGGCCTACCCACGCAAGTGAGGTATCATTTTTATCGGGAGACGTGGGGGAACGCTGGGTGGAAGGAAATTTGTGGCTCCTCTCAGATTCCAGAACTTTCTGCCACAGAAATGTGAGGAACATGTGTTTTTTTAGCCAATTTTTGAGGTTTGCAAAGGATTCTGGGTAACAGAACCAGGTCCGAGCCCCGCCAGTCACCCCTCCTTGGATTCCCCTAGGTCTCTAGTTTTCAGAAATGTACAGGTTTGGTAGGTTTCCCTAGGTGGCGGCTGAGCTAGAGGCCAAAATCTACAGGTAGTCACTTTGCTAAAAACAGCTCTGTTTTCTGTGATATGTCCATGTTGTGTTTTGGGGCATATCCTGTCGCGGGTGCTAGGCCTACCCACGCAAGTGAGGTATCATTTTTATCGGGAGACGTGGGGGAACGCTGGGTGGAAGGAAATTTGTGGCTCCTCTCAGATTCCAGAACTTTCTGCCACAGAAATGTGAGGAACATGTGTTTTTTTAGCCAATTTTTGAGGTTTGCAAAGGATTCTGGGTAACAGAACCAGGTCCGAGCCCCGCCAGTCACCCCTCCTTGGATTCCCCTAGGTCTCTAGTTTTCAGAAATGTACAGGTTTGGTAGGTTTCCCTAGGTGGCGGCTGAGCTACAGGCCAAAATCTACAGGTAGTCACTTTGCTAAAAACAGCTCTGTTTTCTGTGATATGTCCACGTTGTGTTTTGGGGCATATCCTGTCGCGGGCGCTAGGCCTACCCACGCAAGTGAGGTATCATTTTTATCGGGAGACGTGGGGGAACGCTGGGTGGAAGGAAATTTGTGGCTCCTCTCAGATTCCAGAACTTTCTGCCACAGAAATGTGAGGAACATGTGTTTTTTTAGCCAATTTTTGAGGTTTGCAAAGGATTCTGGGTAACAGAACCAGGTCCGAGCCCCGCCAGTCACCCCTCCTTGGATTCCCCTAGGTCTCTAGTTTTCAGAAATGTACAGGTTTGGTAGGTTTCCCTAGGTGGCGGCTGAGCTAGAGGCCAAAATCTACAGGTAGTCACTTTGCTAAAAACAGCTCTGTTTTCTGTGATATGTCCACGTTGTGTTTTGGGGCATATCCTGTCGCGGGCGCTAGGCCTACCCACGCAAGTGAGGTATCATTTTTATCGGGAGACGTGGGGGAACGCTGGGTGGAAGGAAATTTGTGGCTCCTCTCAGATTCCAGAACTTTCTGCCACAGAAATGTGAGGAACATGTGTTTTTTTAGCCAATTTTTGAGGTTTGCAAAGGATTCTGGGTAACAGAACCAGGTCCGAGCCCCGCCAGTCACCCCTCCTTGGATTCCCCTAGGTCCCTATTTTTCTAGACCCACCTGCCCCCAATGGGGGCAGAAGCCACGTAGACACCAGGGATAGTGTGTGTGTGTGTGTGTGTGTTAGTGGATGGGGGGGGGCTTGGGCAAGGGTCGCCCCCCACTTTGGGGGCACATGTACCCAGGCCATTTCTGCACCCCTTGGAGACAGATCAGCCTATTATTTTTAGGCTGATCTGCCCCCAAGGGGGGCAGAAACCACTAGAACGCCAGGGATTTTTTTTTATTTGTTTATTTTTGTGAGGGGGGGGCGTCCCCTTGGTCACGGGGCGCCCCCCCAAGGGGGGCATTGGCCTGTTGGCCATTTCTACACCCCCTGGGGGCAGATGGGCCTATTTTCTTAGGCCCACCTGCCCCCAAGGGGGCAGAAGCCACTTAGGCACCAGGGATAGTGTTGTGTGTGGTTTTTTTGTTTTTTTTTGTTTGAGGGCTGTCCCCTTTGGCAAGGGTCGCTCTCCATGGGGACACAGTACTAAAGGTATTTTCTGGCTTCCTTGGGGCAGACAGGCCTATTTTTTTAGTAGGCCCATCTGCCCCTATGACAGAATCCATTTAGGCACCAATTTCTAAAATGTTTGATGGTGGGGTGTTTGTCAACTGAAGAAGTCTTTGCATTTGTGATAAAAAAAAAATTCCTCCTTTTTGTTCTAGTTCAAAGCTTTTGCTTTATTTGCTGTGGCTCCTTGCGGTTTTGGCGGTGGTTGACCTGCAGTTTGCACAGTTGCATGTTTTAGGTAAGTAAAAACAATTTACTCCAAAGGAGTATTGTTGCCATGCATGAATGACATGTTTGTAGGGGGTGTACTAAATGCAGGATTGTGTGTGAAATTGTCCTTAGGTTTGTGCACAATGATATTTGTTTTGTCTTATTTCTAATTTGCCTTTCTTTCTTTCTTTTTAGTGGGATATCATTGGTGATTGCTGTGTAGTTGCTGGTGAATCAAGCTTTTTCAGGCAAGTGAGCGGTATAGTTTTTGAGTTTGTAACTCTTACTAACAAAGCTACACTTTGTTACTTGTCTTACACAGTGCTGGTTGTTGGTGGTGAATTTGTCCAGTTAATTTTAGCAGGAGAGATCATGGCTAGCCGCAGGATGACCGCTCAGCAGGTGGTTGGTATGCTTTTTGAGTCACAGTCTGATCATGACTATGAGACGGACTCTGCATCTGAGGCAGAGGAGGAAGTCAGAGATTCTGGCAGTGATGTTTCTGTTGGAGGGGAATCTTCTGATGATGAAGCCACTCTCAGTGCAGATGAAGGTTCTGTTTTAGAGGAGGACATTGATGTGCCAATAGTGCAGCAACCTGGGGCTGAAAGGTTTCCCGTTATAAGACCTGATGTCTGGGTTGCCCCAAACATGGAGCAGCCAGGATTGCCTGCCTTTACTGGTCTCCCGGGGTGTAACGCCAATACAGAGAACTTTATGCCTATCAATTTCTTTGAGTTATTCATGGATGATGTGTTTTTGGAAGAGATTGTTGAGCAGACTAATTTGTATGCGGAGCAGCATTTGAGGGACAACGCTGCTAGACTTAGGCCACACTCTAGAGCTGCCCAGTGGATTCCCACAAATTTGGAGGAGATAAAAAAGTTTTTGGGTTTGACTTTTTTGATGGGGTTGATAAGGAAGCCGTCACTGGCTTCTTATTGGTCTACTAGTCCCTTGATGGCAACAGCTATATTTCCAGCTACCATGAGTCGTAATCGGTATTTGCTTCTTCTTAGGATGCTGCATTTTGTTGACAATGCATTAGCCTTGCCACGAGATCACCCAGATTCTGACCGTCTTTTTAAGATTAGGCCTGTCCTTGATCATTTTGTAGATCGGTTTTCGGAGGTCTATGTTCCAGGCAAAGAGTTAAGTGTGGACGAGTCTTTGGTCCTCTTCAAGGGTCGTTTGGTTTTTAGGCAGTACATTCCTAGCAAAAGGGCACGATATGGAATTAAATTGTATATGCTGTCTGAAAGTAGGACAGGATATGTGTATAGTTTCCGTGTGTACACTGGTAGGGATTCCAATATTGACCCCCCTGGTTGTCCTCCCACTTTTGGAGTTACTGAGAAAATTGTGTGGGATCTTGGTAGACGACTGTTCAACAAAGGTCACCATTTGTATGTAGACAACTTCTACACTGGTGTGCAGTTGTTCAAGGAATTGTTTAGAGTGGACACAGTTGCTTGTGGCACAATCCGTTCTAACTGGAAAGGCTATCCAAGGGAGCTTGTCTGTAAAAAACTTGAGAGGGGACAGTGCTGTGCCTTGCGGAACGAGGAGCTGCTAGCTTTGAAATTTTCAGACAAGAGGGATGTCTACATGCTAAGTACCATCCATGATGAGAGTACTTCCCCTGTGACTGTTTGGGGCCAGGTTGCTGAAGTGCGCAAACCTATGTGCATTTTAGATTATAATAAGCACATGGGAGGTGTAGATAGAGTTGACCAGAGGTTGGAACCTTATACTGCTATTCGTAAGTCTTATGTTTGGTATAAGAAGTTAGCACTTCACCTCTTCCACTTAGCAACCTTCAATGCTTTTATTGTGTTTAGGGATAGGTCTCCAGACTCAAAGATGACATTTGTGAAATTTCAGGAGTCAGTGATAGAGAGCCTTATTGTGGTGGAACAGGCCAGAGTTCCTAGAGAAGCAGTGGTGGAGGATGTGGCTAGATTGAAAGATCGGCACTTTGCTGAGCACATTCCTCCCACACCCAAAAAAGACTTTCCAGCTAAGAAATGTAGAGTGTGTTTTCGAAGAGGTATCCGGAGGGAGTCTCGAATGTACTGCCCAGATTGTCCTTCAAAGCCTGGGCTGTGTGTCGGTGCTTGTTTTAAGAATTACCACACCCAGAAGAATTTCTGGGAACAACCATGAGTGTAAACTCATGTCTGGTTTGTATTTTCATGTGTTTAGTTTCATGGTTAGCATTTCTGTCATGTTCTTAGTTAGAGCTTTTGTGTTTGTTGTTTTGTAATTCTTTCTACTTAGTTAGGGGTTCCTCTGTTTAAAAAAAATATATATATATGATGCCATTGTGTGTGGAGTGGGGCTTGGCTGAGACTGTACATATTGACTTGATGTTGGCTACTGCAACACACTGCCAGCCAAACACCAGTCCACACACTCCCATCAGCTGGTGTGATTGTTGTATCAGGCATGTGGGCGTATGTAAGTGATGGGCCCTTGAGTGGCGCTGTCTGTCGATGTGAGTGTTGTAATGTGCTGGGCCCGTGGCTGGCGGTGTGAATGGCCTTGTGTGTGTCATGTATGAAAGTTGTGTGAATGGACCGTAAAGCGGTTGGTGCCTTGTCGCGGCTTTACAGCTCACGAGCTGTGAGTCATTGGTTCAGTTTTTTGCCTTTCAGTTACTAACAGTGCTTTTCATTTTTGTGAAAGCTCTTGTTAGTAAAATTTGATCCACTGAACCATCACTCACCCTCGTGCCAAATCCAACCAGTATGTGTGGTAAAAATGACCAAACCTGCTCCGCTGTAATCAGGCGTCGCAGCACACCTATGACACGCTAGGTGCCTCAGGTGGGACCCCGATGATGAAGCATGCCACCAACTTGGTTGGTGGGTGAGGGGTCTTTTTCACATAACCTAAGTGTGTTTCTTTTCAAAATTTTAGTGTTTGGCACATCACGGACGTATGTGGGCACATCAAAACGATATATTACAAAACTACCTGTGTTTGAGGGGGGAGAGGGCACCTATGTTTTTGGTCCTGTGTGCGGCCTTCATCTAGGGAAACCTACCAAACCCAGACATTTTTTAAAACTAGACACCCCAAGGAGTCCAGGGAGGTGTGGCTTGCGTGGATCCCCCAACATTTTCTTACCCAGACTCCTCTGTTAACCTCAAAATGTGCTTAAAAAAAGCATATTTTCCTGACTTTTCTTCGTACGATCACCACTCCAGCACAAAATTCCTACTCCCCAGTGTTCCCCTCAGTCTCCCAAATAAAATGACACCTCACGTATGTGGGTCCCCAAAGCAGAGTCAGTCTAAAGATGTATAAAATAATATGTCCTTATAAACTCGCAGTGCTATCCCCTGTATCTCTACAAGTTTTGGGCCTTATTCTGTTGGAGGCACCTGGCCCACCCACACAAGTGAGGTATCATTTTTATCGGGAGACTTGGGGGAACGCTGGGTGGAAGGAAATTTGTGGCTCCTCTCAGATTCCAGAACTTTCTGCCACAGAAATATGAGGAACATGTGTTTTTTTAGCCAATTTTTGAGGTTTGCAAAGGATTCTGGGTAACAGAACCAGGTCCGAGCCCCGCCAGTCACCCCTCCTTGGATTCCCCTAGGTCTCTAGTTTTCAGAAATGTACAGGTTTGGTAGGTTTCCCTAGGTGGCGGCTGAGCTAGAGGCCAAAATCTACAGGTAGTCACTTTGCTAAAAACAGCTCTGTTTTCTGTGATATGTCCACGTTGTGTTTTGGGGCATATCCTGTCGCGGGCGCTAGGCCTACCCACGCAAGTGAGGTATCATTTTTATCGGGAGACGTGGGGGAACGCTGGGTGGAAGGAAATTTGTGGCTCCTCTCAGATTCCAGAACTTTCTGCCACAGAAATGTGAGGAACATGTGTTTTTTTAGCCAATTTTTGAGGTTTGCAAAGGATTCTGGGTAACAGAACCAGGTCCGAGCCCCGCCAGTCACCCCTCCTTGGATTCCCCTAGGTCTCTAGTTTTCAGAAATGTACAGGTTTGGTAGGTTTCCCTAGGTGGCGGCTGAGCTACAGGCCAAAATCTACAGGTAGTCACTTTGCTAAAAACAGCTCTGTTTTCTGTGATATGTCCACGTTGTGTTTTGGGGCATATCCTGTCGCGGGCGCTAGGCCTACCCACGCAAGTGAGGTATCATTTTTATCGGGAGACGTGGGGGAACGCTGGGTGGAAGGAAATTTGTGGCTCCTCTCAGATTCCAGAACTTTCTGCCACAGAAATGTGAGGAACATGTGTTTTTTTAGCCAATTTTTGAGGTTTGCAAAGGATTCTGGGTAACAGAACCAGGTCCGAGCCCCGCCAGTCACCCCTCCTTGGATTCCCCTAGGTCTCTAGTTTTCAGAAATGTACAGGTTTGGTAGGTTTCCCTAGGTGGCGGCTGAGCTAGAGGCCAAAATCTACAGGTAGTCACTTTGCTAAAAACAGCTCTGTTTTCTGTGATATGTCCACGTTGTGTTTTGGGGCATATCCTGTCGCGGGCGCTAGGCCTACCCACGCAAGTGAGGTATCATTTTTATCGGGAGACGTGGGGGAACGCTGGGTGGAAGGAAATTTGTGGCTCCTCTCAGATTCCAGAACTTTCTGCCACAGAAATGTGAGGAACATGTGTTTTTTTAGCCAATTTTTGAGGTTTGCAAAGGATTCTGGGTAACAGAACCAGGTCCGAGCCCCGCCAGTCACCCCTCCTTGGATTCCCCTAGGTCTCTAGTTTTCAGAAATGTACAGGTTTGGTAGGTTTCCCTAGGTGGCGGCTGAGCTACAGGCCAAAATCTACAGGTAGTCACTTTGCTAAAAACAGCTCTGTTTTCTGTGATATGTCCACGTTGTGTTTTGGGGCACATCCTGTCGCGGGCGCTAGGCCTACCCACGCAAGTGAGGTATCATTTTTATCGGGAGACGTGGGGGAACGCTGGGTGGAAGGAAATTTGTGGCTCCTCTCAGATTCCAGAACTTTCTGCCACAGAAATGTGAGGAACATGTGTTTTTTTAGCCAATTTTTGAGGTTTGCAAAGGATTCTGGGTAACAGAACCAGGTCCGAGCCCCGCCAGTCACCCCTCCTTGGATTCCCCTAGGTCTCTAGTTTTCAGAAATGTACAGGTTTGGTAGGTTTCCCTAGGTGGCGGCTGAGCTACAGGCCAAAATCTACAGGTAGTCACTTTGCTAAAAACAGCTCTGTTTTCTGTGATATGTCCACGTTGTGTTTTGGGGCATATCCTGTCGCGGGCGCTAGGCCTACCCACGCAAGTGAGGTATCATTTTTATCGGGAGACGTGGGGGAACGCTGGGTGGAAGGAAATTTGTGGCTCCTCTCAGATTCCAGAACTTTCTGCCACAGAAATGTGAGGAACATGTGTTTTTTTAGCCAATTTTTGAGGTTTGCAAAGGATTCTGGGTAACAGAACCAGGTCCGAGCCCCGCCAGTCACCCCTCCCTGGATTCCCCTAGGTCTCTAGTTTTCAGAAATGTACAGGTTTGGTAGGTTTCCCTAGGTGGCGGCTGAGCTACAGGCCAAAATCTACAGGTAGTCACTTTGCTAAAAACAGCTCTGTTTTCTGTGATATGTCCACGTTGTGTTTTGGGGCATATCCTGTCGCGGGCGCTAGGCCTACCCACGCAAGTGAGGTATCATTTTTATCGGGAGACGTGGGGGAACGCTGGGTGGAAGGAAATTTGTGGCTCCTCTCAGATTCCAGAACTTTCTGCCACAGAAATGTGAGGAACATGTGTTTTTTTAGCCAATTTTTGAGGTTTGCAAAGGATTCTGGGTAACAGAACCAGGTCCGAGCCCCGCCAGTCACCCCTCCTTGGATTCCCCTAGGTCTCTAGTTTTCAGAAATGTACAGGTTTGGTAGGTTTCCCTAGGTGGCGGCTGAGCTAGAGGCCAAAATCTACAGGTAGTCACTTTGCTAAAAACAGCTCTGTTTTCTGTGATATGTCCATGTTGTGTTTTGGGGCATATCCTGTCGCGGGTGCTAGGCCTACCCACGCAAGTGAGGTATCATTTTTATCGGGAGACGTGGGGGAACGCTGGGTGGAAGGAAATTTGTGGCTCCTCTCAGATTCCAGAACTTTCTGCCACAGAAATGTGAGGAACATGTGTTTTTTTAGCCAATTTTTGAGGTTTGCAAAGGATTCTGGGTAACAGAACCAGGTCCGAGCCCCGCCAGTCACCCCTCCTTGGATTCCCCTAGGTCTCTAGTTTTCAGAAATGTACAGGTTTGGTAGGTTTCCCTAGGTGGCGGCTGAGCTACAGGCCAAAATCTACAGGTAGTCACTTTGCTAAAAACAGCTCTGTTTTCTGTGATATGTCCACGTTGTGTTTTGGGGCATATCCTGTCGCGGGCGCTAGGCCTACCCACGCAAGTGAGGTATCATTTTTATCGGGAGACGTGGGGGAACGCTGGGTGGAAGGAAATTTGTGGCTCCTCTCAGATTCCAGAACTTTCTGCCACAGAAATGTGAGGAACATGTGTTTTTTTAGCCAATTTTTGAGGTTTGCAAAGGATTCTGGGTAACAGAACCAGGTCCGAGCCCCGCCAGTCACCCCTCCTTGGATTCCCCTAGGTCTCTAGTTTTCAGAAATGTACAGGTTTGGTAGGTTTCCCTAGGTGGCGGCTGAGCTAGAGGCCAAAATCTACAGGTAGTCACTTTGCTAAAAACAGCTCTGTTTTCTGTGATATGTCCACGTTGTGTTTTGGGGCATATCCTGTCGCGGGCGCTAGGCCTACCCACGCAAGTGAGGTATCATTTTTATCGGGAGACGTGGGGGAACGCTGGGTGGAAGGAAATTTGTGGCTCCTCTCAGATTCCAGAACTTTCTGCCACAGAAATGTGAGGAACATGTGTTTTTTTAGCCAATTTTTGAGGTTTGCAAAGGATTCTGGGTAACAGAACCAGGTCCGAGCCCCGCCAGTCACCCCTCCTTGGATTCCCCTAGGTCTCTAGTTTTCAGAAATGTACAGGTTTGGTAGGTTTCCCTAGGTGGCGGCTGAGCTACAGGCCAAAATCTACAGGTAGTCACTTTGCTAAAAACAGCTCTGTTTTCTGTGATATGTCCACGTTGTGTTTTGGGGCATATCCTGTCGCGGGTATTAGGCCTACCCACGCAAGTGAGGTATCATTTTTATCGGGAGACGTGGGGGAATGCTGGGTGGAAGGAAATTTGTGGCTCCTCTCAGATTCCAGAACTTTCTGCCACAGAAATGTGAGGAACATGTGTTTTTTTAGCCAATTTTTGAGGTTTGCAAACGATTCTGGGTAACAGAACCAGGTCCGAGCCCCGCCAGTCACCCCTCCTTGGATTCCCCTAGGTCTCTAGTTTTCAGAAATGTACAGGTTTGGTAGGTTTCTCTAGGTGGCGGCTGAGCTACAGGCCAAAATCTACAGGTAGTCACTTTGCTAAAAACAGCTCTGTTTTCTGTGATATGTCCACGTTGTGTTTTGGGGCATATCCTGTCGCGGGTGCTAGGCCTACCCACGCAAGTGAGGTATCATTTTTATCGGGAGACGTGGGGGAACGCTGGGTGGAAGGAAATTTGTGGCTCCTCTCAGATTCCAGAACTTTCTGCCACAGAAATGTGAGGAACATGTGTTTTTTTAGCCAATTTTTGAGGTTTGCAAAGGATTCTGGGTAACAGAACCAGGTCCGAGCCCCGCCAGTCACCCCTCCTTGGATTCCCCTAGGTCTCTAGTTTTCAGAAATGTACAGGTTTGGTAGGTTTCCCTAGGTGGCGGCTGAGCTACAGGCCAAAATCTACAGGTAGTCACTTTGCTAAAAACAGCTCTGTTTTCTGTGATATGTCCACGTTGTGTTTTGGGGCATATCCTGTCGCGGGCGCTAGGCCTACCCACGCAAGTGAGGTATCATTTTTATCGGGAGATGTGGGGGAACGCTGGGTGGAAGGAAATTTGTGGCTCCTCTCAGATTCCAGAACTTTCTGCCACAGAAATGTGAGGAACATGTGTTTTTTTAGCCAATTTTTGAGGTTTGCAAAGGATTCTGGGTAACAGAACCAGGTCCGAGCCCCGCCAGTCACCCCTCCTTGGATTCCCCTAGGTCTCTAGTTTTCAGAAATGTACAGGTTTGGTAGGTTTCCCTAGGTGGCGGCTGAGCTACAGGCCAAAATCTACAGGTAGTCACTTTGCTAAAAACAGCTCTGTTTTCTGTGATATGTCCACGTTGTGTTTTGGGGCATATCCTGTCGCGGGCGCTAGGCCTACCCACGCAAGTGAGGTATCATTTTTATCGGGAGACGTGGGGGAACGCTGGGTGGAAGGAAATTTGTGGCTCCTCTCAGATTCCAGAACTTTCTGCCACAGAAATGTGAGGAACATGTGTTTTTTTAGCCAATTTTTGAGGTTTGCAAAGGATTCTGGGTAACAGAACCAGGTCCGAGCCCCGCCAGTCACCCCTCCTTGGATTCCCCTAGGTCTCTAGTTTTCAGAAATGTACAGGTTTGGTAGGTTTCCCTAGGTGGCGGCTGAGCTACAGGCCAAAATCTACAGGTAGTCACTTTGCTAAAAACAGCTCTGTTTTCTGTGATATGTCCACGTTGTGTTTTGGGGCATATCCTGTCGCGGGCGCTAGGCCTACCCACGCAAGTGAGGTATCATTTTTATCGGGAGACGTGGGGGAACGCTGGGTGGAAGGAAATTTGTGGCTCCTCTCAGATTCCAGAACTTTCTGCCACAGAAATGTGAGGAACATGTGTTTTTTTAGCCAATTTTTGAGGTTTGCAAAGGATTCTGGGTAACAGAACCAGGTCCGAGCCCCGCCAGTCACCCCTCTTTGGATTCCCCTAGGTCTCTAGTTTTCAGAAATGTACAGGTTTGGTAGGTTTCCCTAGGTGGCGGCTGAGCTACAGGCCAAAATCTACAGGTAGTCACTTTGCTAAAAACAGCTCTGTTTTCTGTGATATGTCCACGTTGTGTTTTGGGGCATATCCTGTCGCGGGCGCTAGGCCTACCCACGCAAGTGAGGTATCATTTTTATTGGGAGACGTGGGGGAACGCTGGGTGGAAGGAAATTTGTGGCTCCTCTCAGATTCCAGAACTTTCCGCCACAGAAATGTGAGGAACATGTGTTTTTTTAGCCAAATTTTGAGGTTTGCAAAGGATTCTGGGTAACAGAACCAGGTCCGAGCCCCGCCAGTCACCCCTCCTTGGATTCCCCTAGGTCTCTAGTTTTCAGAAATGTACAGGTTTGGTAGGTTTCCCTAGGTGGCGGCTGAGCTAGAGGCCAAAATCTACAGGTAGTCACTTTGCTAAAAACAGCTCTGTTTTCTGTGATATGTCCACGTTGTGTTTTGGGGCATATCCTGTCGCGGGCGCTAGGCCTACCCACACAAGTGAGGTACCATTTTTATCGGGAGACTTGGGGGAACATAGATTAGCAAAACAAGTACTATTGCCCCTTGTCTTTCTCTACATTTTTTCCTTCCAAATATAGGAGTGTGTGTAAAAAAGACATCTATTTGAGAAATTCCCTGTAATTCACGTGCTACTATGGTCACCCCGGAATTCAGAGATGTGCAAATAACCACTGCTCCTCAACACCTTATCTTGTGCCCTTTTTGGAAATGCAAAGGTTTTCTTGATAGCAATTTTTTACTCCTTATATTTCAGCAAATGAATTGCTGTATACCCGGTATAGAATGAAAACGCACTGCAGGGTGCAGCTCATTTATTGGCTCTGGGTTCCTCGGGTTCTTGATGAACCTACAAACCCTATACATCCCCGCAACCAGAGGAGTCCAGCAGACGTAACGGTATATTGCTTTCGATAATCTGACATTGCAGGGAAAAGTTACAGAGTAAAACGTTGAGAAAAATTGATGGTTTTTTCACCTCAATTTCAATATTTTTCTTTTTCAGCTGTTATTTTCTGTAGGAAACCCTTGTAGGATCTACACAAATGACCCCTTGCTGAATTCAGAATTTTGTCTACTTTTCAGAAATGTTTAGGTTTCTGGGATCCAGCATTGGTTTCATGACCATTCCTGTCACTGACTGGAAGGAGGCTGAAAGCATAAAAAATTGCACAAATGGGGTATGCCCCAGTAAAATGCCAAAATTGTGTTGAAAAATTGGGTTTTCTGATTCAAGTCTGCCTGTTCCTGAAAGCTGGGAAGCTGCTGAGTTTAGCACCGCAAACCCTTTGTTGATGCCATTTTCAGGGGAAAAACCACAAGCCTCCTTCTGCAGCCACTTTTTCAATTTTTTTTGAAAAAAACGAAAATTTCACTGTATTTTGGCCAATTTCTTGGCCTCCTTCAGGGGAACCCACAAAGTCTGGGTACCTTTAGAATCCCTAGGATGTTGGAAAAAAAGGACGCAAATTTGGCTTGGTTAGCTTATGTGGACAAAAAGTTATGAGGGCCTAAGCGCGAACTGCCCCGAATAGGCAAAAAAAGGCCTGGCACAGGAGGGGGAAAAGGCCTGGCAGCGAAGGGGTTAAGACTTGGAAACGGATACCCATGTCACTGAAAGTCTGGTTGATAATGCAATTCTTACCATCTATCCAATTGCCATGCGGGTGCAGACTATGCCACTAATTATACATTGCTCACATATCATGAATATTACAACATGTGTATTAATTCAGATTT
The DNA here is from genome assembly GCF_031143425.1 of Pleurodeles waltl. Taxonomy (NCBI): domain Eukaryota; kingdom Metazoa; phylum Chordata; class Amphibia; order Caudata; family Salamandridae; genus Pleurodeles; species Pleurodeles waltl. Next base: position 1,457,870,694 of record NC_090444.1, read on the forward strand.
TAAATAAATGGTTGTTCAAAGCCAGCACTGAAAACTATGGCATAGATATGTTTCTGACCTTGTGACGTATCTTTAATTTAGCTTTTCCAACCATCTCAGGACCTTAGAATGGCAGCTGCCTGACCTACTGTACTGGACATTAGGAAATGATATACGTGCGCCGGCGGTAGTTATCATGGCGGTATGCAGTGCATATTGCCATTGGAACACTTTTCTACCTTTGGTGGTGTTGGGCCAGTGTCTTACTTGGCATGCGTGACTGCCATTTCATACTTTATCTCTCACTTGACTCCTGATACTGTTGCTAGCAAGACCTCCACAACTTGAGCTGCTGTGAACTGCCTCTGGGAGCAATCATGCCATGTCCTACAATGATAGGGCCCCTGCCTTTTCACGAGGAGCTGGAAAAGCTGGTGGAGGGGGTTGTACTCCTGTATGAACAGCTCAATGGTGCACCAGAGGAGCAGGTAAGTGCACTATGTGCACAAGTGTTTCATTAGCTCTACTATACTTTGCTAAGGCTGATGAGCAATATTTCTGACTGTATCCTTAAAGTCTGTAGGGTGTCAAATTTGTGATAGAATGGGATGAGTCCTAGTGATGTATTTATTTTTAGTGACAGATTTTGAGTCCTTTGAAATTGTGGAGATTATTTGATGTATGTTCCCTGTTGGACGTTTTTGCTTATGCAGGGTCATCCCCAGACTTTTTGCCTCCTTCCTCCTATTTTTTCTGACCTGTTTCTGTTGGCTTTTCAACTCTGAACATTTTACCACTGCTAACCAGTGCTAAAGTGCATATGCTTTCTGTGTAGATTGTATGGTTAATTGGTTTATCCATGATTGGCCTATTTGATTTTCTAGTAAGTCCCTAGTAAAGTGCACTAGAGGTGCGCTGGGCCTGTAAATCAAATACTACTAGTGGGACTGCAGCACTGGTTGTGCCACCCACATTAGTAGCTCTGTAATCATCTCCCACACCTGCCACTACAGTGTCTGTGTGTACTGCCAATTCTACTTGGCAAGTGTACCCTCTTGCCAGGCCTAAACCTTCCCTTTTCTTACATGTAAGACACCCCTAAGGTAGGCCCTAGGTAGCTCGAGGGGAAGGGTGCAGTGTATGGTTAAGGTAGGACATATAGTAATATGTTTTATATGTCCTGACACTGAAATACTGCTAAATGTGTTTATCACTGTTGCAAGGCCTGTCCCTCTAATAGGTTAACATGGGGCTACCTTTAAATCTGATTAAAGTGTAGATTCCCTTTGGGAGCGGATGGACATGTGGAGTTTGGGGTCTCTGAGCTCACAATGTAAAAATACATCTTTTAGGAAGTGAGCATTTTCTTGCTTAAACCATTCTGTGACTCTGCCTGTTTGTGGATTCCCTGTTTGGGTCAGTTTGACAGGTGAGCTGTTTGCACCTCTCTCCAGACAGTGACACAAAGGGAGCTGGGGTGTAGCCTGCATATCCCGATGAGCTATCTGTGCTAGAAGGGAGGGGATGAGTGGTCACTCACACCTGAAAGGGCTGTGCCTGCCCACACACAATGCAGTCTTCAACCCCCTGGTATGTGTTTGGGGCCTGGCCTGGGCAAGGCAGGATTTCACAAACAAGAGAGACTTTTCTTTGAAGTAAGCCTACTTCAAAGGGCAAAATGGGTATAAGAAGGGCACCCAAAACCACAGACTTTAGAACATTTCTGGAAACCAAGAGGAACCTCTGCCTGGAGAAGAGCTGATGAGCTGAGGAAGAAGAGCTGCCCTGCCTGTGGCTGTGCTTTGGGGAGCCCCCCTGCAGTTGGTGCTTCTGCCTGTGCTAGAGGACAAATATTGGACTTTGTGTTGCCTTCCTTATTGTGAAGAACTCTCCAAGGGCTTGATTTAGAACTTGCCTCCTGTTGTTTGAAGTCTCAGGGATAGCAAATACTTCTCTCTGCCAGCACCTGGAGTCTCTGGAGAGACTCCTACTCTGCCAAGTGGTGCCCATCCAGTTCCTGAGACTCTGAAAGGAGAAGCTGGCAGCTCAAGAGTGAGTAATCCACACACCGACCGCCGTGCTGGGAAAAGATCGACGCAACTCCGAACTGCGGCTAAAAAGTCAACTTTGCTGCCAGCTTTTCGGCTGAAAATCAACGCTCGGCTGCAACGCGACCGGAAGATTGATGGCCGGAGCTGGGCAAATGACGCGCAGCATCTATGACAGAGGCTGGTGAGATCGCAACCCGCACTGCTTGGTTTTCGGACCATTGTGCGGCTGAATTTCTGATGCAAACACCACTGGCCTTGTAAAAGCAACGCAAGGTCTGCCCGAACCCAAAAGTGCTGACCGGATAGAGGCATCACTTTCCTGCAGAGAGAAGAAACAAAGCACGCCAAGCCGACTAAAGGAGAAGCGACGCAAGGTCTCGCTCATGAGTGAAATCGACGCATCGGAAGCTCTTTTTGACACACGCTCACCTGAGCGCGGTTATTTGTGATGCACCCAAGGTACATTTTCACACTAACAGCGTTAGCGTTATGTTTAAAATTACTCTTTTTGCATTTTTAGTAATAGCTTGACTAGTGTATTGTGGATTTTTGTCATTTTGGCCTTGTTTTGTTTAGATAAATATTTTCTATTTTTCTAAAACTGTGTTGTGTCATTTTGCAGTGTTTTCATTAAGTTACTGTGTGTGTTGGTACAAATACTTTACACCTAGCACTGTGAAGTTAAGCCTACTGATCGTGCCAAGCTACCAAGGGGGTAAGCATGGGTTAGCTGCGGGTGATTCTCTTTTATCCTGACTAGAGTGAGGGTCCTTCCTTGGACAGGGGGTAACGTGACTGCCAACCAATGACCCCATTTTTAACATCCCCTGAACCACCTTGTGACTGTTGCACAAGGTAAGTGGAGTTGGTACATGAGACTCCACCTAAAATACCATATTTGTAAATGTTTTTGATGTCTGGTCATATGTGATAACATGACAGCTGGTGCTGTAGATGCATGTTTTCTGCCTGTTTCCACCTCACATCTGGCCTGACTGCATATGCTTATCTATCAGTGGAGGGGATGTTCAAGACAGTCTGTGTTTGGCTTGTTGCACTGAGAAGATAGTAATCCTGCCTGTTTTAGTATGGTACATGTGGACATGACATACTTTTTTATCTATGTCATCCATGCAGGCCAACACCCTTTAGAAGAAGGGTATTTGGGGTGCCTTTGCCAAGAAAGTGCAGACCCTGAGGGTCCACCACCGGTGGAGCACCCACTGTCAGGAGAGGTGGGAGGACTTGAAACGCTGGGCCCAGAAGACCACAGAGGCCCAGCTGGGGATGTCTTCCCAATGAGGACTGGATGCAGACCATAACCCCCCTAATGGCCAGCATTTTGGCAGTGGCCTACTCTGAGTTGGATGGGCACAGCAGCCACAAGGGAGTAAGTACTGACCTAACCCATGTTTATCTCTTTACCAGGTAATTGAGAGAGGGAACAGAATGTTGGCTCCGACAATGTGGTAAGTGAAAGTGTCACAGATCTCCTGTGTACCCATGATGTTCCGTAGCCATCTATGTGCACATACAAATGTGTTTAAAGGCGTTTTGCACAACTATGTTGTCCCCTCAGTACTATTATGGTAAAAATATAACTGTGTTGTATGTGTACCACTATACAGTATTTTCTACTCTGGTGATTGTTAATACCCACCAACAGGTCAATCCTCACAATTTCATAGTGGTAAGGTCTGTTGGTCCTTGATCTCTGTCCTCTGCGATGTCTCAAGATTCCTGTCTATGTGCAACATAGAGTCAGACATATTCAAGTCATCTCTAGTTTTCTAGTGCTTTCTGATAAGTGACAGCAGCATGTGAGGCTGTGATGTCCAGCTGACATGTGACATGACATACAAGGTTAATATCTTCTCACCTGTTACAAGGTAATCCCGCTTGGTTAGTGAGAGATGTACATAGAAGTCTCATCAGAGTAGACAACATGCATGTTGGATACCATTGAGGTGCTGCAACATTTCTATGAGCACACACATATTGGTATCAGAGGCTAGGAATGTTACTACCTTGCAAATGTTCTGTTATTGGAAACTGACCATAAAGCATTGTCCTTGGGCAAATTGTTGTAGGCATGACATATAGGCAATGATAGCCTATTCACAGTTACATTCTTGACAGATATGTATCAACATTGTGTATCAATTGGAAGGTTCAGTAATGAATCAACATCGGAAATAGTTATGTCTACTTGCTGTTGCTATGAAAGATGTGGGTAATGAGTCCTGGCTGTTTGGGAACATCATGTTGGCAATGACACCTATGTGGTGCAGGTGTGGTAGTTCACATACACATGTGAGTAGTATTGTAAGTGTATCTAGGCATGTAGCTTGCATCATGGTCAGTTATCTGTCCTGTTAGCAACACATGTGCTTTGGCCCTGACAATCCCCGACAGACAGGTGTAAGGCTTGCAATGACTGATGTGTGTGTGTAGTGATGTACCAACTCAGTCAGTGGCGTATTGATGGACTAATTGCATGATTTGGTAAGTCTGATTGTCATCTTTCTGCACAGTATAGTAGTCCATATGCAAGGTACACTCTTTTTCACATGGTTGTGTGTGGGACATAGGTCTGAGCTTCCTTGGCCCTTACTTGAATGACAAAGTTGGTTTTCAGAAGATCAATGACCTAGATGACTTGGTCCACATTGTATTTTCTTTTTTTTGTTTTTTAAATCTTTTATTGGAAATTGAAGGATGGTACAGAATACAATATAGGGCATCGCCCATATGTTTTATGACAAAGACTAATTTCACGGTTAACACTTGAGTGACTTCAACTGAAAGATAATCTGAACAGTAAGATATAGGGTCAGGAGTGGGGTAGGGATAGGTAGAAGGGGAGAGGTGGTAGGAAATATTGGGGAAGGAGGAGGGTGAGGAGGGAAGAGAGGAAGGAGAGAGGGAGAAGAAAAGAGAAGAAAAAGGAAGAAAAAAGGGGGGGATAAGCAGGGGGGTTTAGGTCGGGGCACCAGGGTGGCTGGAAGAGTATATTGATGATTCCCTTCATAGTATGAAATATCATGAGGTCCAAGGTGTAAATTGTGTAGTAGGGGAGGAGGGTTCGAGGAATGTCTGCGTGTGTGTCCTTAACAGTTTTAAGCTCTTGGGAACGGCTCTAATAGTTCTGCACTGGTCAGACTAATGTAAATTGGATAGAAAGAGGAGGATAGAAGGAGAAGAGAGGGAGGATATTGTGACCTGGGGGAGGGAGTTGGGAATGACAGGGCTATTGATAAAAATTTAAGTATTGTGGGGTTGAGGGGTTCTGTCCGAGATGGGTGATCTAGGAGTCGGGGAGAAAGGAGGAATGCATTGGTGTGGGGAGTAAGAATGGGGATGAGTAAGGCAAGACATACGGAACAAGAAAAAGGGAAGAAAAGAGAAGAGGTAGGGGACCTAGTTGACATCTGTTGACTGTCCACCAGCTGGAATAATGCGGGAGGGGTGGGGAGGGGAAGGTACGGATGGCAGAGGTGGTAATTGTAAGGGAGGGGGGATGTCAATTATGGTCCTGTCAGGAAGGGACTCCAGACTTCTGTAAACAAGGCTACCTGATCTTGTAGATTACCCGTTCATGAGTAGCGGTATGGATCATAGCAGTCATCCATTCTGCCGGGGTCGGGCGGTGCTGGATCTCCAGTGTCGGAGTATGCAAATTTTGGCTGTAGCGATTGGCGTGTGTAATAATCTCTGCTGTGATCGTGGCGGGGGGTACGGACGCATGTCGTGGAGAAGGATAAGTGACGGTGGGATTGGATGCGGTATCTGAAGGGAGTCCGCCAAGGTGTGGCGGACAGCGTCCCATAAGGGTTGTATCAATGAACAGTGGCACAGGATGTGTAATACGTCGCAGTGAGAATCTGCGCATTACCAGCAGTTCGCATGTGGCATAAGGCCCGCCCTGAAGAGTTTCACGGGGGTCCAGTACCAATCCTGGAGGATTTTAAATAGACAAAACTTCAGTCGGGCTTCACAGATGCCTCTATTGAGGGCCTCCAGGATGTCCGACCAGTCCTCCTCGGTATAGGTAGTCCCAAGCCGGACTTGCCATTTGTGGCGCAACCTTTCAAGAAGGGGTTGCGAGTAAGAGTGATTTACTAGCATTCCTTATAAGCCGGCCCTCACATCTCCATGGCGACCCCATGTCTGGAGATAGGCGACAATTGGCGAGGTCTTGACCTCCCATGAGAGGGTTCCTAGTACTTTATGTAGGCAGTGCTTAAGCTGTATGTATCGCCATTCTTGGATATTATGTATATCAAACTCTTCCCTTAAATTATCAAAGGGTCGGAGCCGATCGCCATCTGTAATTTGGGCTATGCAGAGGATGCCGGCATTGTTCCATTGGGGCCATTTTAGCGTACTTCCCCCTATTTTAATGCTTTTGTTACCCTCTATAGGGGCTTGGGTGTGTAAGAAGGGATGTACTTCTAGGAGACAATGAGCCCTATGCCACACCGCGTTTGTTGCCGTAAGGACAGGATTGGGCAGTTGGGGGTGGTCAGTATATATCCCTCCTAGCCCTTCGCGCTGGTCCCGTAAGAGTTTCTCTATGGCTACCCACTGTGGGGGATCCGGAGGTCCGGGAAGTGAATATTCCAATTGCGATAGCTGTAGGGCTAGTGAGTATTGTTCCACTGAGGGGAGTCCTAAACCTCTGCAGGATCGTCGTGCCAGTATTTTTGCCGGTGTCAGCCTTGGGCTTGTAGAGCCCCAAACAAAGGTTCATATTGAGGCATCAATCATCCAGAGCAAGGGAAGAGGCAAATGCAGGGGAAGCATGCTCAGTATGTATGTGAAGCGCGGGAGGGTGACCATCCTGACCACCTGTGTCCTGCCCACATGAAAAGGCCCAATAACGACCATTTTGCGAAATCCTGTTTCATCCGGGATACAAGAGGGTCTAGGTTATCCCTAACCATGTGCTCCAGGCCCCGGTTGACAAGTGTTCCCAAATATTTGAGGTGTGTCGGAGTCCATTTGAATGGGAGACTGTGGAGTGCGGCCCTCGTCGTTATTCGTGAGAGGGGTAGTGATTTGCTCTTGTCCCAGTTTACCCGGTATCCAGATAGTGACGCAAAGCCCTCTATGATTGAGAGCAACAATGGTAGGGATCTTTTTTAACTCAGACAGGGTTAGCAAAATATCATCAGCATAGAGATAGATTTTGGAGGTGCCGCCTGTTAAGGGGATACCTTGTATTTGCTGGGAGTTTCGTATGGTAGCTGCGAGAGGTTCCATTGCTAGCAGGAACAAGAGTGGTGACAAGGGGCAACCCTGTCTTGTACCTCTTCCAATGGGGAACGGGTCTGATAGGAAACCCCCACAGTTAACCTGCGCTGTAGGATGGTCATACAGTAAGCAGAATTTGGAGGTAAATTGTTCTCCGAGGCCGAAGTGTTTCATAGTAGCGAACAGATAGGGCCATTCGATGCGGTTGAACGCCTTCTCCGCGTCAATGCACAGGGCCAGGGCTTCCTCCGGCATGTTTAGTGATTCGTATAGATTATGACAGAGAGTGCGCATATGGTTTCTGGAGGTGTGTCCGGGTACGAACCCTACCTGCGTGTTATGGATCAAGGACGGTATCACTTTACGTAAGCGTGCCGCCAGGACACTAGCCAAGAGTTTGTTCTCTGTTCAGGAGGGAAATAGGACGATAGCTGCCGCAGAATAGGGGGTCTCTACCCGGTTTGGGTAGGACAACAATTGTGGCCTTGTTGGACAATGCGCCTAAGGAGCCCTCTTGGCATGCCTCCGCGAGTGCCTTATGCACAGCAGCGACTGCCTCTTTCCCTGCCCATCTGTAGAATTCAGCAGGGAAGCCATCCTCACCTGGGGATTTGTGGTAGGGGAGATTCGTAATGGCTTGCACTATCTTTTCCCTGCTTATGTGACCCTCTAGGAGAGCCTGGCCCGCCTCCAAGACGCAGGGTAGGTTGGCCGTGGTGTGAAAGGCCTCAAATTGCGCATTGCTAGCCGTTGTTTAAGGGGTATAAAGATGTTGGTAGAAGGCCGCAAATTCATTTACTCTGTCTTGTGGGCAGGTTAGTACTGCTCCTGAGGGGGACGTTATGGCCGGGATGGTGGAGGCAGCTTCTCTCTGCCAGAGTTGTGCCGCTAAGAGTCACCCTGCCTTCTCGCCTTGTTCATAGTGACGGCCACGTAGTCTTTGCAGTGCGTATTCCGCCTGCGAGGTATAAAGCTCGTTGTGTGCCAATCGGGTTTGTTCGAGGGAGCGACGTAATGCGAGAGACGGCTGGGCGGTGTGTTGTCTGGTGAGACTCTGAATATTGTCTTCGAGGGTATGTTGGCGGGTCGTCCTGTCTCTATTAGCCAATGCTGAATCGCGCATCATGTTGCCTCTCAGGGTTGCCATCGCCGCTGCCCATAGAACCCGTTTGGAGGCCACTGTGCCGGTGTTTTCTGCCATGTATGTGGACACATGGATCTTCAGTTGTTCTTTCCCTTGGGAGGAACGGTATCTATGCACCGTGAAGTGCCATGGCTTGCGACCAGGGGAAGTGAGGCCCATTTGGATCTGGAGACGAATAGGGGAGTGGTCTGAAAGTCCGCTATCAAGTATACTGGTGTCTTGGAGTTGGGGGATTACGGTGTGTGACACAAAAAATAGTCCAGGCGATATTGTGTGCCGTGGACAGGCGACAGGAAGGAGTATTCCTTGTCCTTTGGATGTATCAGTCTCCAGTAATCAACTAAGCCTGCATTGGTGATTAAGTCCATCAGCAGTGCCCTGTTGTGATTGTTACCCATATCAATGGGGCCCGTCCTGTCTTATATGGCATCCCGGGCAAGGTTCCAGTTTCCCCCTATGATGTAGCGGGTGGTCCCTATTTCCGTCAGGAGGCGATTTAATTGCAGGAAGAAGGATCGCTTAGTACCGGTCGGTGCATAGACTGGGCCCACGCATAGAAAAGTGTCTCCTACCTTCAGTTTTATGAATACATATCTCCCCTCCAGGTCATTCCATGTTTTGATGATTGTAGCCGGAAGGGATTTATGAGGTAGTAGCGCTACTCCGCATTTGCGAGGGGTGCCTCCTCCGGGCCCCTGGGCTGCTGGACAGCAGCTAAAGGAAATCCTTCCTACCCAGTCCCGACGAAGCTTGCTAGTCTCCGTACTGTCAAGGTGTGTCTCCTGAATCAGAGCTATGTCTGCTCTTTTAGATTGGAGATAGGACAGCACCTTTGTTCGTTTGATGTAATTCGTCATGCCGTGCACATTCCAGGAGATGATTCGTAGTGGGTGTGTCGCGCGAGGGGTAGCTCCCGGCATGCTGGATATCAGGATAAGGTCCCAACAGTTCGGAGGGTAGTGGAGAGGACTACCTCTATTGTTGGGGCAGGGGGAATATCTTTGGCAACGTAATGGTTTGGGGGGATAGCTGGTGGACGTCGAGTGGTCCTTCAGAAAGGAAAGAAAAGGAGGATAGATAAGATTGAGAGAGGGAGGGAGGGATAGAAGAGAAGGTGGGGAGAGGAAGAAGGAGATGGTTGGCGTAGAGAAGTATGGTAGAAAGCAGAGGGGGAGAGGCAATCAGGAAAGGAGAGGGAGAAGGGGAGGAAGGCAGGGGAGGGGAAGAGTAAGGAGAGAGGAGCTAGGCTGGGAAAGCTAGGAGAACAATGTCCCCTGGCGATAGATCTGTAGACTGCGGTTCTGGTTCCTATAGGAGTTCTCAGTGCCGTTGACCAGGTCCCGGACAGGTAGGGTGAGGGGGGAGAGGGGTGGCTACTGTTGCCACGTGTTAAGGATCTCTCTGTCTCTGGAGGTAGGAGGGGTGTTATGGGTTTGTTGCGGGGAAACTTAGGAGAGAGTGGTGGTAAAGGGACTGATTATCCTGTGTGGGGGAAGGGAGGTGAGGGGAGAGAGTTGGAGTGGAGGAGGGGGGTATAGAACATCTATGGTTAGTGACAGAGTAACATCTTATTGTTATGGTGATGGGGAGGATGCGGTCATGTATGGGGGGGCATATTGTTAATGGGTGAGGGCTGATATTGTTTATGTGCCCCTAGTGGTGGGGTAGGGGACCGCTATGTCTGTTTGTCGCTGTCATGTAGGGTCCTATATTATAGGGACGGTTTAATAGGTGGGGGGAGAGGGGGAGTGGGAGTAGATGGGTGGGGGGAAGGGGAGTGGTGGGGGAGAAGGGAGGGGGCAGGGGTGGGAAAGGAGGGGAGAAGGGCAGGGGGAGTAGGTCAGTAGTGGGCCAGGCGGAGGCTTTAAAGTGTACATCACCAGTCACAGATAACATCTCTGTGACGTAGTATCATAATGTCATAATATCATAATATTGCATGTAGGGCATTGAGTTATAATGCATATGCTTGGCCTATGTGTAAACAGTGGGGGTCAACAGATTCTTAATCTAAATACAGGCAATATGAACTCGGTAATAGGCTAGAGATAACTTCTGTTGCGTTATTGCATCGTATTACTTTGCATAAAAGGGGTAGGAACACATTAACTACACATTAGTAGCATCAGCATAGGGCATAAACCTGTCCTATGTGTAAACAGTGGTTGTCAACAAGGTCTGGCCGGAATGAAAATAATGTGTGCATGGGACTGAGCTAGAGATAACTTCCATTACATCATTACATTGTATAACATTGCATTGTAGGGATAGAAACATGTTAGCCACTTATTAGTAACATCACACATTGTATTTTCAATCCTTGATCCATCACTTTTGGTGCATGTGTGTGTGAGACGTGTTCTGACACCTTAACCTAAAATTGAAATGTATGACAATTTGAGTTGTTACAGGTTTTCATGTGTCCATTGTGTAATGATTGTAAGTATGTGAAATGAAGAAGGCTTGTCTTTGCTTTGCAACATGTGTCATAGCCTGGTATATGACACCAGAGTAAAATATTTGTATGTGTTGAGTATGTGTTTTGATTAGTGATCAGCAATTTCACATTCCTAAACTATTGCTTGATTGGTGCTTGACTAGGTTGTTGCGGATATGGGAACCTGTATCATGTGGCAAAGGCACCTTGTCATGGTATGGTCAGTGTGATGAGTCAACTTCATTAAAGGTATTGTAGGTTTCAGGTAGCTTAGCTGGTGTTTAACAATGTCCATATTGAGGGACACACATCATATTTTGTTGTGACATGATGATGGCACTTTACTGGCAATACCTGGGGGTGTTGGTGAACAGGATGTAATGAGACTTATGTGCACTGTGTGATGGAACTGTTATCTTGTGAATGTGATGAAAATACCTGACTTTCTGTTTTCCAGCATCAGTATCGGCAGGTGAAGGAGATGGGGCACAGCTGAGTGGGGAAGCTTCTGGCCACGGGGCCTCCAGTTACGAGAACACCAATAGCGAGGAACCCAGTGACCCAGAGGGCGAGGAGTGTGCCACGGGGGAGACCGGATCCACTACATATTCTTCGGATTCCTCCTCCAGTGGCCACTCCCTAGTGGTGGCGGATCCCTCTGGGACCACTCCAGTACCATCTCTGTCTGCCACCCCACATTCTATCACTGCCCTAACTGTAACTCCCCACCCAGTTGGCCAAAAAGATAGGTGTCTCCTTCGCTACAGGCACCTCTGCCCCAGCCCCTGTTAGCCCTGCTGTCCTCAGTGAGGAGGCTATTGACCTCCTGAGGTTGATTTCTGTTGATCATCATTAATTCCATCCAGGGACTGGCAACTCAAATCCAACAGAGCAATGTGTTCCTGGAGGGCATTCACAGTGCATTGGCTAGCCTACGGAGATCATTTCAGGGTCTGGCTTCCACACTGATGGCAGCCAGTCACCCCTTGTCTACTTTCCACCCTCCACCTTCCTCTTCCCAGTCTGAATCCCCCTTTCTGAGGCCACCCAAAGCACACAAACAGACAGGCATGCATCCAACTCAACATCCAATGGCACTACAGACAAACATAAGCACCACGAAACACACCAGTGGCATGCACACGGACAACGTCTACCTGCAGACACAGCAACAGTCACAACCTGCCCTGACACCCCCCCACCACCAGCATCACAGACACAATACCTGACACACCTGCAGACACTACACCAACATTCACTGATCTAGCCACCACACCACAGACAGCACCCCAGCATACCCTCAGACATCCACCCCAGTCACCACAGACACCACAACCACTGACATGCCTACATGCAGCACATCTACCATATCTGCAGTCACCACCCCAACAGACAGCCACCCACCTACCACAGCATCCCACAGCACCTCCAATCCCCCTCACTACCCACAAGCATACCTCCCACAAACATGCACCCAAGACATCCACCCCTAAACATCAGACTACCACTCCCTCACTCTCCACACCCAAACAACGTTCTGATGACTATCCTTGTGTGTCAAAATTTGTTTTCCTTTTCCCTACACCTCCCCTGTTACACCTCAGTAGTATAAGGGGATACCTTTCCTCATCAACAGTAAAGTGACAGTTATCCTGCCCAGGAAGTGACGTCACTTCCGTTACTGGGACTTCCGGTGCCCCAGAGAGCCCTCCCTGGAAGTGACATGGGGTGTAGAGGTGTCACATGGTTTGTGACCTCATGATGTCACGTGTTAGCCACGTGCCTGGGTCCTAGCCCCTGGGTGATGGTCTCTGGACTGTGTAAAATGAATGCTTTGGTGTTGTGCAAGCAGTTTCAGAGCCTAAGAGGACAGGTCTGAACACGTCAGACATTCAGGACCAAGTGGCTGTTTGGGGCTCCCCTTACAGGGCTGCAAAGTGGGCGGGCTGGCCAGACATCCTCCCGGTTGGCTAGCCCAAAAAAGAGGGAATGGTCGAATGATGCAAAAGCCATGACATGTGGTTAGCACCACGTGTAACCCGGCAACGTATCAGAGCCGCCCTTGTGAGCATGTGATAGTTATGGGTTGTAGAGGCATACGCCCTTTTTGAACCACTGAATACATATATGTGACGGTTAGAGTAACATGTCAAACCATGATCTAGCGCTGGAATAGGGTGTCTAGGCAACATGAAGAAATACAATCCGATAGCCAGAAAAGCCACGGCCCCAGGAGTCCAGAACCCCATAAATAGATACTATTGGACCATTGCACCGGTGGTGATGGATGAGAATGCACAGCAGACCCCTCCTAAAGACGGTGGTTCCGACGTTACAGGGTTGCACGAGGAACTCTGCCAACAACTTGAAAAGCTCAGCCTCAAGGATTTGCCGCAACTGGTGTCACCCTTCAAGGTTGATAGCAGCGTCAGTGATGCAATCAACTTCAACGACGATGAAGATGCTGAAGAAAGTGTAGCACCGCCAAATTCGCTGATCTATGAAGACATGGGTTTTCTGGAAGGCCCAGATTTAGAGGCCATCCTGATACAACCAGCAAGTGTAAAATCCGAAGTCACTTAAACACCAATGGACCTGTGCGACTCGCAAGATTTCAGAGGCACCGCAGAGGGTGGCGAAAATGTTGAGGTTAATAAAGACTCTATGGACAATTATCCTGTATACATCGTTATCATTCTTTTAACTAATAGTATGTCTTTTACCTTTCTGTTTGAACCGTAGAAGACAACTACCGAAAGAGATGCACTAGAGGGGTCTACGCCAAAGGTGAACAAGGTAAATTTTGACTGCTTATGCTGGTCCAGACAGTCTGAAAGTATTACAAGCCAGAACAAAGAGCAGCGTAAGAAATGTGTCAGCACTTATATTAGCGCAAATTATGAAAAGGGAACGCCGGGCGTACCCTACGACACCATATGGCCAGTTAAAGGTTTTGCGGCAGCTGTTGTGAACACATGTGTGAAATGTGACTATTATAACCTGTGTTATGGGCATAAAATTAACGAGCCACAGCAGGAGGCTGAGGAGAACTCTATTGAATTATGTGATTTTTGAAGAAATGTGATAATTTTGTGGATATCAATGGACACTTCGATGTGCTGGGTCTCCTTTTCAAGGCTTTTATAGATGTTTATAATGCCAGTTACCATAGAACAATCAAAATGGCCCCTGTGGAGGTAACAGCTGATAATTCGTTAAAGGTGTGGAAAATCGTGTATGGCAGTCATCTTGCATCAAGGGTCAAGAAACCAGTTTTAAAAGAAGGGGACCATGTCAGGGTTTCAAAGTTGAAGGGTGTCTTCACCAAAGGCTACCAACAGACCTTCAGCGATAAGATATTCATAGTGGAAAGTGTGGAGCTTAAATAAGGGGTATATATTAACAAGTTGGAGGACTACACTGGGGAAGAGGTATTGGGTGTCTTTTACACCAAAGATTTACAAAAGGTTCCCTACCATCCGAACTGGGTGTACAGGGTTGAAAAGGTTCTGAAATGGAAAGGCACTAGAGCCAAGAGATAGGCGTTGGTCAAATGGCGGGGGTGGCCCGAGAAATGTAACAGTTGGGTGTTGGACAGCTCGCTGCACGGGGCGTGAGGCTGCGCTGTAAGCGCCACGATGGAGAACGCACCTTTTTATATTATGCTGCCGTCCAACGCTTCGAAGGGTATGTTCCCCAGCAATCAGATTTCTAATTATACGGTGAAACTGGTGAAACCTGTGGATTTGAAAGGAGCATGGGAGGTGGCCCTAATGAGATACAATACCCTAGAACGTGGAATACATTTACAAAGCACAAGGCTAAATTTAGTATAAAGCATGAGCAGGACCCTCTGAGCATCCACGTGGGATTTCCTCATGGCTATTACCCAACCCTTTCCTAGGTGGCCGATGCCATCAACAAATCTATAGGCAGCATTGAAACGTACGCGAATATACATCTGGTGTCGGATAACGTTAGAAGAAAAGTGTTACTTAAAGCCCCGGAGCTCAGTACAGTGTTTAACTATTCAGGTAAATTACAGAGGGTTTTAGGGAATGTACAACATGTGAAAAGGCAGGTTGATCCAGACCCTACTTGCCCTGATATTAACGGCGGATTTTATACACTCTACGTGTATAGCCACATCGTAGCACCACAGAGGATTGGTGATAGTTATTCGCCGTTGCTCCATGATGGTGACTATTAGGCAGGCGCAATGGTCATTATGAAAATGTACGGGGATCCCTCAATGTACAGGGACTATTATAGAGTTCAGGCCGGTTATGGGAGTCCACCGCCCTACTTTCAAGGGGCCCCCGTTATGTACAGTGTCAGATTGGGGGGCACCTTTTGGAGTTTGTTTAGAAGAGCCATGCCGTTCTTGAGACGGGGATACGAAATTGCAAAACCTCACATTAAAACCGCTGCCTCGAACATAACCCATGATGTTGTGGGCTCTGTAACATCGACTGTCACAGAGCGCATGAATATACAACCCCAAGAAGGAGCAGTGTTGCTGTACAGGGCGCCCGCTGGCATTAAAAGGCGGCAAAGGGTTTTGAGGCATAGGGGCCCACCAATGCCCTATAAAAAATGGATGACTTCTTCAAAAGGCTCACACAAAAGAAGAGTCATAAGACGGAGGAGACCTTCCAAGAAGAAGAAGAGGTTGCGTTCTAGTGCAAATATTTTTTGAAGCCGCTATCATGGGCTTCGTACACTGTGCCTCGGGTGAATGTGCCAAATCAGAGCTAGATCTGTTTTCACTTAAACCCACACAGACCAGCATCGAGAACAGTTTTTTCATGGAAGTATCGCCTATAGCCGCTCTGACACCTCTGGCGCCGATAGAGTTTTATGTATCAGGGTCAACGGACATGTATCTGGATCTCAACAACACCCTGTTATACCTCGTATGTAAAATAACCAAAGCGAATGGCA
The DNA here is from genome assembly GCF_031143425.1 of Pleurodeles waltl. Taxonomy (NCBI): domain Eukaryota; kingdom Metazoa; phylum Chordata; class Amphibia; order Caudata; family Salamandridae; genus Pleurodeles; species Pleurodeles waltl. The sequence goes on from NC_090444.1 coordinate 1,457,886,505, forward strand.
CCAACATTGAGGATGATGCTAAAGTGGCACCGATCGCATACCCCATCGCAACCATGTTTAATCAAGTGGACATTAACTGGGCGATCGATTCGTCACACAGAGTGATAACATGTACTCCTACAGGGCATACATAGAGAGTATTCTAAATTACAGTCGCGAAGACCTGGACACACAGCTTTCAGCTGGACTCTTTTACAAAGATACTGAAGCACATTTGGAGGACACAGCGTTGGACAGCTCCAATCCTCGTTTTTAAAAAAAAGCGCTCTTCGCAGCTGGCAGTAGGCAATTTGATCTCCTGGGGCGCATACATTCAGACCTTTTCTTCCAAGATAAGCTTCTAATCAATGGTATAGCTTTTAAGATCAAACTCAACTGCATCAAGGATGCAGTCTGTCTCATCAGCGGCGATGCAGAACAGTATAAACTGGTTATATTGTCCACGAGTCTGTTTGTAAAGAGAGTGAAAGTGTCACCAAGTGTCAGACTGGCCCATGCTGAAGCTTTACAACTATCGAACGCAAAGTACGCCATTGAAAGAGTGGCTCTGAAGATATCTGGCACCCCCACCGGAACTAGATTAACGCAGCACCAGAACCTGTTTCTGGGCCAGTTACTGAAACTCATCATCATCAGGCTTGTGGACAATACAGCTTTTAGAGGACTCTATACCTCGAACCCTTTCAACTTCAAACACTACAATACCAACTACGCCGCTCTGGTCCACGAGGGCACTGTTATCCCATCAAAACCATTCACTCAGAGTTTTGGAACATCCACATTTGTCAGGGAATATCTCGGACTGGTCTGAATAACAGGGGAACATCTGCGGGACTCAGGATTCGTTGTTTCAAGAGAGGGGTGTAGGGCTGGCTATACGTTGTTTGCGTTCGACCTGACGCCAGATATGGAAGATGGTGACCACTACAATTTGATCAAAATCAGAAATCTAAAAGCTGAAATACATTTTGCACAGGCCTTGGCGATCAATGTGAACATGGTTATATTCTCTGTATTTGACAGCGTTATTCAGGTCAATCACGCACCCCAACTTATGTTTGACTATCATTCAAAGCTTGTAAAATGGACACTACTGACATACGCGACATCTGAAGTAGACACAGATACGCTAAGAAATACTTTTTAGGTGTATTTCCGAGCGATGGGCTACCTGAAGAGATAGGCCTTGAAAGACCGCGCACCCTAGTCTTTAACACTGACCCGCATTACAAGGGCGGTACACACTGGGCTGCAATGTTTCTCGATGTAGACAAGGTTATAGTGTTTGACAGTTTAGCGGAGTTCCCCCAGCATGACATTTATACAAAAACGATATTCAAATATGTAAAAAAAAACATCACCCACTGTTGTGTATAACAAACTGGGTGTACAGGATTCTCTAGCCATCACATGTGGGGAACATTGTATACATTTCATTAGTAAACTGTCTGAGGGTATGACGTTTAGAAATGTTTTAAATCTGTATTCCACTGACCTTGTAAACAATGACGGTATTGTTATGAAATATGTGAATGAAAAGACTAGGCCCCTGTCGAGCATTGTTAAAACAGAATATGATGTATGCCAAAGGTGTAAGGCTTTGTAAAGCCTCTATTGTACTGATGATTGTGAAAAAAAAATTAAAAAAACGTTGTAACCTGAAAACTATGCATTTTTATCCCCATCACACATTTTAAAACCATTAAAAACCAAAAAAAAGATGTCGGACTACCGATGAAATGTTAAATACGTTTATTAAAAACTGTTTTCACAACAGACATGTACAAGGGTAAAAAATAAATGAGGTAAAAATCTTATGACATGTGAACCTTTTAACAATACTGTACATTGGTTCAAATTTTGGGATTACATTAGAGTGGTAACCAGGTGTCCATTTTGAAACGTCTCTTTTTAGGAGCCAGTTGAAGAGCGGCAGCGCTCCTAGACAGTGTTAGCTGCGGGTAGATAGGCGATGTCAGCATGAGGGGTCCCCTGGTAAAAACACCAGGGCCGGAACCTTTCAAACTTTCAAGCCTTAGCCGATGGTCGGAGTTACAGATGATCGTGGCCTGGATATTGAGTTCCACAGCGGCGCTTAGGAACTGTTCCCAACCTCTAGGAGCATCTTGTGTCGATAGGGTTTTACCGTGCGTGAGACCTCTGACCAGATCATACATGTGTGATCCAGCAACCGGCTGCCCCTTGTAAACAAATTCACCCCTGTTGTTCCAAGAGGTCAAATCTTTAGTAGCAGCCATTTTACTGAGCAACTTCTGACTTATATTTTTTAAAAGGGCTACGACAAAGGCGTCTGTGGTGGGTGAGGGTCCAAGGTCTTGAGGAGCTACTGGGTCAGCTGCCGGCAGTTCCTTGGCGGGGGTGTACAGAGTTAGTTTTTTTTTCATCGTGCAGTTGCTTGTAATACTGTAAAATGTTTTGAAGTGCTCCTGAGTAATGCCCCGCTTTGTCGTGTGGTTTTAAATTGGTTCAGTTCAAAATGGTTTTGATCTCAGCATTGAGACGCTGTGTCTCATTTCTGCGGATGTCCCAAACGTCGGCGGTTGAGGGGCCCAACTGTTCCAGCTGATGGCGAGACACGATGTACATTTTTTGGGAGTGCTCCATCATGTCCTTGAGAGGAGACCTGTTATTAAGGGTATAGCTATACCCAGCAGTGAACCCATAAAGCCTCCTGACTGTCTGACCAGTTTCCTTTTAGAAAGAAGCGACGCCCTTTTATTGCTGAGCTTCTTAATAATGTGCTGCTTCTTCTTCAGCACGCGGAACTGGCTCGTCGATATCGGAAGATGACCTTTTAGGGTGTTTAGGGCTATTTCTGAAATGGCCGCAACAAAATCTTCCGAAGCATCGAATAGGGTACCTTTTCTTTTCATGGGGCTAGCTGTGACCAGCATTTTTAGGAGGTCTAAATTTTGCCGTAGCCGCGCAGACATTATGGTGACCGTATATTACAAGGTTTAGAGTATAAATGTTATAAAAGTCTTCTTAAGGGGTCTATTTATAAGCTTTGGGGGCTGTTTTAGGTATGTAAGCGACTGGAAAGTTAGAGGGGAAAATATCGATGCGTAGTCTGTAGTCTTCTAGAGTGCTGGGTTTTAAATCGACCACTAAATAACCATGAGGTTTTAAGGTGACATCGTTAAAAGATTCCATGAAAAACTGGGTGTTTCAGGGGTACATCTGTTTAGCTATAATTGCTATCTGTAGCTTGTCGCAGGGGTATTTAAATAAGACCAAGTATGAGGCATTGAGAGATACAGAACGATTGCTTTTGCCCTTGTAAAACAAGTTCTGCACGATGTAGCATATACTCAGATTAGGATGATGTGAATATTGAGTAAAAGCTCTCTCGATCTCTGGGTGGTCACCTCCTTCACGTATGAGATCGTCCACAACGACCATGTTTACAAGGTGTCTAGGTAACAAGTCTTCATCGTTGAGGTTATTAGGGATGCCTTCTATAAATCTGATGTGTAGGAACTTTAGGGAGAGCTCCGTGTTGTTAGGGGTCTGAGATAAAACACCAGGAGCATATTCATGCAGTTTCTTTTTAAAATAACTTTTACCGCTATTTGAGGGGCTGGCTAGAACGCATGCGAATGGGTGCTGCAGCCTGGTGTCCATAGCGGTTGGGGGTCGTCACTCTAATGTTTTTTAATAAGCGTACGGTAGTGTTTTGTAGTCCGCAGCAAAGACCCATTTATCAAACACTATGCGCAGTGTTTTATTCAACGGTTGTGTTGTAATTTCCCACCTCTTGATGGACCTGTCTATGCTGGGGTGATTTACGACTAGTGCTCGGCTATTTTCGGCTATTTTCATGTTCGCTCGATGCATAGTACTCATGCACCAGTCCCTTCAGACTGTCAAAATGTATTTTAACTGTGTTGTTAACGTTTAAAGTGATGCCTTTGACCTTCATGCAGACCTTGTTGTTAGAGGTTTTGTAACTGTAGGTCTTGGGCCCTGAGGACGTATATACGAGTATGTACTCATTCTTTTCGAGTTCGCTGGTCAAATCACCTAGAATTTACCCCACAAGGAATTAAGACAGAGCTTGGCCAGCTGGTGTCGGGCGGGGTTAACCTTAATGAACTCAGGTCTCAATGTATTACCCTCGTGAGCATTGTAATCATCGATATACTTTTGCTTTTTGGGTTCATCAATGCACCAGTCGGGATACCCCGATGCCTCATGTTTGTCTCTGAGAAACAGGTTGATGTACTCAGAAAAGAGTCAAGTTGTGGTGTGTGGAAAGTGCCAAATCTCTAGTATTTTACTGAGACAGTAACCTTTCTTGAGGGCCGCTTGTACCTCAATGGTACACCATGTAGCATCCAGCAGCCTTTGTTCATCACTATGTGTACACACGCTGGTCTGTTTACTTTCAGCGGATGTTCGGCATAGGGGGATCACTACCTTGCTGTCTACTCTGTATGTAAGTACTGGGAAGTAAAGCTTCTGTGGAGGGTTAATTTGACACTTAACGAGCCCAAAGTACTCGCTGAGTGGCTTAAAGTTCCTGTATGTGATCCTAGGATGCCCCACTGGGTACAACTTCACTTTGTTCACATAGGGATACAGACTGGTGAAGTCATAGTAGTGTATTTTCTCACCCTCACCAGCGACACGGTACAGTTGTATGTCATTTGTACTACCGCTGAATAAGGCGTTGTGGGGTTCCAGAGGTGCTGGTAACTGCCGACTCTTAATAAAAGTGTTCAGTTCAACATCTTTTGCTAAATTGTCTAACCACTCATGTTCCCAGAGGGTTCTCAAAGCAAAACCGCTGTTCTCAATATACTGTGCCTTGGCCAGAGTACGACGGTGCAGATGTTCAAATGTGGTACCCTGCAGTCTATTATACTCATGGGGCTTGTAACAACGTGGGCAACCATGATAAAAACAACCGTTGAACTCAAAGGCCGTTGGCACCCCGTTAGTTAGTGCATACCCATCTAGGTAGTAGCGGCCCAGGTGGTATTCACCCCCCTGCAAAGCGTGTTGGATGAAGATGTCCTCTTTCTCCGAGACGTACATGAGCCACTGAATAGATGGGGTGGAGTAGCGTTTCTGCTTACCGTTCTAGAGGTCGGGTGGTACTAGAGCTATGGTTTCAGGTTTTAAAAACATGTGCTGATAAATAGACATTCACATCGAAGCCAGAGTAATGTTCCTAAATGGGTCTAGGTATTCAATTTTTTTTTTTTCTCTTGTGGGATTTGGTTTTAATAATCCTCACCCGTTTTGTCATCTCCACCACAACGTCTCTGAAAAGGTTGCATGCTTTACGCAAAATCATGACATCTGCTTTACAGTAAGCTTTCAACTCCGTTTGAAAATGAAACTGATTTTCACGGTTTTCATCGTACCACTGTAGAAAGCTCTCTTTTTCATACGACATCATGTACTCTAGACCGTAACTGTCAGGCGGAGGCATAGGACGGCTGTAATTCTGATTAGCGCACGTGTTAAAAAAGTGAGGGAAATAACCTTTACAGCCTTCAAAACTAAAGGCTTTTGGCAACTTGCTCAACTTCATGGGCAAAAAATTCAAGGTATCTATGAATCTAATTTCAAAAGGCACAACCTTTAACAACATCAGTTTGGAACCCTGGGTGATGAGATCCACAGCCAACTTTTCACGAATCAGGTCCTGGAGAATAAACAAAGAGTCGTACGCATTTGAGTTGTCCGCTAACATTGTATACTCATAGTATTTTGGTTGCATGAACGTGTTGAGGAAATCGTTCACACAAGACCGCCCTTCAAACTCACAGTTTTCATCGGATGTTAGATGATGGGTGTAAATGTAGTTAGGCTGGTGCACACCTGTCTCCTGCGTACACTCTATATCGAATATAATATAGTCTTCTGTTTTTCTCTGGGGGTGTCCTACGAGCATGTAACATTCATGCGACAACCAGGGTATAAAATACGCTTTACACCGGGGACATTGCATATCTTTACGATAGTGGTCTTCGGCCTTGTAACGACCGCAAGCTCCACAGTCTGATTTACAGACGCAATGTGCGAGATTTATGTGCACGTTCGAACAGGCTTGTGATCAACAGAACATCTTGCATGTTGAACAGTTCACCTTCTGAGCGTCACTGGTGACACACCCGTCCCTCTGACACATTTTACAGTGCATTTCACACTGGTGTCTGGTTCAGTTGTTGTACATGCGGTCGCAGTGTTCGCACACATACTTGGCTCCTAGAAAACCCTTCAGGTTCAAAATACTGTAAAAGTGTTTTTCATGATTTAGCATATAAACAGTCTTGTTTCTGACATGTTCATTGGTCGTTAAGTACTTCCAAGAACCGCTGTGGTATAGAACTCTTATCGTAATGGCAAAATGGTTCTCAAAAAGACCCAGGTCCCCAAAACGAACCAGTCTGTCGGGTAGTAGTTGAAGCGCCTCATGGGCTGCAACTGCCATAAACATAATGACATTTTCTGGGGTGGCCCGGTCCACCAACAACCCCGCAATGCTTGCTGCTGGACACATGTTGGTACTGCAGCTGTTGAAGTCAAGCAACCAGCAACGTTTTTTATCAATGATATTACTATACATGACGCTCTTTAAGGTTCTGGAAGCACTGACCTCATGGGCCTTAACAATGAGGGCGATGATTCTAAAGGTCCCGTACGGCAGTAATTCGGCTTTGCTCTGTAAAAGCTTAGACAGGTTCTCTAGAAACGTCAAAACGTCAAACACATCTCGAGATGACCGTCTGGTGAAGAGAGGACTATTGAGACCATGCCCTTGAAAACGCATCTGAAAGAAATCGTTTGGCCCACCATCTTGTAACAACCGCTCTATGAGCGTTTGCACTGCCTGATGTATAGCTATAACACCATGATCGGAGGAGTCTAGACGGTCATGGTTAACGAACCTAAACTCCTCCTAGTGCTCTGTGGCGTTAAACCGCTCTACAATGCGACTATGCCGTCTCACACTTTCAATAAACACCTGTTCTGAAGCCTCAGCATGAGAATTGTCAGTGGTTGGAGGGCCCCCCGGGGTATCATCCGCAGGTAGTTGACAAAGGTTAGCTCTAGGTGTGTTTTTATACCTTCATGAAACGCTTAGTCTGGCTTTCATTAACTTCCTTATTAAAAGCTTGTACTTTCTAGCACTACCAGCCCACTTCTGTTTCTTACAGGTCCATTTGGTTTTTGGCAGCCGGCCACAGCCTGTTTGAACAACATTTGGGGGGCTTACAAGTGGTGATCCTGACCTTTCACCTAATAAGGGTGGTGATCTTTCAGATTGTTCTGGGCTGAGCCGGGTCTGACCATCACCCCCTGAGGACCTGTAAATGCCATTAGCAACTCCTAACTCTATATTTTGAGGCCTAATGGGATGTGTTTTAGGTGTTGAGGGTTCTACTTTTACATGATTTAAACCGTTAGGTGGTGACTCACACTGCTTTTGAGTTTTTAGCGCCGTAAAACTCTGAGAGCTTTACTGAGCAAATACTGGGTCTTCTTTTTATATTTAGACCTAAGGAAAGTAGTATTAGTAAAGGCAGGTCTTTCAGTCCCCAGGTCGGTTTGCATGCATAGTCACGCGGGTATGTTACACATGTCCACAACTGTTGAAGCACAAGCTTGGACTACTGCGCTTCTACATTGGGCCAACCGCTGTATTAAAGCCCTTATGCTAGCTCTGGAGGCCCTATTATTGTAACCATTCTTACCCAGTTTTAAAGTCTTTAGACGGAGTCTGAATTTTCACTGTTAACCAGACTGATGTATTTCTTTTATATAGGTGTCCAGGACTCTAGTACGATCCATAGGGCCAGTTTCTAGGTCATTATTTTAGACTTTATGTGTATGAGTGACACCACCTTGAGCAGCCCCGGCTATAGGACCTTGGTTAACATTGTGACCCTCATTCTGAGCAAGTGGACTGGCACAAGGCGTAAAAACAGGGATCGAATGTGAGCATCCCGGGGTCTGAGAGGCCTGACCTTTCACCTAATAAGGGTGGTGATCTTTCAGATTGTTCTGGGCTGAGCCGGGTCTGACCATCACCCCCTGAGGACCTGTAAATGCCATTAGCAACTCCTAACTCTATATTTTGAGGCCTAATGGGATGTGTTTTAGGTGTTGAGGGTTCTACTTTTACATGATTTAAACCGTTAGGTGGTGACTCACACTGCTTTTGAGTTTTTAGCGCCGTAAAACTCTGAGAGCTTTACTGAGCAAATACTGGGTCTTCTTTTTATATTTAGACCTAAGGAAAGTAGTATTAGTAAAGGCAGGTCTTTCAGTCCCCAGGTCGGTTTGCATGCATAGTCACGCGGGTATGTTACACATGTCCACAACTGTTGAAGCACAAGCTTGGACTACTGCGCTTCTACATTGGGCCAACCGCTGTATTAAAGCCCTTATGCTAGCTCTGGAGGCCCTATTATTGTAACCATTCTTACCCAGTTTTAAAGTCTTTAGACGGAGTCTGAATTTTCACTGTTAACCAGACTGATGTATTTCTTTTATATAGTTGTCCAGGACTCTAGTATGATCCATAGGGCCAGTTTCTAGGTCATTATTTGAGACTTTATGTGTATGAGTGACACCACCTTGAGCAGCCCCGGCTATAGGACCTTGGTTAACATTGTGACCCTCATTCTGAGCGAGCGAACTGGCACAAGGTGTAAAAACAGGGATCGAACGTGAGCATCCCGGGGTCTGAGAGGCCTGATCGCTGCTAGACGTGGTTCCTAAACTGTGACTTTGTGATCCACTACACCCTATACTGCTGGCAGGGTATATTGAGGAAGGTGGTTGTATGCCCCCGGTGGTGTAACTGGCGACAACAGACATGGTGAGGTTAAATACTTATCGTAATAACTCAGGGCTTCGGATGCATCCGAAGTGCTGTGGGTGGGTGATGATGATTGTATTCCTGCTGACTGCAACCTTGAGGAGGACACAATAGAAGTGTCACAGGGCACTGCTGTGGCTTCAGAGCCGCCTGCAGTACCAGATAACGCCTTTAGAAGCCCTATACAATGGGAATAAGGATCCTCTATGTGATGCTCATTTTCAAAGTCTGTGCCACAAAGACTGTAATGGAATGTTACACTGCTTGTTGGTGGTAGATCGCTGACAGGCCCTCCCATATTAGACTCTGACTGTGGTGAACATTTAGAACGTTGAGGGTTTGGTGGTGTAGCCTGAGCCTTAACAACATTTTTTAAAAGACAGGTCTATAGGCGTGGCCTGTAACTTAGGGGTTTGCAACTTCTTCTTAAGATTCTTTAAAGATAGGTGATTTATTTTAGGATTAATGCATTGGTTAGGGGTCCCGCTGCGGTTTCACAGGGTACAAGCTGTGGAGTGTCCGAGTCGTTGCCCTGATGTAGGCGCTGTAGAGAGGTATGCGGTATTGGTCATGCCCTTTACAACGGTTGATGTGTTGCAGTTAAGAGCTGTTCCTGGGTCATGACTGGTGTCTGTAGAACCGATGCATTCTAGGTCCTGGGGTCCTGCGGTGTTCACGAATACGGCTTGCACCATGGGGTTTTGAAAGGCCCCATTGTTGACCTTTAAAGACGACTTTGACCGTTTAGTCCGGTGACCGATTCCTCCAGAGTTCTTATGTGATGACCCTAGGATGTAAAGATAGCAAAATACATATTAGGGGTTGTTATAGCCGCTATAGCGCAGGGGTGAAAAAGGTTTGAGACACACTAATGATTGTATTCATCTGCCCCTACAATTTCTAGAAACACACCTGTTGTTTTCCGGCGTGAGGGGCCATTCTTAATAGGCATTCTGTCGTTAGACACTGGGGTCTTCCTCTTGCGTACAGTGTTTTGAACGCTCCCATCTGCCTTCTTGGGCATTACCCTTGGAGTCGCACACCCCGCAGGGGGCCCTTGGGATAAAAAAAAAAAGTTACATTTACAATATAATCGTACACTATACGTGTTCTCTGGGGGCTCCACCGTCACAGGGTTTATGAGTTTTTTTAGATTTTCAAGGCATTTACACCTGGACTCCTTTATTTACCTAAATAATTGGTATCCTGAGACATTGTCATGGAGCATCCTGAACCTGGAGGATCTGTTGCAGAGCGTCAACCGCAAGCTGTAGTTCTGTATCATAACCTGTAATAGCACACAACCACATGGGTAACCATTAAAGGTAAAATAAAGGTAAAATAAATAAAAAATAACACTCATGACAACTCTGTTTAGATTGGCCTTTGTCCCATAACTCACCTTGTTGCATGATCTCCATTTCCTCTGGGGATGTTGCAAGCTCTTGGAGGTCCTATGTACAAAAGAGACAGATTTGACTTTTAGCACAACTCATTTAATATTATATGCATAACCCTTTCATAAAACCGTGCAATGTGCTAAAAAAACCACACAAAAAAAAGTCTCTCAAGGTGCATCTTATTGTGCCCCTATGTTCTAGAAGTATAATACCCAGAACCATTTGTGGACCTTTTCTCAAAAACTACACACTGTTTAATAAACAAAGTCCACAGGGTGGCGCCCTTGTACAATATAAAGTCTAGGATTCTCTTTATATAGCATTATTTATATATTTCTAAAGGCTCCACAACCTTATTTTACTGTTATTACAAGGCACCCAGAGGTCTTTATAATGACATTAAATTACACAAGTTATAAAAATATATAACACTACTTAAAAACATTACAATTCCTAGAATTTATACTATATAATAAACCAGAAGCCGAATCCTAGGATCCAGGCCGTGTTTTAACCTTAGCTCAACAAGGCTCTGAACCCTGTGCGGGGGCGGAGATTGATCTAAGCTCCCACCTCCTGGGTGGAGCAGACAAGCTGAGCCAGTTCCAACAGCCCAGACACAGGGGGTTACTACAACTTTGGAGGAGGTGTTAATCCGTCCCAAAAGTGACGGTAAAGTGACGGATATACCACCAGCCGTATTACGAGTCCATTATATCCTATGGAACTCGTAATAGGGGTGGTGGTATATCCGTCACTTTACCGTCACTTTTGGGACGGATTAACACCTCCTCCAAAGTTGGAATAACCCCCACAGTGTTTTTTGAAAAATGGCCGCCTGTGGTAGCCGCATGTGTGGTGTGTTTTTCACTGTGCAGACCCTGGACACCAGATTCCCATGAACTACGGTGAGTGGCTGGGGGGTCTGGGGAGCCTGAGCCTACTGCTCAATACCCCACAGTCATTGCATTTAAGTTTAAAAAAAAAAAAAAAAAATTATTATAATTATTTTTATTATTTGCCCTGGTGCTTTTTTTTTTTTTTTTTTCTTCATTCTAAAAAAAACAAAGAAAAACACGACCATGTGGAGTCCTGGGGGGTCTGAGCTGCATGCTCTTGGGTCCCCAGGGTCACACATGTCTTATTTGTAAGTTTTCCTTTTTTAAAAGTTTTTTTAAAAAACAAACAAACTTGCCCCATGGGCCCCTGGGGATCAGCCCAAAGGCCAGAACATGCTTTTTTTTTTTAACTGTAAGGGGCTCGATGGCCTAAGCGCGCGAGGCACGGGCCTCGATGCCCCAACCTCGCACAGGCTGGGATTTCTGATATAGCACACTCCGTGGCACGAGGACGGCTCTCAGAAGCTGCGTGAGGCACCCGTGACTTCTGAGAGCCACGCTACCCAGTAAACTGTGGAGTCTCCGAGGGTCTGAACACATAGGAGACTCCGTTATCCAAAAATCCGATCAGTTCTCCGAGGCCCAGCGGCCTCGGAGCACTGATAGTTTTTGTTGATAATGGGGTCTCTGAGGCTTTCAGCACCCCGAGACCTCAGTAATTAACATCCCAAATCTGCTCTCAAGAGACCGCATGGTCTCTTGAGAGCAGTGTTAAAAAGTTAATAAAGAGGGTCCCCAGAGCGCTGGACGTCTCTGGGGAGCGCCGTTATTAACGTTTCAGAGTTGTTCTCAAGAGACCTTGAGGTCTCTTGAGAGCACCGCTGAAAAGTTAATAACGATGGTCCCCAGAGCACTGGATGGCTCTGAGGACTACAGTTATTAACTTTGAAGCACTGTTCTCAAGAGACCAGCGTTAATAACTGTGGGCCAGATGTACCAAAAATCCAAATTGCGACTTGCAATTTGCGAGTCCCTGCGACTCGCAAGTTGCAAGTCGCAATTTGGAATGCAGAAAGGTGTCTCAGGCACCTTCTGCAACTCGCAATGGGGTCGCAATGACCCACCTCATTAATATGAATGTTTGCGACCCCATTGCGAGTAGGGGCACTCACGAGGGTGGTGGCCTGCTGGAGACAGCAGACCACCATGTCCGTGACTGCTTTTTAATAAAACAGTTTTTTTTTCTAAGTGCAGCCCATTTTCCTTAAAGGATTGGACCACTGCCTGCTCTGAAAAAATATTTTCTATTCCAGTCACAAAGGGGAAGGGGTCCCATGGGGACCCCTTCCCGTTTGCGACTGGGTTACCATCCACTTCAAGTAGATGGTAACTAAGATTCCATTTGCGGCCGCTTTCGCAAATGGAATTGAATCGCATTGCGAGTCGCAAATAGGAAGGGAACACCCCTTCCTATTTGCGAGTCGGAAATGCATTTTGCGAGTCGGATCCGACTCGCAAAATGCATTTCTGCATAGCAAAGAGGCATTTGCGCCACCAAACGGCGATTTTCACTATTTGCGAGGCACAATCTCTTTGCTACATCTGGCCCTGTGTCCCCCTGAGCGTTGGCCAGCTCTGTGGAACACTGTTATTAACTTTAGAGCTCTGCTCACCGAAACTCGGAAAGCAGAGCTCTAAAGTTAATAACCATGCACGCCCCCAAAGCTCTCCTCTTAACACACAACTGCTACAATTAAATGTGTGAACACATAATACTGAGGCCAAGTGCCATAACTTTTAGCCCCATGTAAAATGTTTGAGGCCGGACAATAAATACAGCACCACAAAAATACAAACAGCTGCACAGCCCCTGAACCATCACATACAAATTAAGCATGGGCTACACCTTCAAAATAAATACAGCTTCACAAAAATACATACAGTTGCACAGCCCCTGAACCATCAGGTGCAAATTAAGCATGGGCATCACCCCAACAAAATATGTGCAGACCCTCACAATTACACACAAATATGCAGCACCAGAACCTACAAGTACAAATTATGCAGCGGTCCCCACCACACACATGAGTGCAGACCCTCAAAAATATATACAAATACATAGCCCCAGAACCTGAAAGTACAAATTAAGCATGACCTTCACCCTAGAAAATAAGTGCAGGCCCTCAAAAATACACACTGATATGTCACCCCAGAACCAGTAAGTACAAATTAAGCAATGCCTACACCCCACAAGATTAATGCAGACCCTCAAAAATATATATAAAAACACAGCCCCCCAGAACCAGTAAGTACAAATTAAGCATTGTTGCCACCCCACAAAATTAGTGCAGACCCTCAAAAATACATAGAAAAACACCATCCCCAGAAACAGTAGGTACAAATTAAGCATTGTCCCCCCCCACAAAATTAGTGCAGCCCCTCAAAAACACATACAAAAACACCGCACCAGAACCTACAGGTACAAATTAAGCATGTCCTCAACCCCACAAAATGAGCGCAGACCATCAAAAACACATGTAAATGCTCAACATCAGAACCATCATGCACAATTTAGCCTAGCCACCACCACAAAAGATAAGAGCAGACCCTCAAAATACATGCAAATATATAGCCTCAGAACCTACAAGTACAAATTAAGCGGGGCTTCCACCTAACAAAATAAAATGTAGACCCTCAAAATACATGTAAATGTTCAGCAACAGAACCAATATGCACAAATTAAACATTGTAGCCACCAGATTACCGCTGACAATCTCCAACATACATTAATATCATTTTAAAAACATGTTCCTTTTACTCTGCTATGTATAGTTAAACCGATTGGGGCTATCAGCAATGTTAAACTACCTTAGAACACATATAAACACCACACTGTTACAGACCTTAAGTAGAAGAGGTTTAGCAACACCAGTCTGCGCTCAGCCCTTCATGTTTTCAGCCAGGATGTCCTGATGGTGCCCTGCTTGGTGCAAACTTCAGTATGTGGTTAAAAAAAGAAGAGACCTGTGAGGGTGGGGGTTCTTATACCGGACTCACTCTGCTGATTATGCATAGGCTTTGTGGTGGGTGGGGCCTGGAATTAGACATCTGTTTTAGGTTGGCAATACTTGTCCACTGTTTTGTTTCAAACTTTTAATTGCATGGTCAGTTTCTAATTTAGCCTTCACTGGGTGCCATGGAAATCCTGTAGGCACACTTCTTTTTTAGATTTACAATGCCACTCATCCTTTGAGGCCAGTCCTGGGAACACTTGGGGCTCTGTATGTTTTAGATTTTCAATACTAGACCTTGGTTTTGTTTCAAACTTTTAATTGTATGGCCAGTTTCTAATTTTGCCTCCACTGTGTCCCAGGAAAATCCTGTAGGCACACATCTGTTTTGGATTTACAATGCTTGCCATCCTTTGAGGCCAGTCCTGGGAACACTTGGGGCTACATCTGTTTTAGATTTGCAATACTAGCCTTTGTTTTGTTTCAAACGTTTAATTGCATGGCCAGTTTCTAATTTAGCCTCCACTGTGTCCCAGGGAAATCCTGTAGGCACACATCTGTTTTAGATTTACAATGCCACTCATCCTTTGAGGCCAGTCCTTTGGGGGCCTACATCTGTTTTAGATTTACCTTTCTAAATTGATAGGCTGGCTCTAACAAAAGCATCATTTGAACATTCCCTCTTTTTGGAGTAGCCAACCTGGAGGAGGTGTGGCCAGCCCGCCCACTTCGCAGCCCTGTGAGGGGAGCCCCGAACAGCCACGTGGTCCTGAATGTCTGACATGTCCAGACCTGTCCTCTTAGGCTCTGAAACTGCTTCCACAACACCAAAGCATTCATTTTACACAGTCCATAGACCAGCACCCAGGGGCTAGAACCCAGGCAAGTGGCTAACACATGACATCATGAGGTCACAAACCACGTGACACATCTATAGCCCATGTCACTTCCGGGGATGGCTCTCTGGGGCATCGGAAGTCCCAGTAACAGAAGTGACATCACTTCCGGGGCGGGATAACTGTCACTTTACAGTTGATGAGGAAAGGTATCTCTTTATACTACTCACCTCTTGTGGTTCTAAAAATTCTGGACCCATGTAATCTGCTTTGCCACAGCAGTACGATTTTAGTATCAAAAGACCGATAATGACTAGTACACTAAGCATGAGCATTTTCGCTCAATTCCAGCAGCATTTTCACCTCGAAATCGCCATTTTTGTCCTGCACTCGTGGCTCCCATTTTATATACGACAGCCATTTTAAAAGTTGCCCTCACATAGGCTTATAATACAGTCGGATTTGATTCCAAGGACACGTACACCTTGATTGACTTTTCTCTGACCTGGGCAAGCTGGAACCATTGCCTCAGGCCAAACCTGTTTGGCCAGTCCCTCTCCCAGTGGCCGAATCAGATAGCATCAAGGCACACCATGCCATAAAACCCTTATTATCGCTCACACACCCTGCCTAATCTTGCTCACACCTGCACCTGCTCTTTTCTTCTTCTTACTTTACGAGGGGGCGGTGCCCGTTTTTATTGAGGGTCCACACTTATCTGATGTGAAATTCTAGGCCTTGCCGGGTAATTTATTATTGGTTGAATGACATGAAATATGAGGTTTCATCATGACACTGTTTTTTCCTTTGTAGTGAAAACATGTGAATGACCAACCAAAATGTCAAGAATGTTTGCCTGAAGCTTAAAAAACTGTATATAAGGAAACCTGATTTTGCATTGACACACGGTCTCCTGAGAACATACAAGTCGTGCTGTTGTACTTCTAGGACGCTTGTCAATTGGTTGCAGCCAATAAATTCGATCTTTTACTTCACCTAGAAGACTCTGAGTTTCTGTAGTCTGAATCAGGAAAGTACCCGAGGTCTTTGGGTGTACCCTGGCACCGCTGGGTTACCGGATCAGTACCGGTTCTGAAAAACCCAGTACCTCAGTTGGCGCCCAACGTGGGGCGATACCAGCGGTACCGGTCCAAGCCTGAGGTTTGTGAGGGGCTTCGTGTGAAAATTCTGGAGGAAGGCCGCCACTTCATCGACCCCTGCATGTCGACGTGGTCCGAAAGTCTTTGCTGCGAGGTTCCCCGCTTCCCGACGGCTCCGAAGGACTGCTGCCCTGGCTATCGCCCTGATTTGGACCCTTGATTTTTGGTAGAGCGAAACGATAAGACGTGTCTTCTGGTGACGTCATTGATATTTTCAGTTAAGTATAAGTGGAGCGTCTCCCAGTCCTTAGTTGGACACTTGGTTTGGTCCTTAGTTGGACACTTGATTTGGTCCTTAGTTGGACACTTGGTTTGGTCCTTAAGTTGGACATTTGGTTTGGTATCACTTCGGGATCACTTTGATTTGGAACTTGCAAGTACCAAAGCCGAAGGACTCGTGTATTCACGAGACTATCGTAAACGATAATCCTTTGAAGTTTGAAGCTAGACTAGTGAGCGAAGATGCCTGGTCTTAGCAGACTTGGAAATTTGTTTTGTCTTGGTTGTAAAAGGGACTCCCGGTTGGAGGACTCATGTCCGGTTCCTCCGATTGGAACTCCAACTTATGAACTATATGTGAAGCACGGAGTAGGCCCCATCACATATAATGAAGTATGGATCCGTTACACCAGAAAAGATGGTGTTTTAAAATGGCCCCAAAATGGTAGCTTTGACACAGAAATCTTAGATAACCTTGAAGTTAGACTTTTTAAGAAGAAAGCCCGGCCGGCAATGTTTGATTCTTTCCGCTTATGGCGTAAGGAAGCCAAGCAAAAGGAAATTAAATTAGCTAAGAAAAATAAGAGAGAAAAAGGTATTTCGATTATGCAAGCTGCTATACAGTTTAAAGATAACGAAGCAGAACAGTTGAATGAGCAGTTACATAGGCGACACAAAATGACAGTAGATAAATGCTATCCAGTTTTGTCGCCTCTTCAGCAAGATGCAGCAAAAGACTCTGAAAAAGATCCCCTAATGTCGGATTTGCTAAGTTCGCCACCACCCTATGCGCAGAATGCAACGGCACCTCCGCAACCTCTAGTTGCACAACCAGTGGTTGCATTGCCTCCTGCTCCTCCCCAGCACCCACCAGCTATTCTTCAGTTGGTTCCTATTCCTCCGGTGCAGCCTTCTCAAGGGCCACCGGCTTTGACATCTGCTCTGCCTTTACTGCCTACAACTTTGACTACTATAGCGACTACCACTCCTGGTATTGTTTCTGACACTGCTTCTGTCTCTGCCTTGTCTCATTCTGTTTTTCCTCCTGTTCATTTGTCAACCTCTCCCTCTATCCGTCAGAGAATGACAAACACTGTGACTAGTCTTTTATCCCCTCTCTTTGGGTCATTAGCTACGACCCCAGTTACAGAGCGTAAGCAATTGCGTAGCCAATTGCCTGATGGTATGGAGAAAGAGACACTGAATTATTTGGCGCATAAATGGGTTAATGAAACAGCGAGATATGAACTAGAGTCTGTTATGGATGTCTTCCATCAGTGGGAAGAACCGAAACAGAGATACGTTTTTGAGAAAATGTGTACTTTTCTTTCTGAGGATTTAGAGGAAAATGGTTTGGAGCCCAATCCGCCTAAGTTGTGTCGTGTACGGTTAAATTTTTCGACAGGTTTGATTGTGGGTTCAGATGTCGAGAAAGCAGTTGCGACGTTATTGTCGTTTAGGACTGAAGGTGTTTCCAGGTTATTGTTTAAATATGATTCTTCTGCTAAAAAGAAAGGGAAACAGTACCCCATGAGAGAAGTTCCCCCACAGTGGAGGGAAGGGGACCCAAATGCTAATCCACCTGTCCTGCCTCACTTCCAGCGTGTATGGGTACACGTTCCATGGAAGCGAGCTGAAGTTTTAGCCCTTAAGCAGACATTGCCTGATCCCCGTAAGAATCCTACAGGGTATTACAAGGAATTGTCACAGACTGCGGGGTCTTGCATTATGAATTTAGCGGACATAGACATGTTGTTTGGGAATGTTGTTCCACAGCCTTTATGGGGAAAGATTCGCCATGCAGACCATGCTCAAGAGTTAGGTGACACATGGGCTAATATTGCTGCTGCAGACGCCCGACAAATTGGTGGTGCTAAACCTCAGCCTTTAGTGACAGAACTTCCTGGTAGAATTATTGATTACATGAAAACTATAATGCCTGCGATGCGTGTAAACTGGGATAAATTGTCTGTATGTAAGCAAAAGAAAGAAGAAACGGTATCAGATTTCTTCACCAGGTTTGAAGAAACGTTTGTGGACCACAGTGGTCAAGATATGAGCACGGAAGGTGGTCAACGTTTGTTCGTCGATAAATTTGTGCATAATCTGCTTCCTGAGTTGTGTAAAAAGTTAAAAGATTCAGAAAGTTCTTGGGCAGTTTCCTCTTCAGCGCAGATATTGGCTACTGCACAATACTACGAAAAAAGAGATAAAGATGAGAGAGATAGAGTAGAGAAGAAAACAAAAGATTTGAAAACGAAGGTTCTGTTACAACAAGCGTACCCGCCACATGGTGGTCAGAATAGTGGTGCACAGAACAACTATCAGAATAACTATCAGCCCCAACCGTTTCAGAGAAACTCGCAAAGAGCCGAGTATGCTCAACCACGTATCCCAGTAGGTCCCAATCAGTGTTCATATTGCAAGGAAGAGGGTCATTTCAAGTATAGTTGCCCTGCTTTGCTGCAGCGCGCAAATGGTACTTCCGGTTTAAGAGGTCGAGGTGTTCCACAAGCACCTAGAGGAAGAGGACGTGGATATGTTCCCCAGAACGCGCGCCCATTCCTCCCTCAAAACTCAATGAACAGATTTGATCAACAGGTTAATGCATCCGGTAGGACGGCTCAGTACTATACTGATGATTACTATACAGAGCATTTGGACAGTAATGATTGCTAGGACAGCCATAGACAAAGAGAGGGAGTTGTTTCAGTTCCAGTAGATCAGAGTGGGCCTTATGTTGAGGTGATTGCATCAGGTGTGTCAGAACCTTTTCTGTTGGATACTGGTGCTACCAAGAGTTCTATTATGCACTCAAAACTCCCTGGCGCACCTTTGTCTGGCGAAACAAATGTATCAGTAGGTTTTTCCGGTGCCCCAGTTAGAAATCCGATTTCTAACCCTATATCTCTTTCTGTTGGACCTTGTAAATTTTAAACACCCCTTATTTTGACGACAGGTTGTGGCGAGAACTTGTTAGGATTAGATTTGTTAAAAAGATTGTATGCAACATTGTATTGCTCTCCTTCTGGAGTGCAACTCACATTGGGTAAGAAAGTGGTTTCACCAATGTATTTGTCAAAGGATAGATTTCCACCAGAATTTTCGTCTCTTCCTAATACTCTTTGGGCTACTGGACCTAATGATGTAGGTCTTTTGGAAATTCAGCCATATGTGATAACATTAAAAGCCAATGTTAAAATGCCACGTATTCCCCAATACAAGATCTCTAGTGAGGGGGAAAAAGCGTTGATGGAAATTATTCGTGATCTGATTGAGAAGGATGTAATTGAAGAGACAAGAGGCAACGTTTGCAATAGTCCTGTTTTGCCTGTCTTGAAGCATACTGACCCTACTCAGCCACCTGTTTATAGGTTTGTAATTGATCTTAGACAGGTGAACAAAATAGTTGTGCCACAGTTTCCAGTCGTCCCCGATATCACTGCATTGTTGACAATGATTCCGGCTTCAGCCACTTGGTTCTCAGTAATAGACCTGAAGAATGCTTCTTCAGCATCCCTATTGCAGAAGAGAGCAGGGACATTTTTGGCTTCAATTTGGGAGGACGAAGCTTCAGATTTAAGAGAGCTCCTCAAGGCTATTGTGAAAGTCCATCCATCTATAGTCAGGCTTTGAAAGCACAACTTGACACTCTTATGTTACCTGATGGCGCCACTCTCATTCAATATGTCGATGATTTGCTAGTTGCCGCAGATACTAAGGAGATCTGCAAAGAAGCAACATTGTCATTATTGCGTCATTTGTCTGACTTACACCACAAAGTGTCCCTTTCAAAGTTACAGTATTGTCAAAAAGAAGTGACTTATTTAGGTCATCTCTTTTCGAAGGAGGGAAGGCAACTGACCCCAGAGAGAATCAGAGCTGTTGCAGCAATGAGTGTGCCAAGAACACAAAGAGAAGTGCGTGCTTTCTTGGGTATTACATCATATTGCAGACAATGGATACCTAATTTTTCGTTAATAGCCAAACCCTTGGTGGCATTAACTTGTAAAGATATACCGAATCCCGTCCCATGGTCTGAAGATTGTCAGAAAAGTTTTGTCGAATTACGTGATGCATTATGTTCAGCTCCTGTGTTGGGTACCCCCAACTACAGCAAGCCTTTTACATTGTATGTCCATGAGAAAGAAGGTTGTGCGTTAGCAGTTTTGACACAACAGTTTGGAGACAGGGAGCGTCCATGCGCCTATTTCTCTTCAACCTTAGACCCAGTAGCTAAGGCACTACCGAGCTGCTTAAGAGCGGCAGCAGCAGCTGCTGTTTCTATCCGCCAGTCTGCTGGTTTAGTGATGAATAACACATTAATCGTAATGGTTCCACATGCAGTGGACACGTTGTTAAACAGAACCAAGACACAGCATTTAACTAGTGCTCGATTGTCAGGTTACGAGTTGACATTGTTAGCAAGCCATGTACATATAAAAAGATGCACTACACTTAACCCAGCTACGTTATTGCCAATTGTGACGGAGTTAGATACTTCTGAACAACATGATTGTCTCCGTAGAACAGAAGAAGAAACGAAAGGGAGAATAGACCTTCTGGACACTCCCATTGCAAAGAGTGATGGTACTTTGTGGGTGTATGGTTCATGCTTTAAGCTCCCGAATGGTGACACGACTGCGGCGTATGCTGTGACAACTTTGGGTACGATTGTTGAAGCTGCACGTATCCCACATAATTCAGCCCAAGCAGCTGAGTTAATAGCCCTAACAAGAGCATGTACAGTATCAAAAGGAATGAAAGTGACTATCTATACCGATAGCCAATATGCGTTTGGTGTGGCCCATAATTTTTGGCGTTTGTGGAAGGAACGTGGGTTCCTGACCTCGCATGGAACTAAAATACAGCATGGTCAGTTGGTAAATGAGCTCCTTGATTCACTTACTTTACCGTTGCAAGTTGCGATTGTGAAGTGTAGCGCACATAAAAAGGTGACTGATGATGTTGGTCGTGGGAATGCATTTGCTGACGAGGTCGCAAAAGAAACGGCAAGGAATGTGATGAGCCGAATGTATGTCGCGGGCCCTGCAAGATGGATTGGTGATGTTGGAATGTGTGAAGACACGATAGAAAGCGTGAAATCGATTCAAGCTGAAGCCACAGAGAGAGAATTGAGTGTGTGGAGAGAAAGTATGGGTAAATTGGATGCGAATGGTTGTTGGGTCGAGTTGTCAGAACATCAAAGATGGTTGCTACCCGATGCGTATGTGCTTGCAGTAGTTACAATGGCTCATGGAATGGCTCACATCAGTGTGAAAGGGATTTGTAAGTTGTTGGCCCCAGTATGGCAAAATACAGGAATTCCCAAGTGCGCAGAAAATGTGGTTAGAAATTGCATGGTATGCCTGAAACACAACCCTGGTAGAGGAACCCCAACTCCAGCTGGTCATTTTGCACCTCCTACGTATCCGTTTGAGGTTTTGCAGCTAGATTTCATCCACATGGAGAGGTGCAACAACTTAAAATACGTACTCGTTGTTGTTTGTGCCTTTTCAAGATGGGTGGAAGCCTATCCCCTAAAAGACAATACTGCGCTATCCACAGCCAAAGCCCTTGTGAAAGAGTTCTTCCCTAGATTCGGAATGCCGAGAATGATCTGGAGTGACAATGGAATTGAATTTGTGGGTCAAGTGATGAAGAAAGTATGCGAAGGGCTAGGCATCAACCAAAAGTTTCACGCTGCAAATCACCCCCAATCAGCTGGATTAGTAGAGTGCTATAACGGCACTCTAAAGCTAAAATTGGCCAAAATACAAGCGAGCTCTGGTCTCAAATGGCCTGACGCTCTACCCTTAGCACTCCTATCAACCAGAATGACTGTGCATTCACGAGTGAAACTTAGCCCTTACGAAATAGTCTTTGGCCGCCCGGCCAATATATGGGGAGTGCCTAGGCCCAAGAAGTTCAGCGAGATAGAGCATCCTGTCTTGCTTGACTATTTGTATGAATTGACGGCTAAATTGCGTGTCTTACATCAACAGGTCCACGACACCTTGCCTCCGGTCTCTGAATCTCCAGGTCATCCTATTGAGCCTGGATCCTGGGTTTTAATAAAGAACTTTCAGCGAACCAAAAACGAGCAGCCCAGGTGGACCGGACCGCACCTCGTTCTTCTCTCCACAAGATCAGCTGTTCGAGTAGAAGGGAAGAAACACTGGATCCATGGGACCCATTGCAAAAGGGTACCCCTACCTCTGCCATGTGACCGGTGGGTCCAGGAAGGTGTCGCCGACTCAGAGACTGAAACCGTGCCACGTTTTCTGACTTTCAGCGATGCACGAATAAAAGGAACACTCACTGAGAAAGAAAGTGATTACATTTTACAATCAGCAGTATCACCGTCAGTTCGATTGGACACTACAGAACCTGAACTCCTTTTTCAGGACCACACGATACCTGGGACTAACCGTTATGATCTATGACCAAGAATAAAGGACAAATAAAATAGTTTACTTTTCTTCTCTTTAGCAAAGTTCTCCAATATGGAAAATTATTTTTGAATGACTTTTTGCTTTTTGTATTTTTTTTTAACCTCCATCCGGGTTCGGCTGTAGGATCGTGGCTGAAAAGACTTAGGGGGGTAGCCTGTGGACACAAGGTCTACAGGTCTGGTTTGTTCTAGGGCGGCCTGGAACATTCAGAACACTCCTAAGTGAAGTAAACCAACCGCCACGAACGGCAACGGTTAGAGGATGGAATCTTTCCAAAATGGAGAACATGTTAAAACACTGAGTTTCAAGAAGAGAATATGTGAAACGATAACCAGGAAACGGTTTTTGCTGCTGTGCATTTTTATGTTATTTAGTATACTTATGTTTTTTATAGGATATATTTTATTCTGTTTTAATGTGATATTGGCACCCACCACCTCGTCTGCACCTCCTCCTTCCACTGTTTCCCCACATTCTTTTCAACTCCTCCCTAAACATGAATCTGCTAGGAGACTAGAGTTCATTAATAACTCCTTCATCCAGCTTTTGCAACAACACCAACTAGTGATAAATACAACTAACTGTTGGGTGTGTGGCCTTATGCCTCACACAGCAGATAAAGGTATCCCTTATCTGATCCTACCTTTCAGCCACAATGGTTCCGTGTGGGCATTCAGAACGATATTCATCTATGCACACTACCCCCTACGTTTTGCGGAAGACAACCCTAAGAAAAATGCTTTAGTTAAAGGTATCATAGACATGATGAAGGACAATATCTCTTACGAGACTATCCCCAGAGATGAGAGGATGGCATATATAGGATGGAACATGACCGGATATGAAGCCACAATGAATGAGAAACAGCAAGCTAAGATATCTTCCCTGATTTGGGTTGTACCCCATCAGGGTCACCTGTGTCTGCAAGGTACTGGCAAGAATCCCAGAGCTCAGCTAGGGGAAAGCGTCTGCACTGAGACATATGTCTTCGCATCTCAGACCTCCCCTCCGCTCTTGGCAGCTAAGGGCACCTATTTCATCTGCCATGATAGAGCCTTTACATGGTTGCCCCCTGACTTTTCGGGCACATGCTTCGTTTCGTTCCTGTTGCCCCCTACCTACACAGCAGCGGCAGATTACCACAAGACAAGGATAGTTAGAGGCGTCTTCAGTGAAGAAGACACTGCAGGACAAGAATTTGGGGACTTCGTAAAGGGTTTTCTGCCGTTCTGGGGACAAATAAGCAACAGCAGGAGCATAAGGCAATTGATAAGAGTGGTTGAATCCACCGTGGCTGAAACCGCTGGTGCCCTTGGTAACTTGACTGCTGAGCTCCAGTCGGATCGTCTTATGACCCTTCAGAACAGGGTCGCATTAGATGTCATCCTTGCAGACCGGGGTGGAGTATGTACATTGATCCAGTCGAGTTGCTGTGTTTTTGTCCCAGATAACGCTCCAACAGTATACCAGGCCATCTCCAAACTGCATAGAATTTCCGAATCTATTCATTTAGATAAAGGAGATTGGTCATTAGTGGGATGGTTCTGGGAACTGATATCAGCATGGGGATGGAAGATTCTAATGGTCATTGGAATGATATTGGCCATTCTTTTTCTGTTCTGTCTATGCGTGCAGTGTGCTCCTGCGATATGTGGTTTCTGTGTTACATCATGCATAAGGACACATACACCAAGAGACGAGCTAAATACTAGGATGATGTTACAGCAACATCTCAACGACTTTAGAAACATAGACCTGGACTCAGATTAGCATGAGAATAGGTTTATTGCCTATGTAAGGGCAAAAGGAGGGTTTGTGGTTCTAAAAATTCTGGACCCATGTAATCTGCTTTGCCACAGCAGTACGATTTTAGTATCAAAAGACCGATAATGACTAGTACACTAAGCATGAGCATTTTTGCTCAATTCCAGCAGCATTTTCACCTCGAAATCGCCATTTTTGTCCTGCACTCGTGGCTCCCATTTTATATACGACAGCCATTTTAAAAGTTGCCCTCACATAGGCTTATAATACAGTCGGATTTGATTCTAAGGACACGTACACCTTGATTGACTTTTCTCTGACCTGGGCAAGCTGGAACCATTGCCTCAGGCCAAACCTGTTTGGCCAGTCCCTCTCCCAGTGGCCGAATCAGATAGCATCAAGGCACACCATGCCATAAAACCCTTATTATCGCTCACACACCCTGCCTAATCTTGCTCACACCTGCACCTGCTCTTTTCTTCTTCTTACTTTACGAGGGGGCGGTGCCCGTTTTTATTGAGGGTCCACACTTATCTGATGTGAAATTCTAGGCCTTGCCGGGTAATTTATTATGGGTTGAATGACATGAAATATGAGGTTTCATCATGACACTGTTTTTTCCTTTGTAGTGAAAACATGTGAATGACCAACCAAAATGTCAAGAATGTTTGCCTGAAGCTTAAAAAACTGTATATAAGGAAACCTGATTTTGCATTGACACACGGTCTCCTGAGAACATACAAGTCGTGCTGTTGTACTTCTAGGACGCTTGTCAATTGGTTGCAGCCAATAAATTCGATCTTTTACTTCACCTAGAAGACTCTGAGTTTCTGTAGTCTGAATCAGGAAAGTACCCGAGGTCTTTGGGTGTACCCTGGCACCGCTGGGTTACCGGATCAGTACCGGTTCTGAAAAACCCAGTACCTCACTCTAGAAGAACTATTTCCCCCCGCAAGTGCAGTCCTTCCGCCTCCAAGGCCCCAGCACCAGCCCCCATGCCCCTCCATCACCAAAAAAGAAGTCCACCCCTTCCAAAAAGATCAGACCCCCTCCCAAGCCAAAGCCTAAACACCACCTCCCAAACCTAAGCCCAAACACCCCCTCCCCACCACCTCCCCAAGGATCCCTGAGGTGCCTGCCTGTCCCTTGATGCCCCTACCTCTGGAAGTTACATGGCAGTTAGGAGACATGTAGGGGCATCATTTTGTGCATTTGGTGCTGTTTGTACATACAATGGGCTGGCCTATGGCCTTGGTCAATCTTTTTCCATTCTATTATTTTTAGAAAATTAAACTAACCAGTTGTTGCTTTTCTGGTTACATCGTTGTCTTGCATTTCCTTTCCTGGGTTTGAGTTGTTTCTGGCTGACATTGGTTGTGTGGCAGTATTTGTGTGTATGTGTGCTGCTTGATGCTTCCGGTATTGTCTGAGCAGTCTGTGAGGTTGGGTGCAGTGCTTTTATCCCCCAGGTATAGGGTCTGTTTTATGTAATAGGTATGTGTATGTAGCTGAAATGTTGTTATGGTGGTGTGTTGTGTTAGTGTTGATATGTGATTGTTTTAGTGCTGTGTGGCTTTGTTTAGACGGTTTAAGTCTGTGAGTATTGTGCATGACATAATAGGTTCAGTGTACTGCATGTGTTTGTGAAACGTGTATGTCGATTGCTAGGTTGTATGATGGTGGAATTGTGTGTGTTTCATCACAGATGGGTATATATTGTGTTGTATGTGTCTGGAGTCTCTGGTCAGTGTTGGTTGTGACTGTTTTACATGTGTTTATTTTTGTGCAGTTGTGGTGTTGTTTTTATGAGTTTGTATGTTGTATGTGAATTTGTGAGGTTGGGCCTCTACTCTGTCCCTGTGCATAAGTGTGTGTTATTGACATCTGGTGTGTGTACGTTCTGGCTGCAATGTGCATGCTGTGTATTTGTGGGTGTATTTGTTGCTGTTTTGAGTGTGTGTGTTACTGTACTATTACTTGTGAGTATAGCCCTCACACCCCCTCCCTATAGTATGATATGTAACAAATTAAATGTATACATTTTATAAATGTAAAAGGTAGGTGTGTACTTACAGTTGTTGACTTCCTTGTCTGTAATGATTTAATTGTCTTTCTGTGAGCAAGAGCAGTGGGATAATGTCTAGTTGTGATTCCAGGGTGGCTCCGGATCAGTATGGCTTCCTGAAGTTGAATGTCCTTTTATACTGTTAGTTTCTGCCTCGTGTTCCATGGTGGTCCAACCATGGCGGAAATCTTGGTGGTGTGCAACCCCATAATGAGTCCAGCGGAAACATGGTCTCCACTGGACTAGTGGTGGCTCCAATCAAATGCAGCGGTCTGACCACACTGGCAGTGCTAGCAGTGCTTTGGCGGGATTCTGTATGCATCACCGCCAATGTCATAATTTGGTGGTCTTCTCTGCCTGGCTGTTGGCGGTCGGACCTCCACTGTCAAACTCGTAATGAGGCCCTAAGTTTTGAAATAAAGAAATACTGAAAATGAGTAGAAAAAAAACATTTGTGACAATGTTTTCATCTGTAACTTTTTGTCATGATGGACGATTTACAAAAGCAATGAACAATTACGTGTGCTAGACGCTTTTGGTTGTGAGGATATATAGAGTTGGTGGGTTGTCCAAGAACCCGAAGTAGCCACAGCCAACAACTGACCTACACCGTAGGTCCGTACCATAGTTTCTCATTGTGTACAGAGTACAGACCAATTCATATGGTAAAACATGTAGAGTGAAAATTGGAATCAGAGTAACCTATCCACTTCTGAAATGGGTGCAAGATATGGAACTCAGGCGCAGTGGTTATTTGTACATCTCTGAATATGTAAGTACCTTTAGAAGCATATGGTTTAAAAGATATTTTTCAAAATGTTGTCTTTTTAATACATTGACTTATATTTGAAAGGCAGAAATGCAGCAAAATCAGCAAATACCTAATTATTCCATGCCTCCACATGCCTTCTGATAAAAACGGTACCTAACTTGTGTGTGTAGGCTTGAGTGGGGACTCCCATTGACTTTGGTTTGATCCGTCCTTGTCACTGGCCTAGGATGCCCCAACTACATAGGTGGTACATTGTTTTTATCAGCACAACTGGGGCAATATTGGGCTGTAGGAACTTTGTGGATTCCTGCAGAATCCAGAAGTTTCCTTCACAAAAATGTAATAAAACGTCAGACAAAGTATGAGGTTTTAAGTTCATGATGGGTAGGTAAACCTCATGGGATTCACACAAGGCACACTAAGCACGAATCCCCTTATTGTCTACTTTTCAAACGTGTCTGTGGTTGGTAAGTTTCCATTGTTGGTGGGCGAGCATGGCCCTAAATCTCACAGCTACCCCCTTCAAAGTGCTCAACCCGCTATATAGCAATTTAGGGCCTTTTGTGTCAGTCTCTTGGCCAGCTGACACAAGTGTTACCATTTTTATTGGGAGGCTTCGGGGAATGCTGTGTGGTAGGCAATATGTGGCTCCCTGCAGTTTTCCTCACAAAAATGTAAGGAAAATGTGATTTTGTTAAGTCAAAAGCAGGACATTGTTGGTAAGAAAACGGTGTGAGATCCATGTGAAGCACACCACCATTGACTCCTCCAGATGTCTAGTTTTCAGATCTGTCTGGGTGTGGTGGGTTTTTCCAGATAGATGCATACCCAAGCCCAAAAAGTGCAGCCGTTCACCATTGAAAGTGGTTTGCAGGGGAGCAGAAAGACTGTTGCTCCATTTACTTGGGGGCAGCCATGCCATGTTCAGCAGTATCCACCCATATATTTAAAAGAAAATCCCTGGAACCTAGTTGGCTTTCTTCCCCCTCTAAGGGGGCAGATTGGGGGTAAAAGTCCCAATCTGACCCCGGGGGGGGGAGGGCAGAAGGAATGTTGCCCCTGTTATAGGGTGATCGGTCCTATTGACCGAAATGTTCATCCAGGGCCGATCACATCGTGCCCCGGGGGTACGATAGAGGGAGCACCTGATCGACATCAATGCGTCCCCTCGACAAACCCGGAAAAGGAAATGCCGAAAGAGGAGGACGGCACGAATGCCGGAAAAGAAGACAGAAAAGAGACACAAGAGGAGCAGCGACGGGAGTCGAGAAGAGAAACCAGACTCGAGAAAAGGAGCGCGACTGAAGACTTCGGTGGGGAGGAGCTGTGAAGAGAAGGTGACGCCGAAGGAGAAACAAGTGCCGGTGGGGAGGAAACACCCCCGTTTTTTGACCCAGCATCCTGCCACGTCTCAGGAGAGACATGGCTAGCAGAGGTACATGGTCGTATCCGGGGCTCCATAACCACACTATTCCAGGGAGGGACGGGGAAGAGAGGACTAATGTCTATAAATGGGGAAGGTGTGAAACAAGTGCGATTTTGCTTTATTTCTTTTATTTTGTAAAGCCCCTGGACTGCACTTTATGAGCACATGATACAGTGGCTAACAGAGAGTGGTCACGTTTTTGGTTGGACACAAAGACCCTCACTCCCCCTCTCTACTAAAAAGAGTAAAGAAAGTACTTATCCCAGAGTACCATAATGACCTTTTTTTTTTTCTTTTTTCTTTTCCTTGCCCCATTCGCCCCAGCTCCTGCTTTAATTTCACTCATCGTTGGTGGTAATCCAGATACAAGACCCTCCTAAAAACAGGAAAAGAAGGACTAATGAATCAAGCAATCCAATAAGAAGGAAAGAAGGACTATATTAAACAAACTCAAATATGAAGACAAAAAGAGACTACTGGACTAGCGCTAGTAAGGAGTAAAGGAAATGAGAAAAGACGCAAACACAAACGTATAAAAACAGAATAAATGTTTATTGGAAATATACCAAAGTGTTTATATTTTTTTCTCTTCAAAAGAAACTGCCTTCATGGGGTACTAAGGACCAATCCTATAGAACCCACAACAGCCCCCTTAGGGGAGGTGGGGGTATGGCCTTGCTCATGTGCACAGCACTCACCCTTTTTTTTAACACAGCTGGCAGGAAGATAGACGCCCAAAGCATTAATAGAAAATCTCTAGCAATCACATTTGGGCAACTGGGCTTGAGAGTTAGACATAAATGAACATGTGACTGTGCATATCTGGAAGGAGACTGGGTTAAAACAGTGAGGAATTTTGGTTCCTCTGCTTATTCTGACTTGTATTTAGGGATACCCCACCTGTCGATGGAAGATAGTGTTTCCTTTTAGTCCAAAGATTGGGTCATTATGCTTCAGTTCTTTTTTCCGTTTTGAATTAGTATCTATGGAACTACAATGAAAATTAGCAGCACTAGATTATTATTGTAGAGAAAAAAATTATAATCCATACAGATAAGATGAAACACATTTCTCATGTTACCCTGTCATTTCACTTGTTTGCTATACAAAACATAGAGCAGGAGTCAACCTATACCTATTTATTTTATTAGACATTGTTATAGCTAATTTGAGCTGGGACTCTCATTTGACACAGACCAAAATAAATAAAATATTCTATTAGGTGGGGAACATGGTAAATTATCATTGCTATTCTGTGGCAAAGTGCTAGACAATTGCAATAAGACATTGAAAGCTTAGATAATCTCAGGCATGGGGATGAGAATTATTTATCCATGAAATATTTAGGCCCATATTTATACTTTTTGATGCAAAACTGCGCAACAGATGGAGCAGTGGCAGTCTGGGTATCGGTGGAGGAGGTCTGTGTGGGTGTGGTGCCAGGCCTAGTGGGCTGTCCTGCACCAGTGGCAATGCTGGGGCCTGGAAATCCAGCAGTTGTCGGGCCAACAGTGGCAGCTGTGGGTGGGGCCACCTGGCTCGTATTGGTGGTTGTGCTGGTAGTGGCTGTGGTGGGCAAAGTAGGCCCACCCTGTGGGAAGGCTTTCCATGCCCCAGAGGCCCGTTCATGGCGATATTGCCGGGCCATCCTCCGGAACCCCGACTCCACCAGCAGGATGTGCTGATATCGCATGGCCCGGCGCTGAAATTCACGGACCTGGTCTGGAGTCATGTTAGCAGCTGTGAAGACAAATGCAGATATTCTACATTAGTAACTGCATTGTGTGAAAAGGCACAGCAAGTTTATCAGACATTACTTCTACTGTGCTTGTAACAGCTCATATCACAATGCGGATCATTGAATGTCCCTGAGGAAGTACATGGCAGGCCAGACTACAAAGGTCACATCACACAAAGCACATCCATAACCTAGAAGATGGGCAACAACTGGCTTTGACTTGCAATCTGAGTTCTGCCAGTTATCAGCTAAGAATCATGCTGCATATCCTCCGCCAAGACCTGGGCTACAAATGTCAGTGTACAGAAAGCAAAACTAAAGGCACATGTTCTGCAAGTTGTAACTGGACTTGCCAGTATAGTACCAAGTGCCAAACCTGAGTGTGTATACTACAGGGAGTGCAGAATTATTAGGCAAATGAGTATTTTGACCACATCATCCTCTTTATGCATGTTGTCTTACTCCAAGCTGTATAGGCTCGAAAGCCTACTACCAATTAAGCATATTAGGTGATGTGCATCTCTGTAATGAGAAGGGGTGTGGTCTAATGACATCAACACCCTATATCAGGTGTGCATAATTATTAGGCAACTTCCTTTCCTTTGGCAAAATGGGTCAAAAGAAGGACTTGACAGGCTCAGAAAAGTCAAAAATAGTGAGAGATCTTGCAGAGGGATGCAGCACTCTTAAAATTGCAAAGCTTTTGAAGCGTGATCATCGAACAATCAAGCGTTTCATTCAAAATAGTCAACAGGGTCGCAAGAAGCGTGTGGAAAAACCAAGGCGCAAAATAACTGCCCATGAACTGAGAAAAGTCAAGCGTGCAGCTGCCACGATGCCACTTGCCACCAGTTTGGCCATATTTCAGAGCTGCAACATCACTGGAGTGCCCAAAAGCACAAGGTGTGCAATACTCAGAGACATGGCCAAGGTAAGAAAGGCTGAAAGACGACCACCACTGAACAAGACACACAAGCTGAAACGTCAAGACTGGGCCAAGAAATATCTCAAGACTGATTTTTCTAAGGTTTTATGGACTGATGAAATGAGAGTGAGTCTTGATGGGCCAGATGGATGGGCCCGTGGCTGGATTGGTAAAGGGCAGAGAGCTCCAGTCCGACTCAGACGCCAGCAAGGTGGAGGTGGAGTACTGGTTTGGGCTGGTATCATCAAAGATGAGCTTGTGGGGCCTTTTCGGGTTGAGGATGGAGTCAAGCTCAACTTCCAGTCCTACTGCCAGTTCCTGGAAGACACCTTCTCCAAGCAGTGGTACAGGAAGAAGTCTGCATCCTTCAAGAAAAACATGATTTTCATGCAGGATGATGCTCCATCACACGCGTCCAAGTACTCCACAGCGTGGCTGGCAAGAAAGGGTATAAAAGAAGGAAATCTAATGACATGGCCTCCTTGTTCACCTGATCTGAACCCCATTGAGAACCTGTGATCCATCATCAAATGTGAGATTTACAAGGAGGGAAAACAGTACACCTCTCTGAACAGTGTCTGGGAGGCTGTGGTTGCTGCTGCACGCAATGTTGATGGTGAACAGATCAAAACACTGACAGAATCCATGGATGGCAGGCTTTTGAGTGTCCTTGCAAAGAAAGGTGGCTATATTGGTCACTGATTTGTTTTTGTTTTGTTTTTGAATGTCAGAAATGTATATTTGTGAATGTTGAGATGTTATATTGGTTTCACTGGTAATGATAAATAATTGAAATGGGTATATATTTTTCTTTGTTAAGTTGCCTAATAATTATGCACAGTGATAGTCACCTGCACACACAGATATCCCCCTAACATAGCTAAAACTAAAAACAAACTAAAAACTACTTCCAAAAATATTCAGTTTTGATATTTGTTGGACTTTTGCTTTTGCAGGGTCATCCCCAGACTTTTTTGCCTCCTGCCTCCTATATTTTTCTGACATGTTGCTGTTGGCTTTTCAACTCTGAGCACTTTACCACTGCTAACCAGTGCTAAAGTGCATATGCTCTCCTGTTTAAATTGTATGTAAGTGGTTTATCCATGATTGGCATATTTGATTTACCAGTAAGTCCCTAGTAAGGGGCACTAGAGGTGCCAGGGCCTGTAAATCAAATGCTACTAGTGGGCCTGCAGCACTGGTTGTGCCACCCACATAAGTAGCTCTGTAATCATGTCTCAGACCTGCCACTGCAGTGTCTGTATGTGTATTCTTACACTGTAAATTCGACTTGGCAAGTGTACCCACTTGCCAGGCCTAAACCTTCCCTTTCCTTACATGTAAGGCACCCCTAAGGTAGGCCCTAGGTAGCCCCAAGGGCAGGGTGCAGTGTATGGATAAGGTAGGACATATAGTAATGTGGTTTATATGTCCTAACAGTGAAATACTACCAATTTCGTTTTCACTGTTGCAAGGTCTGTCTCTCTCATAGGATAATATGGGGGCTACCTTTAAATATGATTAAAGTGTAGATTCCCCTAGAGAGTAGATGGACATGTGGAGTTTGGGATCCCTGAACTCACAATTTAAAAATACATCTTTTAGTAAAGTTGATTTTAAGATTGTGAGTTTGGAAATGCCACTTTTAGAAAGTGAGCATTTTCTTGCTTAAACCATTCTGTGACTCTGCCTTGTTTGTGGATTCCCTGTCTGGGTCAGTTTGACAGTTGGGTTGTTTTTCACCTCACACCAGACAGTGACACAAAGGGAGCTGGGGTGTGATCTGCATTTCCTGATTAGCCATCTCTGCTAGGAGGGAGGGGTGGAGTGGTCACTCTCATCTGAAAGGACTGTGCCTGCCTCTGACAATGCTGTCTCCAGCCCCCTGGTGTGTGTCTGAGGCCTTGCCTGGGCAAGGCAGGATTTCACAAGAAGGTGTGAGTCCCCTTTGAAGGAAGGTGACTTCAAAGACTAAAATGGGTATAAGAAGGGCACCCAAACTTACAAACTTTAGAAACACTTCTGGAATCAAGGGGAACCTCTGCCTGGAGAAGAGCTGATCGCTGAGGAACAAGTGCTGCCCTGCCTGTGACTGTGCTTTGTGGAGCTTTCCTGCAGTGCTGCTTCTGCCAGAGTAAGAGGGCAAAGACTGGACTTTGTGTGCCTTCCATCTTGAAGAAGAAATCTCCAAGGGCTTGATGTAGAGCTTGCCTCCTGTTGTTGAAGTCTCAGGGATAGCAAAGACTTCTTCCTGCCAGCACCTGGAGTCTCTGGAGAGACCCCTACTCTGCTCTGTGGTGCCCTTCCAGTTCCTGGGACCCTGAAAGGAGAGGCTGGCAGCCTAAGGACAAAAATACACGCACCGAGCGCCGTGCGGAGAAAAGATCGACGCGAATCCGATCGCGGCTGAGAAAACGACGCGACGCCGGCTCCGCAGCTGAGAAACGACGCCGCAGGAAACGCGACCGGAGAATCGACGCCCGGAGCAGGAGAAACGACGCGCAGCATCGCTGACGAAGGCTGAGAGATCGCAACCTGCGCCGCGGGACTTTCGGACCGTCGCGTGGCTGGCTGTTTCGACGCGCATCGCCGTGCCGAGTTGTTTTCGACGCATATAACCGTGCAGGGTTATTTTCGACGCGCACAGCCCGTGCGGGGTTATTTTTGACGCAAACCAGGTACATTTACACGCTAGCAGCGCTAGTGTGTTGTTACAACTACCTAAAGACTCTTTTTAT
Source organism: Pleurodeles waltl (assembly GCF_031143425.1). Taxonomy (NCBI): domain Eukaryota; kingdom Metazoa; phylum Chordata; class Amphibia; order Caudata; family Salamandridae; genus Pleurodeles; species Pleurodeles waltl. The sequence continues at coordinate 1,457,920,713 of NC_090444.1, forward strand.
TTTAAACCTTTAAAAAATCATAACTTGACTTGTGTATGTTGGATTTTTGTCGTTTTGGTCTTGTTTTGTTTAGATAAATATTTCCTATTTTTCTAAACTGGTGTTGTGTCATTTTGTAGTGTTTTCATTAAGTTACTGTGTGTGTTGGTACAAATACTTTACGCCCAGCACTCTGAGGTTAAGCCTACTGCTCTGCCAAGCTACCAAGGGGGTAAGCAGGGGTTAGCTGAGGGTGATTCTCTTTTATCCTAACTAGAGTGAGGGTCCTTGCTTGAACAGGGGGTAACCTGACTGTCAACCAAAGACCCCATTTCTAACATTGGTGACCAGCGGTCGGGATTTGGACTTGTATTTGTACTTGACATACAGTAATTAAGTGTACACTACTGTTTTGATCTCAGACCACTACGTGACCACATACTACTTGTCTTGTGATTCTGCTTTTTGTTCTCTGATGTCCTCCTGGAAGTATTGATAATATTTTTGGACTTTGTTTTTTGGTTGTGAAGACTTTGCAGAATGGAAGTCAATTTCTGGCACCTATTTATGTATAAAAAGTGGCAGCTTAAAGCATTTTGCATGGAAAGGGGACTGGCTGTGAACAAGAAATCCAGAAGGGAGGATCTTGAGTCAGCCCTGTTTCAGTATGAATTGAAACGTTGTCAGGCAACACCACCAAATGAGTCTGAGGAGGATGACTACTCCGAAGAGGAGGGAACAGAAAGAGATGAGTGGCTCCTAGCTCGAATCCGGAGTCTGGAAGAGCTAGATGCAGAGCTTGAGAGGGCTGAGGAGCAGAGAGCCTTAGTCCTGGAAAAAGAAAGGATTGCAGCTCAAGAGCTGAGCTGTGAGGAGCTGAAGCTGGAGGCCATGAGGGCTGAATCCAGTTCAGATGGTGGCAGCAAAAATCTTGTATCCAGTGATGCTGCAGAAGTGCACATGCCCAGAGAGGTGGTGCCCTACTTGAAGGAGGGAGTTAACACACGCCAGGAGGTTCAGGGGTATGAGGTAGCTCCAGTGATGCACAGGGTCTCTGAGGTAGATTGGGGAACTGGCATGGGGAGTCATATTCCTACTGGTGGGAGGGACACTCTACTGACTCTAAGTGAGAGTGACAGGGAGAGGGGTTCCCCCCAAGTAGAAGTCCTGGTTATGGAGTGTGAAGACATCCCAGAAGAGTGTGGGTTGAGTGTCAGGGACAGTCAGGTACTGTCTCACCAGTCTCAGGAGGGTGATGTGGGGTGCTTTTTCAAAGCAGAGTCACTGGATGGTTGGGTGAAGGGTACTTTGGTTAATTCATGTGAGGGGCTGAGTGATGTAATTGCTGGAGAGCATATGTCTAGTCCTTATTTTCCAGAGCTATGCCAACACCAGGTGGAGTGTGAGTTCTCTGACCCCAGGGAGCTTACAATGGAGGCAGACTTCTGGGTGAGTACCAGAGAGTCTGAAGAGGCATTTGGGGGTGCTCCTGAGAGGAGTGGTCTAGGTAGTTCCCAACCAGGTGAGGTAGGGAAGGATTGTAGTGTCCCAGGTAGGTCCCAGTGTAGTGGGATGGGTGAGGGACCCCATGTCCAGTCTCAGGGGAGAGGGAATGGGGATGGGTTGAGGCCCAAGGTGCCCGAGATCCGGTCCCAGGTCCTGGAGGGTTCCCTGCGGGAACACCAGGAGGGGAGCCTAGCCTGTACCATAGGGCCATCTGTTGAGGGAGACCCCACAGTGTCAGGAGAACTTGGGGGGGCGGCTGAAGCCAGCGTCCCACCAGTTCTGGTGTCTGGCAGTACCACTCCTAGTGAGGGGGTGCAGAAGTCCAGACTGAGGGTTGAGAGGGGGTTGCGGACCCCAGTGGAGAACCTGGAGGGTCAGGGGTCAGCTCTGAGAGCAGAGCCCCCCATGAATGACCTTGGTGAGACCATTTCTGGGTTGGGGGGAATCCAGACTCTGTCAGATGGGCAGAGGTCAGGAGACCTGCGCCAGCCAGACTCTTGTGTGGCCCTTCGGGACAGTGTGTCCCTTGAGGGGGGTAAGTGTGCCCCCCTGGAAGTCCTGGTGTGCCAGGCAATGGTTCAACCGCAGGGTGGTGACTCTGGGTTGAATGATCAGGTTCAGGGGGTAAACTCTGACCTGATGAGGGGTAAGTGTGCTCCCAAGGAAGTCCTGGTGTGCCAGGCAGTGGTTCAACCGCAGGGTGGTGACCCTGGGTTGGATGACCAGGTTCAGAGGGTAAACTCTGACCTGGTAGGGGGTAGGTATGCCCCCCAAGAAGTCCTGGTTTGCCAGGCAGTGATCCAGTCTGTGGGTACAGGCCCTGGATTGGGAGGCCAGGTTAAGGGTGTCCCCCCTGACCTGGAGGAAGGGGCTACTGCTAACAGTGCCCCTACCATGTTGTCTTCTGGGGGGGCCGCTCCTAGTTGGGTGGTTCAGGACCCCAGAAGAGAGGGCAGGGGGAGGGAAGCCTCACCCCTGGCCCTGGTCCAACCTGAAGGTACAGACCCCAGGTTGGAGGATCAGTTGCAGGTTAACATCCCTGCACTGATGGAAGAATTGTGCAGGACTGCTTCTACAAGCACCCTGACAGTTTTTGACTCTGGGGGTGCCGCTTCTGCAGGGAGGGTACAGAGCCCCAGAGGGGAGGACCAGGGTCAGGTTGTCATCCCTGACCTGGTGGAAGAGAGAGTGGTCAAAGGGTGCCAGGCACCTGGGGCTACCACCCCCCACTCTCCACAGTCACAGTGGTTAGAGAGGCCTGAGGTCGGGCTCTCATCCCTGACAGTTGTCTGGGGCCACTGTGGCTTGCTGTCCTGGTGGACAGAGTTGCCCCTGGGGGGGGAAGGACGAGAGTCACACCCCAGGGGTGGAGTGGGCAACACCATTGTGTTGGCCCTGGTGGTACTATCTGCCCATTGCAATACATCTGTGAGCAAAGTAAAGTTAGGTGTTGCACAGATGGTGTCTGTAGATGTGGAGAAGGGTTCCCCATGGGTTAGCTTAGTGGGCCCTGAGAGTATGGACAGAGGGATCCAACTGGAGTCAGGAAGGCGTAGAACTGGAGCATGCCCCTGCTGTTGTGGGCCTGGGTCCCTGTTCTATCGCCCCAATCAGGGAAGTACATCAAGGTATTGATTGTTCTCCCCTGGCTTTAGGCTGGTAGGGGGTCGTGTTGGACTTTTGCTTTTGCAGGGTCATCCCCAGACTTTTTTGCCTCCTGCCTCCTATATTTTTCTGACATGTTGCTGTTGGCTTTTCAACTCTGAGCACTTTACCACTGCTAACCAGTGCTAAAGTGCATATGCTCTCCTGTTTAAATTGTATGTAAGTGGTTTATCCATGATTGGCATATTTGATTTACCAGTAAGTCCCTAGTAAGGGGCACTAGAGGTGCCAGGGCCTGTAAATCAAATGCTACTAGTGGGCCTGCAGCACTGGTTGTGCCACCCACATAAGTAGCTCTGTAATCATGTCTCAGACCTGCCACTGCAGTGTCTGTATGTGTATTCTTACACTGTAAATTCGACTTGGCAAGTGTACCCACTTGCCAGGCCTAAACCTTCCCTTTCCTTACATGTAAGGCACCCCTAAGGTAGGCCCTAGGTAGCCCCAAGGGCAGGGTGCAGTGTATGGATAAGGTAGGACATATAGTAATGTGGTTTATATGTCCTAACAGTGAAATACTACCAATTTCGTTTTCACTGTTGCAAGGTCTGTCTCTCTCATAGGATAATATGGGGGCTACCTTTAAATATGATTAAAGTGTAGATTCCCCTAGAGAGTAGATGGACATGTGGAGTTTGGGATCCCTGAACTCACAATTTAAAAATACATCTTTTAGTAAAGTTGATTTTAAGATTGTGAGTTTGGAAATGCCACTTTTAGAAAGTGAGCATTTTCTTGCTTAAACCATTCTGTGACTCTGCCTTGTTTGTGGATTCCCTGTCTGGGTCAGTTTGACAGTTGGGTTGTTTTTCACCTCACACCAGACAGTGACACAAAGGGAGCTGGGGTGTGATCTGCATTTCCTGATTAGCCATCTCTGCTAGGAGGGAGGGGTGGAGTGGTCACTCTCATCTGAAAGGACTGTGCCTGCCTCTGACAATGCTGTCTCCAGCCCCCTGGTGTGTGTCTGAGGCCTTGCCTGGGCAAGGCAGGATTTCACAAGAAGGTGTGAGTCCCCTTTGAAGGAAGGTGACTTCAAAGACTAAAATGGGTATAAGAAGGGCACCCAAACTTACAAACTTTAGAAACACTTCTGGAATCAAGGGGAACCTCTGCCTGGAGAAGAGCTGATCGCTGAGGAACAAGTGCTGCCCTGCCTGTGACTGTGCTTTGTGGAGCTTTCCTGCAGTGCTGCTTCTGCCAGAGTAAGAGGGCAAAGACTGGACTTTGTGTGCCTTCCATCTTGAAGAAGAAATCTCCAAGGGCTTGATGTAGAGCTTGCCTCCTGTTGTTGAAGTCTCAGGGATAGCAAAGACTTCTTCCTGCCAGCACCTGGAGTCTCTGGAGAGACCCCTACTCTGCTCTGTGGTGCCCTTCCAGTTCCTGGGACCCTGAAAGGAGAGGCTGGCAGCCTAAGGACAAAAATACACGCACCGAGCGCCGTGCGGAGAAAAGATCGACGCGAATCCGATCGCGGCTGAGAAAACGACGCGACGCCGGCTCCGCAGCTGAGAAACGACGCCGCAGGAAACGCGACCGGAGAATCGACGCCCGGAGCAGGAGAAACGACGCGCAGCATCGCTGACGAAGGCTGAGAGATCGCAACCTGCGCCGCGGGGCTTTCGGACCGTCGCGTGGCTGGCTGTTTCGACGCGCATCGCCGTGCCGAGTTGTTTTCGACGCATATAACCGTGCAGGGTTATTTTCGACGCGCACAGCCCGTGCGGGGTTATTTTTTACGCAAACCAGGTACATTTACACGCTAGCAGCGCTAGTGTGTTGTTACAACTACCTAAAGACTCTTTTTATTTTAAACCTTTAAAAAATCATAACTTGACTTGTGTATGTTGGATTTTTGTCGTTTTGGTCTTGTTTTGTTTAGATAAATATTTCCTATTTTTCTAAACTGGTGTTGTGTCATTTTGTAGTGTTTTCATTAAGTTACTGTGTGTGTTGGTACAAATACTTTACGCCCAGCACTCTGAGGTTAAGCCTACTGCTCTGCCAAGCTACCAAGGGGGTAAGCAGGGGTTAGCTGAGGGTGATTCTCTTTTATCCTAACTAGAGTGAGGGTCCTTGCTTGAACAGGGGGTAACCTGACTGTCAACCAAAGACCCCATTTCTAACAATATTAATGAGTTTTTTGGGTTCATTGAGAACATGGTTGTTGTTCAATAATAAAATTAATCCTCAAAAATACAACTTGCCTAATAATTCTGCACTCCCTGTAGTTTGCAACCAAACCGTCACTTATTCACATGTATGTGTAAAAAACTGGTAGCATCAGTACTAGGTACCCCATTCACAAACCCATGGCCGTGTTTGAGGGGGGGGGGGTAGATACACAACTATAATTTGCCAACAACATGTACACCGAAGAGTGTATAGGAAACTGCACACATGTTTGTCTCTACAGACACACCACAGGTAAGGTCTATCTACAATTAGGAGTCAGCAAACCCTAGAGCACTCATAGGGTCGGACATGTCAGGAAATGCAGAACTTGGCACACAACATATACTTCCAGTGAGGCCTGACTTACATCAGACACAGAGTTGCTAGAACACCCATGATCATGAATTGCATGCACACCTAGGCCATTGCACTCAAGTTCCACCGACTTGTAGCACTACATGTGGAAGTACATGCTGCTAGGAGGTTCTACCTATTGTTTCAAAATAACGTAGGTAAATAGGGAAGCAGATGTCTATTGGAAAGCTATTTGCTGTACCAATCTTAGAGAATGTGGGTCTGACAGGCTGACTAAATTGGGGCTGACTTCCATTGCGACTCTTGGTGATACAAGTGTCATACTCACGACTAACCCCTGTACTCACAGTGGGGCCTACAGGAATGTCCTACAATCCCTACATGATACCATTGGATACGCATTGGCCAACTCAAAACATGTGAGAACTGCATTCCCACTCATGGAACAAGAGAAAAGCTTGCCCAACGCATCATACCTTGCTATGTGTCCAACTTGCACGAGTCCATAACCAGCAAACACAACACATACAGACATATCAACACTCACTGGAGTGGTCGGGGTCCTCAAATGTTGCCACCTCTCCCACAGTGTAGGGTGCCTGTCCACCTGTAAGATATGGAAGGAAGAAATGTGCTCAAAATCTGTGCACAGTGCAACAAATTCATAAACATGTAAAATGTGTAGGCTGAATAAGGAAATGGCAGCCATTCAGACATGATGGTACTGCATCTGATATATCACGGCCAACTTGTACATAGCATGGGTCTCCTGTGACAGTTACACACATATCTGCACACATATATTGGCGCTAACTATCATGTGGTTGCAAATATGCCCCGTAATTGGTGAGCAGTAAAAAATATGGAGTGTAATCGTCTCATCATGTGCATCCAAGAGAGACATCCAAAGCCTGTGGCCATGACACATTTATTGCACATAGGTCCAATGTACAGAGGGAGGGGCAGGGACTTTTGTAAGCCATCCTGTTGTTACAGTTTATTCAATTGATGTGGCCCAGCTATGGTGATTTGCACCAACCATGGAGATGTGAGGCCATGTGCATACAATTGGACTGCCATCCATATTTGGATTGTGGCACAACTAACTCCGACAAACATTTTAAGATGTTAGCTGAGGGCACCTTACACCTTTTCACGATGTTTTCAAATCCAGAACTGACATGTATCAAAAAAGATCAAGGAACACAATAATCCCACACATTCATAGTACTTCCGTGAACGCTTTCCTTCCACGCTCACCAGATTCACATGAGACATATGTCTGAGCCACTTTGCTATTATCAATTGACGTGAAGGCAGCACTCATTTTCTGCATCATGTAGTGATTCTAAAGTCAGTCTAGCAATTGCATCAACAAAGTTGGCCTAAATGTTGGTACATCTGTACTTCTCTGTTAATAGTACCCTATATAGACATGATTGGCTCCTATTTTGTTAGCTTTTCTGACAAAAAGGCTGAACCAATCTCCTTCATGGAAAAGTAACATGTAAGTTTGCTGAGCATGTGCTACCTGACAGCTAACAATTGTGATCCTTGCCATAGTGCATCAATGATCCCTTTATATTTCCCCAGCATTACACACAGTCAGCAAGTTAGCTGGCAGACATTGTACTAATCCCCTTATGTCACTACAGAGCATTTAATCGTGCACATTAACATGATTCGTACTCACCAACAGTGCCACCAATCAGGATTCCCAGGTGGTCCAAGAGATCCTGCTCCCTGGTGATGAGGTCAGCCCACCGGTGCTTCAATTGGTGGTCACTCCTCTGGCTGGCATACACACGCTGCAGATGATGCAGCACCTTTCCCCACCGAATTCTGCGCGCCTCTGTTGGATACTCCTGTATCACCCTGCCCCCTGTCTGGATCATGAGCGGCAAGAAATGCGTCACAAGCCAGACGAACCCCCCCACTCTTCTTCCCCCATCCTGCCAAGACGTGGCCTACCAGACATACTTGGAAGGGAAATGGAATAGGGGTAAAAGAAATAGGGTAGAAGGGGGAAAGTAGGGGTACAAAGACAGAAAAAAAGTAAACCTAAACACTAAAAGAGCCCAACTATCCCCAAACTAACACTACTCACAACAGACTCCCACAAACAACAAAAACACAAGATAAATGGACAAATGTCGACAAAACACAGTAGTACAGTATACACCAACAATATTTATTTCACAAATTTACAATACAGATAGCACACAGGACAAAAACAGCACAAAATCTCAGGACAACACTCTCTACACAGCCACACAGTCTAGAAGGATCATAGACTGCAAAGTGAAAGTGAAAGTACAACCACTGTACATGATCTGTAAACAGGATATCCTATTACATCACTTTCTGTATGAAAAGTCCCGCCTTTTTCGCATTATGCGTAATTTTTTGTTTACCAAAACTGTATTTGCGTAAAAAAAATTGCCGCACAGAAGTGAAAATTAACCCGCATCCACATAATAGTACATGGACTGTACAAATATCTGGATGCGGGCTAAATTTCACTCCTGTGCGTCAAATAAAATGACGCAAATACAGTTTTGGTAAACAAAAAATGACACATAACGCTAGGGTCGTCAAAATTACAGTGCATCAACTGGTTTGGGGCATTTTTACTTGTTTTTTGGTTATGTTACATTTGGGACACATCAGAGATAGGCTGATTGAAGACAGTATGGTGTTGATGGTGTATGTTCACGTGTGACATCATACTGCAGCGGAACATGATCCACTACTCCCTTCACAGTATTTTTACAGTTGGCTGACGCAATAGATGGTCATAAGTGTGGCCTACATATATGTGTTGCACAAATTGGGCATGTTTGGCATAAGGAGAGGATAGCAATGTGACGCACATATGTACAATACCTAAATGCCTTTGGCTCAAATTGTGTGCTTTGGCAACTAATGTGTTTGTTGACCAAGTGTGTGTGTATCACATGAAGCATAATTGTACATATGGTTGTATGAATGTGACGTCCATGTGTCCAATCCTTACATGCAAGTCATATTGGAAATGAGCGAGGGCATGTGTTAGTCATACATGTAACAACACCCATAAAGTGTACTTCCAAGTTTTAGGGTCACGTAGACACCACATGTGACATAGCATGCACCAGATGGATGGCAGACGCTTGTTCATGTAAATGGTCCACATTTTCTACATCCTATGTCCTACAGTATTGGTAAGAGCTTCCTAGGCACTAGTTGGTGAATCCTACAGTGAGTCATACACATGCATTGAGGAAGTGGGTACCATGTTGTTTGCACAGACAGACAAGGGTGAATCTCAAATGTATGATGACACCACAGTTGAGGCCATAGACGTGAGCCCCAACTATCAAGTGACTGTGGTGGACCAGCATACAAGACAGCACGTGTCCACTTATTTCCAGTGATCAATTGCACATAGGTGTCTTGTTCATGTGTGTGGTCCAATGATGATCCTGTATATTTTTTGGGGTGTAATTTGTCATAGTTCGGTCCAGGACTAATCATAAGTCAGTGGCAGCTATTCCTGTATCTACTGAGTATCCTTGGTTGATCAATGTGAGTAAAGTGGATGTGGACATATGAACCAACATGTGGATGGTCCCACCCTGTCACTAAAGACATGTCATGAGACAGTCAACAGGGCAACCTTGGTGTGCTGAGTGAGATAATGTCTCAGGTATCATGTTCCGGCAGGGGTCATTACAACATTTGTACACAGGTTGGACTCTGTACTTCCCACTGCATCTGGGAACATGATAGCCTCTGTGCTGATTATTCTCACAGCTATTCACCACACACGGCCCATCACTATGTTGTGCGCACTGTGATCCTCTGTGTGAACTGTCATGGTCCTGACATTTGTGTATTATCCATGGACATTATCAGAGGTTGCTGGTTGTGCTGAAAGCCCCGTACCCAATCCATGCCTACGGCCCTGGGACACTGTCACACTTTGTCATTCATGCATAAATACAACTCAGACAAGGGATGGGCCATGAATTTTTCTTTTCCAAGAGGATGTAACTCAAATGATACAGTTAAAAGGCAGATGATGCTATACAACGTATTTGTGTATGCATGGAAGAAGTCCATGCCCAATGCCCCCTGATGAATGAGAGGTTTGCTAATGCAAGTGTGGTACATATGTAGACACAGGGATACTTTAGTGTGACGCCCAGACAGTTGCCAGTCAGGCTGACAGAATGCAAGGTGATTCAGGGTCCAGCTACTTCACAATTACATAATCAGTGGTCTGACTGAGACTGTTTGGAGGACAAACAAGACAGTTGACATGTAAAACTGTGTATGTCCTGTGTTTTTGAAGGTGACAAATGAACCCAGTGGCTGTGTTAAATGGTTTAATTAGTATCAATGTTTAACGGTGTATTTGACATAATGGCAACTCCTATGCTGTTCCAGGCATCATCAGGGGCAGTGCTTTTTGAAATGGGTGGTGTGCATGGAGGTGATGACAGGTGTGGGCTGCATCTGTTTCTCACCAGTCCTGTAGGTGAGACTTGCATTCTAAGGGCCAACAGACATTTTTACAGGGGAAGCAATCTACATGTGCTAACAGAGCTTTGAAACTAGAAGACAGGGTATAAATTGACCTGACGTCCTTGCAGTCAGATGTTCTATGACAATGGCATACCACAGGAAAAGGTGTAGCACACTGGTTTGCTAATGTTGGTCTGTGTGTGTAGAGGAGGGTACACATCTTAGTATTCCAGGGACCTCTTCCGACAGGTGGGTTGTGACCAGGTGCATGGGTGTGTCAGGAGTTATGAAATGGGCTGACATGTACATGGAATGTCATGTGTGCAATGCTGCTCATATGTGTGGCACTTGTGCTGTCTATGTTCTGCTTGTATGGGACTCTGGTCACAGATAGTCCTTGCAAATATTGGATGCAGTTGGACTTACTGCTGTCAAGGGTCTGGTCAGGCATTCCTGTTACTGATGCCAAAGCACATTGACTGCCTAATGAATGAGGCTTGTTTTCCCCTTATTGAGTGATGGTGTCTTAGTTGTGTGCCATATGCTGCGTTGGACCTTGATTTCAACATGTATGTGTGAAATAGTTGTGGTCCTCTGGTTTTGCCTTCAAAGGAGAAATGCACATGATATATGTCATTAAGAGTGTGTGTGTATGTGACCATTGTATGTTAGGCATCACATTAGCTCTGGGATGTTCTGTGTCCTACTCAGTATCTCAGCAATGCTCCATGAGGCAACACTCTTATTCTGATAAGTAGAGATGAAGGTGTGCAAAAAGGAATAGCCAGACCATGATATGGTGATTAGAATAGGTGTTTATTTAAATTAGTTAACTAAAGTGATGAAGGTGATCATATTCAAAAGAAATTGTTGACGATTTGTTGCCGCCTGCGTATACCAGCAGCTGTGTTCTGTAGTTTCCCCTCCTGTTGCAGGCCAGCATCCTCCTCTTCCTCCTCTTCAGGCATGTGTGGCTCTGGTTCCAGGAGGGGAGTGTTTCTTTTGATACAAATGTTGTGCAATATTGCACATGTGAGGATGATCCTACAGACCATCTCCGGGAAATATAGGAGGCTACCACAAGTGATGTTGAGGCACCGGAACCTTGACTTGAGGATGCCGAAGGTCCTCTCGACAATGCTGCGTGTCCTCCTATGGGCGTCGTTGTAGGCACGCTCTGCAGCAGTACTTGGGTTGCCAAATGGTGTCATAATCCATGGCTGGATGCCATACCCCTGATCAGCTGCAAGAGAAAATGATTGGGATCATGTTGATGTAGCTGGCACTATTGAAATGACCTTTCATGGCAGTAGTTGTCTTGTGTTGTCTGTGACTCTTTTGTGTAATAATGTGGCATCATATGCTTGTAGGATGTACCATCTGCATTGTGTTGTTTCCTTGGCAGAACAAGTGTTTGTCTACTAACCGTTTGTCAGCAGTATGTTTTGGGATTTGCAGTACAGTGTGCCCTCCCTAGCATTGTGACTTGTGAAACAGGTGTCCGTGTGTCTTCACTGGGGGTGAGATGATAGTTCCATGCACAGTTAAAATTGACAGTGTTGTTAACACGTTCATATCAATGTACCCTGGACATCCCATACCTTTAGACTTAGGCAATGGATTAATGCAAAGGTCATTGGAACACTTACATTTTGCAAGGTGACATTTGGGCAACCCACTCCACACGTTGTGATCTTTGACATCTTAACATTAGACTGTACAGTAATTTCCGATGTGTGACAGGTTCAATGGTGACCTGAGAAACGTGGCTAGTGATGTCACGACCTCAGTGTGTTCCTGTTCACATGGTGCTGTTGTGGTGTATGTGTTGTGTGTCCTAGAGGGTTGCTGTTCAGTGTGTATATAAGTAGGTTTTTGTACTTACCAACAAGTAGTCCATTGCCATACCGTCCATCCTGGAAGTGTTCATTGATGGTGCAGTGACGGAAGATGTATGAGTCATGTACACTCCCAGGATATTTAGCCACGATGTTGGTGATCAATCCCTGGTGATAGACTATGGCATGCACGTTGATGGAATGTGTGTGCTTCCTGTTGCCGTAGAGGTGTTCAGTTGCAGCAGGTGGCACATGGCGTACATGTGTGCAGTCGATTGCACCAAGGACGTGTGGGAAGCCACTGATGAGGTAGAACCCCTGTTTTGTTTCCTGCTGCTTCTGCAGTGTATTACGGAAGCAGATGTGGCGGGGTGTCAGTCCAATGATGGCATCCAGTACTTTGGGCAAAAAGGCAGAGAATGATGGTTGTGATATTCCGCCAACCAGGGCACCAGTTGTTTGGAAAGAGCCACTTCCCAGCATATGAAGTACGGCAAGCAGCTTTGTTTCTGTTGGGATGGTGCGGGGTGTCACCAAAGTGGGTGCCAACTGCTGTTCCATGTTGCGCGCAGTATCAACCGGTACCTCTGGATGATGTCATGTTCCCTAAGGCCTTGAAGGGTGGTTCTTGGGCGGAATATCCTCTCCTGCCTTCTGCGCTGCCTTTGGGGTTCCTGCTGGTGTTGTTGGAGCTGCTGGGCTCTGCGTCTGCATGCACTCTGGATTAGTATCACCTCCATGGCTCCCTGTTGCTGCTCTGCTGTTTGTTCTGTGTGTTCTGATTAAATACAGGTGTGTTTGCCCCATTTTAACGCCTGCCCTGACCCATGCGTTAATTTTTGACTCAAATCGGGCTGTGCGTCATTTTCTGGCTCCGCCTCCCAGCCGTGCGTCATTTTTGCCCGAAAGCATAAATACGTTGCACCGCCGTTTAAGCCGTTTTTTGGACAGAAACGCCTACCTTGCATATAATTAACGCAAGGCGGGTTGCCGCATCCCAAAAATTACGCACACGGCGGAATTTTGACGTCCGCGGGCGTCAAAGTTTAGATACGGGGCAAAGTTTGCGCTGATTGTGCATACAAATTTTTTACGCACAATCAGCGCAGACGGAGTATAAATATGCCCCATAAGTATCCCTATTTTAGGTATAATGGGACATAGGCAATTTGTTTTACTTACAGATATTGAATTACATGTACACATACTGTAGATAAGGCAAGTGTTTAGCCTGACTTGGAAGATTATCCATTTAATAGCTGCTGTGCAAGTACAAAATAAGACATGGGTATGCATATCTGTCTCTCAGCAAGAAAACAGATGCTGTTTTGGATTGTTCTCAGGGTAAGACAATTTCCTCTCACAATATTCTATCTTCATGAGAAGCATTGTGAGAGAAAGGGGTTTTGCCTGTAAGAAAATGAGGTATTGGGGTGGATGGTAGACCACCTCAAGTAAGAATCAATGAACCTGTTAGGTCTAGTCAAATATTTCAGTAATATATACCAGAGCTCAACCCCTGCTAGCTTTGCATAGAGTAGACAGGCTTAACGTAAGTACAATGTGTAAAGCCCTTAGATATACCAACACAAAGTTAAAAAAAAAAACAATGCAATAAAAATCCCACTCCAATAAATAAAAATAGAGAAAAACTTATTCAGCAAATTGACAACACAATGGCACAAATTCAGTAAGCAAAACAAGAAATGTGGGTTGTTAAAGCATTAAGTGGAAAAAAAGCACAAACAAAACCAAAGTACCCACTGGAGGTTTGAAGATTGATTGCTAAAGGTTTTCTAAGTCCCAAAGCAGAACAGGACTTTTTAGAGGATGCAGGGCTCTCTGAGCTTGAAGAAGCTGAAATACAAACCAACACCAGTCAAATACTGTAGGGAATCGAGCTATTAGTTGTGCAAGATGTGAGACCTGCACAAGTAAAAGGTCAGCAAGTTCCACTTACTGGGAACTAAGCAACCCTTTGTAGCATTTCACTCTCATAGGGTAGCAAAGCAGAGCAGTCCAAGGCCTTCTCAGGACAAACGTGTGGGTTAGTAATCACCATTTGCTGGCGCACTATAAAAACACTCAGTAACGATTGTCCAGTTAGTGGCTTTTCATTAGAAAAGGAAAAGTGCAATTATTAACCATACACTACTCATTACTATACATTAATTTACAAATATATACATAAGGTAGATCGAAAAATCTTGGATTATGTTATGGAATCATATTTATCCTCAAAAAGTCATAAACCTCAAAGCCACAGTGCAGCCTACCTAACCTATACAACATATTATTACAATATACGGGTATATCACTTTAGATGAAACAGTCCTATTGGCTTTGATAGGGGTTCACCATATTACAACAACCCACATGTTAAAAAAATATTATTTTGTGTGTAAATGCAATAGTAAATACTGACTATGGGGGTCATTCCGACCCTGGCGGTCAAAGACCGCCAGGGCCGCGAATGGAGGAAGCACCGCCAACAGGCTGTAGGTGCTTCCCTGCCCATTCTGACCGCGGCGGTAAAGCCCCCTATGTGTCAATTCAATTATTAATATCAATAAAGCAAATCAGTCTTTATCAACATTCACTCTCAATATTATTCTAGGAAAAAAGAATTTTAAAATAAATATAGTCTGTGTCTGTTTGTTTTTATATTTTCAGGCCAAAAAGTACATCCATAAAATCAGTCCATCAGGACCACTTTCATGCCACATAAAATGCAGCCATAGGACCAGCCTCTACATATTGATACACTCCATGCATCTTCAAATCATATAAAATGCAGCAATACAACCAGCATCTAGCTAGATAATGATCCCCAGCTGTAGAGCAAAAGCCCCAGTCTTAGAAGTAATTTAACAAATGATGTGAACATTTCTTGTCTCCACAAATGTGGTCAGTTTAGACAGATTATTTCTGGGAAATTTTTTAAATCTTAAATCTTATAGGCCCTAAACACTTTTTGGATTTGTTGATTGCTATTCTTTCCTCCCGGGGCAACCACAGGGCAAGAAGAATATACAAATTAGCCTCTTCTGAGGCATTATGGGGTGCTCCTCAGAGGAAGTTATGAATATTCTAGTAGAAACCCCCCCCACTTTGTTTTTGCTTTGTTTTTGCAGAGTAGTAGTAACCTATGTGATGTTCTTCTTGTGTAGCAGGGTATCACTGTTACATGTCGTTTCTGGTCTGATGATGTTTTATGTAATACAGTTTATTTTTGTATAGCTGGTTGTTGTGTTTCATTTGTGGTGTATTTATTGTGTCACATGTGTTGGGTGTGTTAAGCAGGCAATTTAAACATTGCCTCTGGGATAAGCCTGTCTGCTCGTGCCAAGCTACCAAAGGGGTGAGCAGGAGTTTTCTTAGGTGTGTATCCCCTTCCTCCTGACTAGAGTGGGTGGGTTCTGTCTGGCTTAGGTGCATATCCCAGTCAATCAGAAACCCCATTTCTAACACCCCAAATAACTCTAATACACGAGCGAGTGTAATCACATTATCATTGGTCAAAGAGTAACACAAAACACCAAAATTACTCTGATTACATTTGTATAATTTAAATTCTGCCCAGGCCTACATTTTGCTTTGTTACCCCCATTTTTCTAGGATTTTATTGTAGGTGTTTTGGCTTTGTGTTCTGGGACACTGTTGTTCAATGACGACTGTAGATGATCTGACCATTAAAATATGAAGATATTAGCTAATTCCCAATTAGCATATTTAAATTTCTCTTGAGGCAATAGTATATAGTATACGGACTACAACCATGGCATGCAAAGCTGAGTCTTGAACTGTCACACTTATTATGCCACTAGTTTGACATGAAAAACATGGCTTAAGGTCAACCATTTTGATCTGAATGCTGCAGCGTAAACCTGCAGCTTGACCTGTGAAAGTAATCATTTTAACCGGGATAAAACCTATCTTTTAATTATTAAAAAGTCACCCCTCTGAAGGCTTTGCTGCCCACAATGTAGGGTGCATGGTATTTCAACATTTTATATGTAGAAATGTAATGTCAATCAATCAATCAATCAGTTATTTGTGAAGTGTGGCAAATCACCACTGAGGATCTCAAGGTGCTGGAGTTTGCTGGCTGCGGCTTGGTTATTGGTTCATTGAAACAACCAGGTCTTGAATCCTTTTCTGAATTGTTGGATTGATGAGGTGGTCCTGAGGTTTGGCCACCAGGTGAGAGAAAGAGCGTCTTCTGCTTTTGGCTCGGCAGATACGGGGGTGACTGTGAGGAAGAGGGAGGCGGAAAATAGTTTTCTGGGTGCATGGCAGAAGGTCCTGCGCTTGTTGATGTATGCAGA